>NC_133412.1:83601176-83912058 GCF_049350105.2 Macaca mulatta
ATTGTACTTCAAGGGCCTAACACGGTGGCTGACATCAAGCAGAGACTGATGTAAAGCTACTGAATAAATGCATGGAAGAATGACATGCAAATCTTAGGATAGGGCATTATAGTGATGGCTTGTGTGTCCCCATAAGCTCAACATTTCAATCTACTCAAAACTCAGTCCAACTTGGAGGATGGCAGCTTTTCGTTCTGTAAGTAAAATCAGATAGCCATTTGACTGTTGACAGACTTGTTTGTGGGCAAGTTACTTAAATTTCCTGGGCTTCACCAGATAGAATGGGGGTGAAAGTGTCTGATAGCAGCCCCACCGTTAACATGAATCAAGTCTAAGCACCTTGGGAGAGCTGCCAAGATCTTCCTGCTGGTGCCTACCTTTGTGGTATGGAATCAGCTCACCTGCCCACGTCACACTGCTCCCAATGACACACAACTTACTCCTTGCTCCTGTTGGACACTGTATGCCCTCTTTTCCCTCAGCAGCGTATGTCTTGCTCTCCATGGGGCATGCCCTTCCTCTGTTCTCTTTGCCCGGGAAACGTCTCCACATATTTGGTGACTTGGATCAAATGCTACTCTTCTTTTTTCTTGTCTCAAAAAATCCTTCCTCACTGCTGCTTGTACCTGTTATAGCATTTTGTTTATGTAAACATTATTGTATTGATCGCTGTATTAGTCCATTTTCATGCTGCTGTTAAAGACATATCGGAGACTGGGAAGAAAAAGAAGTTTATTTTTATTTATTTATTTATTTTTTTAGAAAAAGAAGTTTAATTGGACTTACAGTTCCACGTGGTTGGGGAGGCCTCAGAATCATGGCGGGGGTGAAAGGCACTTCTTACATGGTGGTGGCAAGAGAAAAATGAGGAAGAAGCAAAAGCGGAAACCCCTGATAAACCCATCAGATCTTGTGAGACTTATTCACTACCAGGAGAACAGCATGGGAAAGACCAGCCCCCATGATTCAGTTACCTCCCCTTAGGTCCCTCCCATAACATGTGGCATTCTGGGAGGTACAATTCAAGTTGTGATTTGGGGGGGACACAGCCAAGCCATAGCAATTACCTTTAACTGGCATTACTGGAAATACTTGACTGACTCTTTTAAAGGGTAGATGCTGCATTCTATTAATTTTGGTATCCTCTAAGCCTAGGAAAATACCTGGTATAGATTAAATGCTTAAATCTTTGTAAGATAAGTAACTGACTGTCTGAATGAATGAGAGAGAAATAGAAGTAGGACGACTATCACATTTTTAATTTTTGGAAAAAGGTGACATGATTTACCCACAATTTAAATCAATAGAGATTCCTAGCATATCCTTACCAGGTGAGAAGCTTCTGGAATCCCAAACGCCCAGCTCAGTTTTGTTGACTGAATGAAAGGATGTATGAGCAAATAGTGAAGATTCTTTTGTAAAAATGTAGGTTGACTTTTGGCTCCATTTATTTATTAATTTAGTTTACGTTAAGTGATCTTTGATTATATGTTTTCCCCTGTGCGTCCCTTCTCCTCATCTCTGTCTAATCCCAAGCACTGGGGCTACTAATATCCTTATAATGTCATGAAAGTTGATAGAGGGAAGTTTAAAAACTTTGTGAAATATGATACTAGGTAAAGGCTCACAGGTTATTTTTAAAACTGACTTCCCTTCCTTGGTTTCTAGCATCCGAGATCATTAAAAATAGATAGCACTGTAGACATTTTAAACACCTATCTTACTTTATTTCCACCATTAGTTTTGCTGCTTCTTCCTATGGTCCTCTGAGGTTGAAGAGAGAAACCTCAAGGTCATTTTCAATATCAGTCTCACTGCTCATGGCACGCATTCCTATGTGTAGGTTTCTTTATTGTCCCATTCTGCTTCTTTTCACAAAAATGTGGTTTGCAAAAAACCATATCTTATATCAAAACATAGGGTTCTAAAACTTGAGACACTGGGATCAATATAACTGTGCTATTTGGATTTAAAATGTGGAAAGGATATCCAGCTAGATAAGCTATGTGATCATGAGTTCAAGATTGAAGGCTCTTTTTTTGATATTAGCATTTCACCATCAAACGGGCATCAGCACACCAGCCTCTTCTCTGATCCTAATGTTCTCTCCCTTTAATAAGGCAGGTGGGACACGACTAAAAATTTCACTTATCCCAGCACCAGTGCAGCCCAGATCACATTCCCTATCCACTTTGATTTGCTTTCTTGTAGCATTTATAGCCACATCTGTTTTTCAATCAAGTTTCTAAAGAAACTGCATTGCAAATTTCTTTAAGTCATGGACTTCCCTTGCTCATCTTCTTCTCTTTCCCACCCCAAAGTCTGTGGCAGTGTGTAACACATGTCTGTTCGATAAATGCAGACTGTCTCAAAAGGATAACAGCTCCCTCAAAAGTGTCAAGATGGAGACATCAGAGCATGTTGACATTTTTATTCTTCTTAATTCTTGTGCACACCAATGGCTGGAGGCCTTCCATTGTCTCCTGGTCTGAGCGCTCTATGTATGCTTGTCAAAATAATGAAAATGTCTGGCTGTGTCATTGATCAAACCTCATGGAGTGAAAAAACAAGCCTCAGAAGGCTTGGTTCTGCTTTCAAAAGTACCAGACACAAGGCTGCTGGTGCAAAGTCCCTTGTGAAAGGCTGGCCCAAATGACAAGCTGTAAAGGTACAGACTTGGAGTTATGCCCTGTAACAGTGTCTGAAATCAATATCCATAGCACAGAAGGTGGTGGAGGATCAGAGGCTTGCAGTACTGCCTCTGACATTTCAGGAGCATCTCAGTTGCCCCCTAGGGTGGTCTGGTCTCATTTAAGCCCAGACTGGTGCTGGGCGGGGGGAGCCCGAGCTCTTCTCTAGAAATCTTGGAGCAGTTTTTGATCTGTGCAAACCATTGGGAGGAAAAGAGACCCGAAACCCTTGGCTTGTGTGTTGTTTTAGCAGAGCCAGTTTTAAGTGAATTGATTTGTAGGGCTGCTGCCACAAAAAGAGTGATTCATTTTGCTGCTGGGTGAGAGAAACAGTAAAATGAGGCTGTTCTTGATGGATCCCTAGGGCCAGCCCATGCGAGAGGTGGATGGCCCGCCTTGCCAGTAGGTGAGAACACCAGCAAGCTCCTGGAGTACATTTCTTGTGCAAAATATCCAGTGCAGTGTCTGGCAGAGCACTGATGCTCCTGAGGATTAGGGCCCTTGTCTAATGTGGTGACATCTAAGTCTTCTATTGACATTAATATGGTGTGTCCCCATTTTATGCACGATGTGTATAGATGCCCGTGGTATACTTGTGAAATATGGAGTTATTTTTGGCAATTTTCAAAGGGCCAGTGAGCATCCAATTTCTCTTGTGGGGTGTCCCCTTATCTCCCTGATTTCTTTCTTTCAGCAACTTCCAGCACCCCCTACTTGTTTATCTGTTGTGCCCTGAGACTTAACTCCCTCCTGAAATATAGTAACGGTGCTTTCTAGTTGGTCTTTCTGTCCCTATTCTTCTGTCTCTAATTGAGTCCCCTGCCTTCATTGTGTTCATTCTAACTCAGATAGGTTCATTCTTATTCCTGGCATTGAGCTCTTCTGATGCCTCTCATAATTATTGTTAGGGTATTTCCAAAAATGTTTGAATTGGGTCATTGCATCCTTGCCTCAGCTCATGTGCCAAGTCCCGTGTCTGGACTCTCCTTTCCGTATATTTCTTTTCAAGGAAGGTAGAACTGTTTACCCCAACTCTGACATAACTGTACTATTACTCATTTGTGTGGCAAGCTCCTTCCCATCTGTCAAGACTCTGCTCAAATGCCATTTCCCTTCTGTAATTCTTCATGCTTCTTGACATGAATAATTAATTGATCTACCCCTCTCTGATCCCTTATAATGTTGTACATATTTTACAATAACGTTTATCATTCTGGGTTATTTTACTATTGATACTCATTTGCATATCATCTTCCGTGATAAGCGGTAGAGACAGGAACTCTACCTTGATTTATGTTTGTATTTCTGGTACCTATCATGGTGCATGCTATTTGTCTAATAGGTGCTTTGACAAAAGTCTGGGTTGAAACTTTAACTTTGAGACGCATTTGTCTTTTAGATTTGAGCATTCATGCATATGACATATTGATAAGTTAATATTTATTGGTTATTGATACTGTTTTAGGGTTGACTATGGAAATTGTTATCTTAAAATTAGATTCCATTGGATCTTGGCATTACAAGGTTCTTAAGAGGCTCATGACTGACGTACTCTTTTGGTTTAGAACAAATTTTTCATTGCCAAAAAATTCTGAGCCCTAATGCATCCAACATCCTGCATAGAATAATAAAGGGTCTGTACACTTTGTGGAGTCAATCCAAAAGAATGACCTACTTAGAAATCTCCAACTGAGAAGAATCTTTTAGAAAGAGGAGTCCATTTGATTTTCCTGTTTGGTGACTTATCTATGGGGAAGATAGGCTTGTCTATGAGAAACTCAGGTTTCATGATTTTTGTTTTCATTACCCGGGGCCAGATTCATTACCGATACTCCAAAGGTTCTGTCTAGGCCCTGCTGTTTGCTGCACAGAATGCCAATCACTGAGACACATGAGTATTGCCAGGGAAGAAGGCTTTAGTCACCTGTAATCAGATGCTATAGTTAAGGAGAAGGGGAGATAAATTCTCAAATCTGTCTCCCCAGCTTATGAAAATTGGGGGATTTATATAGCAAGGAAAGCAGGAAAACAGGAATTAGGGACAGGTAAGAAAGCAATCATGATAGATGAGGAAACTGGCATCTCACTGGATGTGGTGATCTGATGAGTTTCACAAAATCTGATGAGTTTCATTCCCTTGCCTGAGCGTCAGTTTCTTGAGGAAGGAACTCAGGTGAGACAAATGTAAGTTTCAAGTTTTAAGACAAGGGAGGGTCAATTTCTATGTTTATTCAAAAATCATAAATATTAGTTCTATGGGAAAATCGGATGGTTTCAGCTTGAGACTAATTTGCTGGGCACTGAAATCAGCATGATCCTTAGGTGGTCATGTTTTCACAGGACTGGTCTCAGTCACTGCCTCAGTGCTAACTTAGTGGAGAGAAACTCACAGGTCTCTGTACTCACTGTTGACGTCTACAGAGGCATCACTCCTCATGGGCTCTGGAGTCCGAGTGCCTAGGCTCCAATCCCAGCTCCACTAAGGCGTGTAAGCTTGTTCAAGTTACTTACTATCTTTCAACTTCAGTTTCTTCATCTGGAAGATGGAATAATAAAAATTGCCATGAAGGATAAAATCACAATATAACACACTGTAAAACACCAAAAAGTCTATGTCTAAGACTTGGCTTGGTGCCTCTTTCAGCCTCAACCCTGCCCCCACCTCCCCCCATCCAGCTATTTAGCATGATTATTTTTATTTGATGTCTGTGCATTAAAAATAGGCTCTTCTAGATCTAGTTTTGATTTATTTTCCATACATTTGATGAGTATCAATATTTGTTGAAAGGAAATGTGATTTTGAATGTTTAAAACTGCCATTTTTTGAGGCCAGGCATGGTGGCTCATGCCTGTAGTCCCAGCATTTTGGGAGGCCAAGATGGGCAGATCGCTTGAGGTCAGGAGTTCGAGACCAGCCTGGCCAACATAAAACCCCGTCTCTACTAAAAATACAAAAATTAGCTGGGCATGGTGGCAGGTGCCTGTAATCCCAGCTACTTGGGAGGCTGAGGCAGGAGAATCGCTTGAAACTGGGAGGCAGAGGTTGCAGTGAGCCCAGATTGCGCTACTGCACTCCAGTCTGGGTGATAGAGTGAGACTCCATCTCCAAATAAATAAATAAATAAATAAATAGTTTTTAAAAATTGCCATTCTTTGAATTAGATACTCTAAAATAATATCATATACCATATAATCTAGGACTGAAGATTGTTTCAATTTTTTAATTGATGCTACCTATGTTTTACAAATATGCTAATAAGCATGTGCATCTTTTATAATAGAAAATTAGGTACTTTATCATTGTTCTAAAATGAGAAAAAAAAAAGGATCCCATTGATTCCCATATCAAATTGTCTTTATTTTCTTGGTTCTTATTTTCTATTCCATAAACCTTGTAACAAACAGGCCCTTTGCTATGGGTTTGAGAACAGTATATTAATAAACAAATACAATATAAAATTGCCATTATTTAAAGTAATACATCTTGTAAGCTAAATGATTTTAGGAGATGAAATGTCAGGCCAGTCACCAGCTTAGAGACCAATACTTGTTAAATTTTAAGAAGTTAGGTTTAGAAGATTATTTTACGCAAAACATTTGTTCAATACCTTTTGTATTTTCTTGAGGCACAAAAGTACACACATTAGTAAGTGATTCATGTCCTAATTTGTGTCCAACTTTTATTTTCTCAATGCTTTGGATTGTTCAGGTAGGCAAGAGGAGGTTGAAAACCAATTCTAAGGCACAGTGTTGTGGCTCATAGCTGTAATCCCAGCACTTTTGGAGGCCAAGGCAGAAGGATTGCTTGAGCCTAGGAGTTCAAGGCTAGCCTGGTCAACATAGTGAGACTCCATCTCTACAAAAAGAAGAAAACCAATTCTAGTTTTAGCTGTTACCTGATACCAGAAAAACTGATTTAAAAAAATTAAAATTGCTTATTTAGGGTTTTGTTTTGTTTTTTAATTGAGACTGAGTCTCGCTCTGTCGTCCAGGCTGGAGTGCAGTGGTGCAATCTCTGCTCACTACAACCTCTGCCTCCCAGGTTCAAGTGATTCTGGTGCCCCAGCCTCCCAAGTAGCTGGGACTACAGGCACGTGCCACTACACCCGGCTAATATTTTTTGGTATTTTTAGTAGAGATGGGTTTTGCCATGTTGGTCAGGCTGTTCTCAAACTCCTGACCTCAGGTGAACAGCCTGCCTCGGCCTCCCAAAGTGCTGGGATTACAGGCGTGAGCCACTGTGCCTAGCCTTAAGCGGTTATTAAAATGTATACCAAGTGCCAACTGATGCCTTCATGTGCAATGTCTCATTTAGTTTCTATGTAAATCTATGAAACAGGTCTTATGACCTGATTTTAAAGGTGAGGAAAATAAGGCCTGGATAATTTATAAAAAGATTATGTTTTTAAAAGATAATTTTTTTTTCTGTTGAATTGCTGTTAATTGGGCCTTTTGTCTGATTTTCACTGATTTCAGGCACAGTGGATTGAAGCGGGGCTGTCAGTCACGTGGTGTTTGAGGACTCCCATTGTAAATCAGGGATTCTTGCAGCCTGCTTTTTCAGGTAAAAAACATTCCTTTGAATTTTGCTTCATGTTTAAAACAGAAATCATGTTGTTCGCTTCTGATTTGGCTGCAGAGCATGCAGCAGCATGCCCTCCAGAAATATCAAAGAAGGAAAAGCCTCCTGCCATGGCAAACTGCCTCAGCTGCTCTCCGAAAATAGACCTCAGTTGACTGAGGTTATGTCAGGTTCTGCTCCATGTTCTGTCAGAGGAGTTTAGGGGTTATCTCTAGGATAGTATGTGCAACATCTTTTGTGCAAATATAAATGTGACACTATTCTACATTTTATTATTAAAGCATTTGAAAAGGCAGCTTTCTTTATGGAGTTGGAGGCATTTTTGTTTGTTTGTGATGGGTTAGATCAGGGGTTCTCAACGAGGAGTCAGTTTTGTGCCCCTGCCAGGGGTCATTTGACAATGCCTGGAGAAATTTTTAGTTGTCACAACTGTGGTTGCAACTGGCATCTAGTAGGTTGGGCCGCAGGTGCTGCTAAACATCCCACGATGCACAGGACAGAGAATTATCCAGTCCAAAATGTCACGTATGCTAAGGTTTAGAAACCCTGGATTAGGTTAAATTGCCTTAAAATGTAGCCCATGTTTGCAACCTGAACCTGTTTAAAAGTGTTTCTCCCTTCCAGCGCAAGCAGAGTTAATGTGATGTTGAATTCTGTGGCTTTGTCTCAAGTCCTAAGTCTGATGAGATGATCAATGCCTCAGCTTCTTTCCTTGCTGTCTGTTATTGACTTTCTCTCTGCCTCTGGTATCCAAGCTCTTGTTGCTGGGGGATGTTCACAGGATAGTGCAGGAGATGAGGGAGAGCTGGACCCACTTCCCACCTCTTGAAATACGGCTTTAATTAGATAAGGAAAAATTATCTAATAAAAATCAATTCAACAGCAGGTCAATGAAGAGATTAAGGAAGCAGGAATAGATGAATTTGCTGATAAGAATTAGAAATATGATTTGAATATTTTTGGAGAAAATAATTTATGTAAAAATTCCTCTCAAGTCATTTAGAAATATGGTTGCTACATTCCTAAGACTCCCACCCACCCTTCCCCCACAAACATTGTGGGTGTTTTCCCTTGCATTCCATCTGTAATATTCAGTACACTAAGTGAAATACAGATGTGGGTGTGGTTATTTTGTGTCAATTTCAATCTGATTTCCCAAACCTTGTCTGCATTCTTGCATTAGTTAGCAAACGAATTTTCAAAGCTGTGTTTTATATGCCTGATGTATTTTAGCATTCTGCTTGGTTTTTGGCAACGCGAATGTGGGCAGAATATGATTCTTGCACTTAAGAAACTGATGCAGTCCAGTAGTAGAGAACAAGTTTTAAGGAAATATTCATAATTAATGGGGTTTCCAATTAATGCTGTATAGAGAGAAGGGGTCTGGAAATATGCATGGGGCAAATTCTGTTTAGGGAACTGGGAAAAATTTTATGCACAAGGTAATTAGGGAGTTAGGTATTTAAGGATGAGTAGGAGTTTGACAAGCAGAGGAATAATAGAGAGAGGCCAGCAGGTATTAAAAAGCATGGATGAATATGCTGTGGTAGGAATATTATGTGAACAGGGTTGAATGGGAGGAGATGAATCTGGACTTCATCCTTCAAAACATGGTGAAGTCTTTGGGGGAAGAAGTATTCTCTGTCCCTGTGGCAGTGCCAGGCACACGGCATCTCATCCGTATCAGCACCAGAATGAACCTCAGCAGCAAAGGGCTGTAGAGCGTATGTTCTGAGTCTCTACGCAAAGAAATAATATGATTAAAGGTGAGGATGCCAGGGGAGTGTAAATCAGAACAGCAGTAGGAAGTCTGCTCATAAGGAAACTAATCTGGGCAGGATGTGACAAGGACCAGGGCAGAAAGAAAGAAGGAGAGAGAAGGGATTCTGGAGACACTTGGCAGGTAAGTGTAATAGAATGTGATAAACAGAATAAATAGAAAAGTGATGTAAAGGGTAGATGGAGTTGCCATTGTCTTGGGCAGGGCGGACCAGGGAATGATACTGAAGTCATTTTATTCACAGTGTGTGCCCAGTATGCCTAGAACAACGTAACTTTCAGAATGTCATGTTTGGGGTAGTACCTTCGTATGCTGGGGTAAACACTGCTCTGGTTGAGAGTGGTCTGCCGAAAGATTTGCTGGTACACATAGTGATTTTCTCCTGTGCTTTGTCTCCAGGGACGTTGGCTGCTGTCTTCTGACCCACCCTGTGTGACTTTGGCGTCTCCTGTGACCTCCCAGTATGGGTCTTGGCTTCATCCTGCCTCTTTGCCTTTCTGGCCCACCACCGCCAACTTGAATCTCAGGCTCCAACAGTTGCCTGACCCCCAGACTCTGATGACAGCCTACCTACTTGTTCTTCAGACCCTGAGCAGACTCACTGCCCAGACACACCATACACGAGAACATGAAAGGGTGAGTGAATCTTTCATCATTTGATGACTAAGTTGGCATTCTTTTACATTCCAACCACCAGAGGAAGGTGTATTTTAACATAATTGCCCTCACGTCCTCCTTAACAGGATTTACATAAGTTTATTAACACATATGTTTCTACAAAATCAAGTTTTGAGAACCATTTCTACACACTGATCTGGGACGTTTTGGGGATATGAAATTAACTTTTAGCACACACAGCAAGAAGAAAACCGAATAACAAATTCTACAAACACCAAATTTGCTGTGAAATTTACATTTCTGAATCTCTCAAGAAACAGTGAACAGCAGCAATTCTTACTGTTTTCACTTTTCCCCCCGTCTTCACATTTTTATGTTTGACAGTGCCAACATATTTTCTCAACATTTATTCTGAAAGGAATGTACTTTGTGAATTCCTTAAATGCAGGATGATTCTGATTTTATTTGCCTAACAACTCCTCCTTATGCGTGGGTTAGTATAACAGAATGCATTTGAGACCTGCTATACTATTTTAAATTAAGACATTTCATGTAGCACATAATATTTTAAAATGAAGAACATTGTCTGGGAAAGCACACAGGCGAAGGAGATCAGATTTGACCTCCCAGTCTGCTGTTTTCTTGATGCAAGATAAATTTAACTTCTCCGTGCTTCAGTCTATACAATCAGTTTTCCAGGGGCGCTGTGTTTATAAAACGAGGGAGTGTATTAAAAGTATCAGCATGTAGTAGGTCCTTCAACAGAAGTTAGAGGTTCTAGCTCAAAGTCTGGCTTGTGTTCAATGAACACCAAACCACATAATTGCCCTTGCCCTCATCCTCTGTTAATGCATAAAGAATTTAACCTATTCAGTCAACTGGCACAATGTAGTAAAAAAGACACACACACACACAGACACACACTCCTTTGTTCTAATGTTAGTCTTTTTATAAATGAAAGATGAGTAGACATGAAACCTAGGCAGTGTGAAGGACCGGGATTAGTAATAAGTATTTCAGTCCATAGCCTACAAGGCAGAGTTGGGGCTAGGTTGTCTGGAAAGGGCAGCAACAGGGTAATGGACACACTCTATCTACTGTCAACCAATCTCTACACAGAACCAGGTTCATTTACATTTGCTCTTTATGACATCCTGCAAGAAGGTAGTACTAACTCAATTTATAGATGCGGTAACATAAGGTCTGAGACTTTAAGTAACTTCCCAAGGTCACATGACCAGTAAGACATGACACTGTGATTTAGTTTCAAATCTCTTATTTTCCAATGTTCCTTGCTGCTTCCTAGCGACTAGAAATGAGCCCATTGGCAGACACTGAGAAACGTGTAAGAGTTTTGATAGCCCTTTCCCTGAAGGAAGCTGTCTGCATTAATATGTCAATAGGCAGGAGGACATGGGGTGGTCAGTGTAAGTCTCCTGTAAGTTTCTTCCCACCATCTCTAGGAATCTTCTGCAGCCTCTGACATTGTCCCCACGAGCTCTGCCCTGCTTCCAGCTCAGGAGGGGTCTGGGCTTTATCAGCTGGGTCAATGGCACTCAACTACCAAGGAAGGAATATTACAGAATGGAGTTGCTGCTTCCTAACTCTAAGTTTGCACTTACTAGAATTTTTTATGAGCAGTCTAGGCTGATCTGGTTAATGTTTATCTACCCCCTCATTCTAAGAAAGGATTTAGACAATTTTTGGAGTATAATAATGGAAATAACAGCAGGTTAAGTGGAGATAATGGGAAAATAAAATGAGTCAACACATCAAATGCATAACTCAAAGACTCACCATTGAACACCATGAATTTGGCAGAGATGGGTTCCAGGGACCTGCTGCTGAGAGTTTTGGGCTGAAGGTAATGCCAGATGAGGCTCTGTTCTGAAGAGTTTTTTTTTTTTTTTTTTTTTTCTGAGACAGAGTCTCACTCTGTCACCCAGGCTGGAATGCAGGGGTGCGATCTCAGCTCACTGCAACTTCTGCCTCCCGGGTTCAAGTGATTCTTCTGCCTCAGCCTCCTGAGTAGCTGGGACTACAGGCGTGTGCCACCATGCCTGGCTAATTTTTGTATTTTTAGTAGAGACAGGATTTCACCATATTGGCCAGGCTGATCTCGAACTCTTGACCTTGTGATCTGCCCATCCTGGCCTCCCAAAGTGCTGGGATTACAGGCGTGAGCCATCATGCCCAGTCCTCTGAAGACTTTTTACTTGCTTAGGACATCCTTGCAACAGGTCATTTTTTGTCTGCTGATACATGGTCTGGAGATTGAAATTTGCAGGATTCTGCCAGACTGTTATTTCTAATTGGCTTTATGGTGCAGGGTGTGTTGAGAGAGTAACGTCTAAGAAAGGCACAGGATGTTCTGCAGGTAGTCATTTATTGTATTGTTGTATTGGTACTCTGGCTGTGAAGCAAACTGCCCTGCTGTCCCAAAGAATAGCACTGTAGGCATAAAGCAGGGTCTGATTTATAGGGAGGTAGTCTATCTTAGTAGGGACACAGATTATAGGTAGAGTAAGACAGATTGAATCATGGCTGTGCCACTTACTAGCTGAGTCACCTTGGGCAAGTGGTTTAATTTCACCATCTGGAAAACAGAGAGGTTCCTCATGTTTTACCTTAATGTAACATTCTATAAAGAATACTTTACTGTGAAAACACTGAAAATGCCTATTTTAAACACAATGAATACTAGAAAGTACAGATACATTTCCAGATACCCATTATCCAAAATTTGATTCATCCACACCGCCCAGAAATGGTAAAATATCAATTAATAAGTATGTCATTAGTAATAAAGAAACAATAACAGGCTTTGTCAATCATTCTTAACTTAAAAATACAGACTCCTGGCCTGATGTAAGAATAATGATGTTGAGGCAAAAAGACAAAAGCATCACCTGGAGAAAGGAGTGAATCAGACGATTTTTGGAGTACAATAATAGAAATAACAGCAGGTTAGGTGGAGATAATGGGAAAATGAAATGAGTCGGGGTGGGAGTAGAAGGGAAGTCAGAGTGGTGGCAGATGCATATCTACCTCCTCCATCTTCCCCTTGGCATCAGGAAGGTAAGTGCTGACAGAAGGTGATGAATTGCATTTTATTCTTTCTGAAGACTGCTTACTTTTGATATTTTTTTGAGGCAGAAAGGAATGAATGTAGCTTTAACCTCTTTGTACTATGAGTGTTCATGACCCTGGGATAATATTTGGAAAGTATGTTATACCAATGTATTTTTGTTCTCCATAAATTATATTATCTAAAGGGCAACTCATTTACCCAAGACATTAATTTCTTCAGGGACACTTAGATCAGGAAGATCAGCACTCACTTTTGGGTTTCCAATAGATTTTGTTGAGTCTACATTGGAAACTAGGGTGTGCTGAAAGAGAAAATGTTTATCTTAATTCCACTCATACTTCTTAACATACCAAGAGCCAAGACACAGTATTGAGAGGAGAAAATATAAGTTTTAAGGGACTATTATTATATAGGAAATGGTTGGAGCCCTTGCAGCATGGGAAGGAGGAGGCCAGCTAGTGGAGGCAAGAATCAGAGAGAACTTGGGTGAAAATGCTTATGAGGTCACTCAGAGGGACCTAGGGACTCTTACCTGGAGGAAGGTGGGGCAGATAGATTGAGGAAAGAAGTAAAAGGTAAAGGATTGGAGGACAAGAGGGCGCTGATGTCCTACCACCTGTTCCCTTCCTCCTATTTGAATTCTGGGGGGACCACCTAGTGAGAGGGCTGCCGGTCAACATGTGACTGTGGCTCCCGTTGAATACAGTATGTTTGCGAAGGTTAGGCAGGGAGATTCAGAGCTAGTCCTCCTAGTTCCCAGGACTTGTGTGTGATGCGTAAGAGGCCCATATCTGAGATCCTCAAGGTCAGCGGGCCTGCAATATAGATGAGAATGAAAAGTTTGTGTCCTCTATAAACAGTGTGCAATACAAATAAGGATTGATGCCATGACCCAGATTCCTTGAAAGGATGTCTTTCCAGGTTATTGTAAGGATTAGACACTGGATGTGTATGTGTAAGGACTACTTTGGACATCGTATGCCATGAGTTTAATACAGGGTGTTGAAGACAACAAATAGTCAATAAATGGCATCTCATATTATTGTTACTAACACATAGTGGTCGTTAATTTGGAAGTAGCAGTTGATTTGAAAAGTACCAGTGTGGGCCAGGCATGGTGGCTCATACCTGTAATCCCAGTACTTTGAGAGGCTGAGGTGGGTGGATCACTTGATCCCAGGAGTTCAATACCAGCCTAGGCAACACGACAAAACCTTGTCTCTTCAAAAGATATAAAAATTATCCAGGCATGGTGGTGCACACCTGTAGTCCCAGCTACTTAGGAAGCTGAGTTGGGAGGATGGCTTGAGCCTGTTGGTCGTGGTTGTAGTGATCCATGATTGCGCCCTTGAACTCCAGCCTGGGATGACAGAGTGAGACCCTGCCTCAAAAAAAAAAAAAAAAAAAAAAAAAAAAAAAAAAAAAAAAGAAACAAGGAAAGTATGAGTGTGATTACTCTGGGAACATCATCTAGAAAAGTCTGAAAAATCTTGTGTTAAGAGCAATTCTGGTGTTGGTGTGGTTGCTTATAGGTGCAATAAAGGATGAGGGTGTGAGGCAGGCATTGTCTGGAATAAAAGCAGTGAAGTCTTCACTGGCAAACCCATGAGGGTAAATGTGGCACCATATTCTAAGACAGAACAGGTCAGTGCAAACTCATGGGCATAGGCCACCCTGGGTTGGCTCAAACTTGTCATATTATGGCAAGCTGGGAGTCAATGGGACTACATCTTAGAAAAGGGACTGAGGTGGATGGAGAGATAAAGCTGATCCTCTTGCAAAATGGGTTTGGACCAAAAAAGCAAGTCTGATGGTACAAAGATAAAATAATCTTTTCTAGATCTGAGACTAACTTGAGGGGAGAGACCCTATTTATCCAGACTTTAGCCCCCAAAAGCTCCCACAATGCCTGATACATATTAGGCCTTCAATTAATGTTTGTTGAAGAAATGCTTATAGACAAAGATTTGGGCCCAATTTGATGGAGCAGGGCAGAAGATGCTTTGACAGTCTGACATGCTGGGGGTTAGCATTATGCCGAATGGGCTTATTCGGAAGATTTTGACTTTAAAACAAGGGCCAGGAGATCAAATATGGACTCCGGTGCTCTGTTACCATGTCATCTGTATACCGTGGATGTATTACGTGAATAAGAAACTCAAAGAATCCTGGGATATTCCCATCAAAATTCAAGGGAGATTTATTTATTTATTTATTTATTTATTTATTTATTTATTTATTTTGAGACGGTGTTTTTGCTCTTGTTGCCCAGGCTGGAGTGCAGTGGCATGATTTCAGCTCACTGCAACCTCTGCCTCCTGGGTTCAAGCAATTCTTCTGCTTCAGCCTCCCAAGTAGCTGGGATTACAGGTGCCCGCCACCATGCCTGGCTAATTTTTTTGTATTTTAGTGGAGATGGGGTTTCACCATGTTGACTAGGCTGGTCTCGAACTCCTGACCTCAGGTGATCTGCCCACCTTGACCTCCCAAAGTGCTGGGATTACAGGCGTGAGCCACTGTCAAGGGTGATTTTTTTTTTTTTTTTTTGAGACAGAGTTTCACTCTTGTTGCCCAGGCTGGAGTGCAATGGTGCCATCTTGGCTCACTGCAACCTCTGCTTCCTAGGTTCAAGCAATTCTCTTGCCTTGGCCTCCCAGGTAGCTGAGATTACAGGCATGCACCACTATGCCTGACTAATTTTTTTTTTTTTTTTTTTTGAGACAGAGTCTTGCTCTGTCACCCAGGCTAGAGTGCCACTACTACAAGCTCTGCCTCCCGGGTTCACGCCATTCTCCTGCCTCAGCCTCCCGAGTAGCTGGGACTACAGGTGTCCACCACCACACCCAGCTATTTTTTTTTTTGTATTTTTCGTAGAGACGGGGTTTCACCATGTTAGTCAGGGTGGTCTCGATCTCCTGACCTCAGGTGATCCGCCTGCCTCGGCCTCCCAAAGTGCTGGGATTACAGGCGTGAGCCACCCTGCCTAGCCAAGGGTGATTTTTAATGTATTTCTTGGTAGATGGCCCAGTTCTGTGGAACAGAAATTCCAGCATCTGATCCTCTACTCCTGACAGATGTGACCTTAAAAAGAACTTAGAGATTTTAAAGTCTCACTGAGGATATAAAAAAAGTCTTTAAGATGAAAGATTAATTCATAGAATATGAGTTCCATTGTTTGGTTCACCTTGGTGCCTGGGAAATAGTAAGTTCTCAACAAGTATTCACTGAATTTAAATCATTTTGTGGAGAATTCTGTTGCATCTGGTATGTGCTGGCCATTGTGCCAGCTGCAGACGTATCCCTTTCAATAGGGGGCTGAAAGTCTAGTAGCGAAGACAGGAAAAAGACAGTGACAGTGTGGCATGGTACGTGTCATGACTGAATAATAAACAGGAGATTTTTATGAGAGCAACAGTCTTTCTCCATATCAGAGACCATCAAATGGTGGTCTATAGCTGGATGCTACCTGCACATGTGTTTCATTTGATATTCTCTGGGTAGGCCAACCCCGAATTTAAGCATTTAAAAAAGTCTGTCATTAGCATTTACAAATAAGTACTGTCTTGTCACAGGATCTTTGGGGGGTTGCTTCACTGGCTGAAAACCTCGGTGGCTGGCAGCGCCTCTGCTTGGGTTTTACTTGAGTCCACTGGACTTGTTCTGTCCACTTGGCCCAGCAGGCTGAGCTGGGCTCATGCTACCACCTGGATCCCCTACCTACCAAGGGTGAGCCAGGTGCAGAGCAGCAAGGGGTGTGTGAGTGAGTGAGTGTGGGGTCTGGCCACTGTGCACAGCCATACATGCTGACCGCAGTGGGGTGGGCCTCTCCAGGCACCAGCACAGGCGCCGGCTCCAGCTCCATGTGAATCTGCAGCTGGACCAGATGTATCACAAACAGCTTCTGCTGTGGGCACCGGTGTCTGGGCAAGGGGAATGCAATGGCACCTGAAAGCTTGGAGATGCCAGGAACTGCAGTACCCCAAAGAGGGTGTTACAGCATGTCACAGCCCTGGCTTGGGGAGCCCCAAGGTCTGAGCTCCCAGAACGGCCTCAGCTCTTCTCTCCTTCTCATCACCTGCAGCGTGGTGAGCAGTGTGTTTCATCCCTGTTTGTGTTACAGCCCTTTCAGTCCTGCCATTTGGCATCTCCTGAGTTCTTTTCCTACGTCTGGGAAGAATGAGGTACGTGGACAACTAGAGGGTGAGCAAGGTGGAGAGGAGCTTCGTTGAGCCACAGAACAGCTCTCAGGAGACCTGCAGTGGGTAGCTCCTTTCCGCAGGCAGGTCGTCCATCGAGTGTGTGAGTCTGAGTCTGGGGGTTTTTACGTTCTCAGAATGGAGGAAATGCTGACTGGTCTATGGTTGGCCTAGAAAAAGCATCATCCAATTAGTCAAACCATCATCAATGAAGTTCTCACTCTGGGCTGCAGTCTGCCTGGAGCTGGCAGCCTAGCCCCCAGGCTTCAGGCCATCTCTGGCTTGAAGATGGGGCTTCACCGGGGACCCGCCACTTCCTGCTGGGAACCTGTCTGCTTCCTGCTGCCATCAACATGATATCCACAGTGCCCAGGCTGTTCGCCCTGAGGGGTGCCTGCAGGCTAATGCCAAGCCACCCTCAGCCCCTGGCCTCCCTCTGGTGCTGGTTGGCACCCAGTGTCCGGAGGGGACTGAGGCAGCAGGGGGCTGGTGTGTCAGCACCACCCAGAGAGTGCACATGCCCAGCTGGGTTGGGACATTGCCCGGTCTCAGCCACAACTTTGTTCCACACTGCAGCACTGGAGTGGGCACCAGGAGCAGGGAGAAGCCAGGCGGCAGAGGCAGGCACTTTCAAACCTGTTGGCGGGTGAGGAAGGGGCTTCCTGGGCCCCAAGAGCTCAGGGATGCCCTAGTCCGGAGCTGAGGCTGGGTGGCTGCAGCTGTTGCCTGAAAGTGTGGGGCTCCTGTCCTGCTGGCTGGGGGTGGGGGGCAGGCTTCTGCCTGTTCTTGGCCCCTGCTGGATCCACAGAGCGCACAGCCCCGGCAGTGCCTCCCCCGCTGCAGCTGGCATCCTCACAGCAGCCGCTTCTGATGGGCCACTGCTGCCATCAGTTTTCCTGTGGAAATCTTTTAAATTTAATCAATGGTTTATGTTATCAGTAAGGCTTCTGGTCAGCAGTTGGCTATTAGTACTTAAGTTTTGGGGGAGTCAAAAGTTATATTCAGATTTTTGGCTTCATGAGCTGTTGGCATTCCTAACCCCTGTGCTGTTCAACGTTCAACTGTACTGGATTTTCTTGAAAATTCTGAAGTGCTGGAAACACTGGGCCCAGATTTCTATGTGAAGCAATTTTGAGGCTGAGTGGCTTCATTTAGATGGGACATGTGCTCCCCATATTCTGCTCTCCCCTTAACACTGAGGTTCATGATAGTGAGGTAGTGCTGTTTCCATGTCGTAGAATTAACAGGAAGTTGAATTATTTCCCATTCTCATTTCAATCAAAACTGGAACAATGGAAGATACACTTAGGGCACCATGTTTTAAGCAAGAAAGGAAGAGGGCAAATTTCTTGTACATATAAAACACATTCCTAGGTGTTTAATGTGCAAACCAATTGTGTCTGTGCAAAGTGACATAATTTAAAACATCCTTCAGAAATAACCACATCAAGAACCATGGGCTACTCAAGTGAAAATAAAATTACTAAAATTTCAACAGGTTTTACATTTGAATAAAAATAAATTACAATGCTGTTAAATTCAGTAAGTGACAAAAATTGTCTGGGTATCACAGCTTTTAGGAGACAGTAAATGTATAAAAAAGGATTTTCTAGGTGCAGCAGAAAGTATGTATCTTGAATAGTCATAGAAACACAACCTCTCAGTGTCAAATGCTTGAGAACCATGGCCAACTTCATGGGCATGGGTCCATACTTAAGATTTAATGGTCTGTGGTTGCTGTCTTAAAATTCTCAACAATTTTATCCTTGAATGAGTGATGTCTGATGGGACAATGGAGGATGCACCAGATTTGCAGCCTCAACATCCATGAGCAGTCCCTCTCTAGCATCTCTCTGCCTCTGTCCCTGGGAAGAGTTCTTGTCTGCCTGCTGCCCATCTCCTGGTACCCCAGGACTTGTCCAGCTCTCCCTCCCCATCCCCACCCTGTGATTGCTGCCATTCTCTTCCCCCAGTAGGAACTAGGCATGGATGCGAGGAGGGTCAAGATTTAACACACATGTCCTGTGGCATTTCAGAGCTGGGTATCATGGCAGTTGTCTCCATGCTGGGCTGCCAGTGCCATGGTATTTTTGATGGGTGGCTTGGCAGGGTTGAGACTCTTATCTACCCCATCTTGCTACCTACTATGTCTTGGCTTAGGGATAGCAACACATTTGAGGGTTGCCTGTCTGCAATGAATTGGGTAGTAGGTAGTAAGAGAAGATGGCTGGCTCAACTTCCTCACCCCTGGTTGGGACATGGTGTGCTGGTCCAGCCACTTAAGGGTGGAGGATCCTAGAAGTTGTTGGAGCATGTGTCAGGGTATACATGGAATCACAGGGAGGGACTGGTGAGAGTCTGTTGTGATCATCTCCTCTTCCCTTATTGGTAAGAGAGGGATTTCTACCCTAGGGTTATAGGGATGTCTGAAAACAATGACACTAGACATGTGAGATCAACAGTAGTTTGTTGGTTACATATGCTCACCACTCCAGGGGGGAGGAAATCGCATGCCATGCAGGTCCCCTCCCTGGGGATTGCACTTGGGAACAGACTGAACAAACAGGGGCTACGGAATGCAGGCTTTGCAGTGATGAGAGGGTGAGGTAATTGCTGGTCCCATGGAATGTGATTGGCTTGTTTGAGTAATTCTCTGGGCTGGCGGGAATTGAAACCTGCTACTCAAGGATATGCAGGCACTGTGCCTGGTCTCATGATCAAGATGGTTGGTTGGGTGACCTTATTTCCAGGAGCAGAGAGGGGAAGGGAACTTTTGGTTAGGTCATCTGGGGCCCTCCTACCTTCAGGTGTCAAGGCAGCACATAGTATTGAACCTTAATTTTAGTCCTTACACCACAGAGTCTGCACTTACTTCATGAGTATCCCTGTGCTTGAGTAAGCACAATATTAAATAACAAAAAACACTTTGATGGGTGTGTTTGGGGAGTGACAGAGAGAGACAGAGAGAGAGTGGGGAGAAAGGAAACAAGCTCTGCCTCTTGTTCATCTGGCCCAAAGGAGGTGGAAGGCTCTACCTGTTTGGTGACTTTAGAAGGTGAACCTGCAGCCCAGCCCCTTTCTCTTTCAATGTCTTCATAATGAATGGCCACAAGGAGCTCTTATTCTTTCTAGATCCTGCATTCCATGAGTCTTACAAGTAGTCCTCACCCCAATATGCTTTTAATGTCACTTTTTATCTGCTTTATGAACAAAGGACCTTGTATTTTCATTTTGCACTGAACTTCACAAATTCCATAGCCAATCCTGCTGAGAATTTAGAAGACAAGTGTGTGCACTAGTTACCTGAGGTCAGTGTCACTTACTTTTGTTTCTTACTTGATCCCACAGGTATTTGAGTTTGGGGCCATGTCATAGGATGCACCTTGAAATGAGCCACGACATGTGCAGTCTAATGGTCTCTGTTGATCCATTTGCTGTCTGTGAAACTCCAGAAGTCAGGTAATTAACTATTTCTTCTGCAATACAGTGTCTTTATACTTAACAGTTATTCTAATTCTTATAACCATTAACATCTACATCTGAGTCATAAAGCATTGAAATGAACCCTTGGTTATTGTATTTTCAGCTAATAATTAATGCTATGCACCATGTGATCATAAACCTGCTCTCCTTTTTTTGCATTAATTGGTAACCTGGTCCAACCAGACTCTTAACACGATTGTCCCCGTGTGAGTTTAGTCATTATTTTGACTTCACTGATTATTGGCATTTATTACTTAAGAGCTAAGAAACAGCAACTAATTGAAAGTATTATGAAACATGTTTCCTCCTGCCTTTTCCAGGGTGGGAGAGCATGACTGCTTAATGGGCCACTGCTTATCCCCATTCAAATCCTGTGTGCATTGACTTTGTAGGATTGCACCTCAGAAGACTTCTCATGTTTCGTTTCCCCACATTTTCTGTGGACAAATTTTCATCAACTACATATACTGCTTTGCAGAAACGAACATCTCAAAATCTGAGGAAGAGTAGATAATTTTAGGAAGGGTGACAGAATGGGGAAAGCGGTAAACAGTATCTGAAGAAGTAGAAAATGACTTGAATTTTAGAATTGGGTTATGGTGGCCAGGCGCGGTGGCTCAAACCTGTCATCCCAGCACTTTGAAAGGCTGAGGTGGGTGGATCGTTTGAGGTCAAGAGTTATAGACCAGCCATCTTGATCATGGGACCAGCCACAGTGCCTGCGTATCCTTGAGTAGCAGGTTTCAATTCCTGCCAGCCCAGAGACCAACATGGTGAAACCCCGTCTCTACTAAAAATACAAAAATTAGCTGAGTGTGGTGGCACGTGCCTGTATTCCCAGCTACTTGAGAGGCTGAGGCAGGAGAATCACTTGAATCTGGGAGGTGGAGGTTGCAGTGAGCCGAGTTGGCACCACTGTACTCCAGCCTGGGTGACAGAGGGAGACTCTGTTTTCCCCCACCCCAAAGCAAGAGTTTTATGGCATTTAGAAGTCCATTTTGAATGATGTGGTAGAGTGGAAACCAGATTACAAGCAGGTGAGAAGTGAAAAGATGATGAAAAAAAGAGAAAATAGTAATAATAGATTACTGGCTTCAGTAAATTGACAGTGAAAGAAAGGGTGAGAATGTGGTTTAGGAGATGAGGCAACATGATCATCTGAAGTTTTCTGTGTCCAATTTTTAAGACAGAGGAAATTGTGCATATTTGAAGGTAGTGGAAGAATTGGCAGAAAGAAGGAACTTGAAAGCTGAGATAAGAAGTTAGTATTGGAAAGATGGAGCCAATACCTCCACATCTGTGAAAAAAGAAAAGAAAAAAAATTATCCAAAGCTGAGTATTGAGTCAGCAGACAGGGGAAAATATAGGGGCTGTGGGTTTTACCAGGTAGTTGGTGGTGTCAGGGCATGCAGTTAAATATTATCAAAAAGGAACTGACAGTCTAAAAGAATCAGGAGCAATAGGAGGTTCAGGGGGGCATGGAATATTTTGCTTAAATGTGGAGGTGTGAGAGAGGCTGAACGTGAATAACATACCCCATCTTCCTTCCTTCCTAAGAGAAATCCAGTTTTCTTCAGGTATCCACTCCTACGTCCCGTGACTGAAACAATATGAGTCCTTCCCTAGCTGGAAGGTATGGTCTGATTAGTCTCAGAGCTACTCAAAGGACTGATCCGTGATAAGATCAGGTGTTACACCAGAATAGGATTCAACGCACTACCTTCTTCATTGAAAAAGTCTACCTAGGTCAAAAATATCAGCTGATGGGAGGCCGAGGCAGGAGGATTGCTTGAGCCCAGGAGTTTGAGACCAGTCTGGGCAACATAGTGAGGCTCTGTCTCTAAAAAAATAAAAAAGAAATTAGCCAGACATGGTGTTATATAATCATGGTCCCAGCTGCTAGGGAGGCTGAGGAGAGAGGATCAATTGAACTCAGGAGTTCGAGGCTGCAGTGAACCATGTTTGTGCCACTGCACTCCAGCCTGGGTGACAGAGCGAGACCCTGTCTCAAATATATATACATATGTATGTGTATATATATATATACCCTAGCTGAATATGGTCAGCTAGTTCTCCTGGCACTATTTATTAAATAGGGAATCCCTTCACCATTGCTTGTTTTTGTCAGGTTTGTTGAAGATCAGGTGCCTATAAGTGTGTGGTCTTATTTCTGAGTTCTCTGTTCTGTTCCATTGGTCTAAGTGTCTGTTCTTGTACCAGTACAAGAACTGGTTACTGTAGTCTTGTAGTATAGCTTGAAGTCAGGTAGCATGATGCCTCTGGCTTTGTTCTTTTTGCTTAGAACCGACTTGGCTATTTGGCCTCTGTTTTGGTTTTATATGAATTTTAAAGTAGTTTTTTTTTCTTCTAATTCTGTGGAGAATATCGATGGTAGTTTAATGGTAATAGCATCGAATCTATAAATTACTTTGGGCAGTGTGACCGTTTTCACGACATTGATTCTTTCCATCCATGAGCATGGAATGTTTCTCCATTTGTTTGTATTCTCTCTGCTTTCTCTGAGCAGTGGTTTGTAGCCTTCCTTGAAGAGGTCCTTCACTTCCCTTGTTAGCTGTATTCCTAGGTATTTTATTCTTCTTGTAGCATTTGTGAATGGGAGTTCAGTCATGATTTGGCTCTCTGCTTGCCTGTTGTTGGTGTATAGGAATGCTAGCGATTTTTGCACATTGAGTTTATATTCTGAGATTTTGCTGAAGTTGCTTATCAACTTAAGCTTTTGGGCTGAGACAATGGGGTTTTGTGGATATAGGATCATGTCATCTGCAAACAGGGATAATTTTTGACTTTCTCTCTTTCTATTTGAATACGCTTTATTTCTTCCTCTTGCCTGATTGCCTTGGCAAGGACTTCCAAAACTACGTTGAATAGGATGGTGAGAGAAGATATCCTTGTCTTGTGTAGAAACTTTCAATGTAATTGTTTGGTCTATGTGCCCTCAGTAAAGGTATTGATTTGCAACAATCACACAGAATTGGTTAAGAAGAGTATGAGGACTATTTAAATATTTTTTAATAGAAGGGAAGCACACATATGTTTAAAAGAAAAACCTCAGAGGAGTTAACAGTTTTTAAAAATTCTTAAACTTTTGAAGATACAATCCAGAACATTTACAGACATTGATTTCCTTAGTTTCATTCTTTCTCCCAAAATGAGTTTAATTTTCTTTCATCCATCAAAAATGCCAGTATTCTATTCAAGGCAAGGGAAGAACAGTTTATATTATCCCTGGAAGGAACCTGTTATTTGAGATCATTCAAAAATAAAAGTAGAAATAGGTTTTTATTTGTTTTTGTTGTTTTTTGTTTTGGAGATGGAGTCTCGCTCTGTCACCCAGGCTGGAGTGCAATGGCACATCTCGCCCCACTGCAACCTCTGCCTCCCAGGTTCAAGCAATTCTTCTGCCTCAGCCTCCCAAGTAGCTGGGATTACAGGTACCTGCCACCACGCTCGGCTAATTTTTGTATTTTTAGTACAGATGGGGTTTCACCATGTTGGCCAGGCTGGTCTCAATCTCCTGACCTCAGATGATCTGCCCGCTTCAGCCTCCCAAAGTGCTGGGATTACAGGTATGAGCCACTGCCCCCACCCTTGAAATAGGGTTTTTAAAGAAATAACTCAGCCGGGCACGGTGGGTCACGCCTGTAATCCCAGCACTTTGGGAGGCCGAGGCGGATGGATCACGAGGTCAGGAGTTCATGACCAACCTGGCTAAGATGGTGAAATCCCGTCTCTAGTAAAAATACAAAAAAATTAGCTGGACGTGGTGGCAGGCGCCTGTAATCCTAGCTACTCAGGAGGCTGAGGCAGGAGAATCACTTGAAAACAGGTGGCAGAGGTTGCAGTGAGCCAAGACTGTGCCACTGCACTCCAGCCTAGGCGACAAACTGAGACTCTGTCTCAAACAAAACAAAACAAAACAAAACAACAAAACAACAACAGCAAAAAACAAAAGAAATACCTCAGGTTAACCTCAGACTGGGTGGGACCTGGGTGCTTTGCCATGATGGCTAATGAGTGAGAGATGATTGGTATTAAAATAATAGTAATTCCACATTGGGGAATTCCTCGACAGTCTTGCCTCAGCAGGCTGCAGTCTTGGTGTCAATTCCTCTTTCATCTGTCAACATATGGACTCGCTAAAACTGTCCCTAAGGCAGTGTGGTAAAACATGGCTTGGGCCATTCTACCAAGTAGAATCTCCTCTCATGAGATTTTTTATGACTTAGAAAGGTAATAAAAGTATGAGATATTCTCTTTAAATCTAGTACTATGTGAGGAAAATACATATGCATACTTACCTTATTTTTTTTATTACAGAAAATTTCAATTATATGCCATGAATGTTCATGGACAAGGTGAATACCTGTTTTCATTTATTTTGGGTATACACTTAGGAGTGGAATTGTTGGTCCTCCTCCAACCCCTGCCAGGTATCTATCACCAAGCTTCATCACTGATCCACTCCTGGACAATCTTGTTTCGTCTACACCTTACCCACCCACTCCCTTCATCACCCCATCGGGGTTATTTTACAGAAAATCTCAGACTTCATATAATTTCATCTGTAAATATCTCATTATATATCTACAAAAGGCGGCGGCTTTAAGATCACACAACTACACTACCATCATGATGTTAACAAAACTAACAGCAGTTCCTTAGTGTCACCAGTGTTAGCATTCACATGGTCTCTTGTCTCTTTGATTTATTACAATGTGGTTTTTAATAGTAAAGATATAAACAATGTTTACATGACACAGTATATCTTAATAGTACTTAATATGTTTAAGTATCTTTTAATTTAGAGATAACTCCTCCACTTTTTACATTTTTTACTTTTTCAGCTTTATTGAGATATGACTAATTTTGAATTTTATTATTACATACAATAAACTGCACGTATATTTTGACATATGTATATACCTGTGAAACCATCATCACAGCCAAGATAATTAACACAGCCATCACCTCCCTCCACAGTTTCCTTAGGCCTTTTTAAATTCCTCTCTCCTGCCTACCCTTGACCCCTATTGCAAGACAACCACTGATCTGCTTTCTGTCTCTATTAATGAGTTTGCATTCTCTAGAATTTTATACAAATGACATCATACAGTATGTATTTTTTCTTCTATTCATGTGATAAAATTCATGACATAAAATAAACTATTTCAAAGCAGACAGTTCAGTGGCATTAAATATATTTACAATGTTGTGTAACTCTCACCTCTATCTAGACCCAAAACATTTTGATCGCCCCAAAAGGAAACCCTGTACTCATGAAGCAGTCCCTTCCCTTTCCTCCTTCTAGCCCCCAACAACCACTAAACTGCTTGCTGTGAATTTACCTCTTCTAGACATTTTACATAAATGGAATCATAAAATGTGTGATGTTTTGTGTCTGGCTTCTTTCACTTGGTATCATGTTTTTCCAGGTTCATCCATGTTGAAGCATGTAGCAGTACTATATTCCTTTTTATGTCCAAATAATATCACACTGTATGGATACACCACATTTTGCTTATGTATTCATCTGTTGATGTACATTTAGATTTTTTTCTCATTTTAGCTCTTGTGAATAATTCAACTATGAACATTCATAGACAAGGTTATGTCTGAATACTTGTTTTCAATTATTTTGTGTATATACTTGGAAGTGAAATTGTTGGTTGTATAGTAAATAAATCTAGGCTTAATTGTTTTCCGTAATGTCTGTACCATTTTACATTCCAACCAGCCATGTATGAGGGTTCAAATTTCTCCACATCCTTGCCCACACTTGTTATATTCTGTTTTTTTCTTTTTAATGATAGCCATCCTAGTAGATGTGAATTGGTGTTTCATTGCAATTTTGATTTGCATTTCCCTAGTGAGTCAGAATGATGAGTATCTTTTCATGTGTTACTGAGCATTTGTATGCCTTTAAAGAAATGTCTTTTCAAGTCCCTTGTCCATTTTCTAATCGGATTGTCTTTTTTGTTGCTGAATTTTAAGAGTCCCAATATAGTATGTAGACTAGGACTGTATCAGATACATGTCTTGCAAATATTTTCCTCCACTTGTAGATTTGTTTTTCACTTTCTTGATAATTTCCTCTGATTAAATACAAAAATGTTAAATTTGCATCAAGTGCAATTTACCTATTTTGGCTTTTGTTGCTTTGTAGTAAAATTTGAGGTCAGGTATGGTAAATACCTTTTGACTTCAAAGTTTGTCTCAGTTGCTTTATATCCTTGAAAACACTCTATATGTTCAGTAATTTTAACTAGAGATGATCAAAATAGTATCGCGTTGTGGTCTTAATTTGCCGTCTTGAATAATTAACAATGTTAAGCACCTTTTCATGTGCTGATCTGTTACCTGTACATCTTCTTTGAGGAAAGAGCCTGCTCAAGTCTTTTGCACATTTTTTCCTTGTAGTTACATTTTGAGAGTTCTTTATTTATGCTGGACACATCTTTTATGACCTCTGTGATTTGCAAATAGTTTGTCCCACATTGTAGCTTGTCTTCTGATTTTCTTAACACTGTCTTTCAACAAATAGAAGTTCTGAATTTTGAATGGGACCCAATTTTTCAAGTTTTTCTTTTATCAGTGATGCTGTTGGTGTCCTATCTGAGGTATCTTGGCCTAGCCCAAGGTTACAAAGGCTTTTTCCTATCTTCTAGAAACTTTATAGTTTTTAGGTTTTACATTGAAGTCTGTGATCCATTTTAAGTTGATTTTAGTTTAGGGAGTAAAGTGTAGGTTGAAGTTGTTTTATTACTTAAAAAAATACATATAGTATCCAATTGCTTCACCTTTATTTGTTCAAGAGACTCTTCTTTCTTCATTGAGTTCCCTTTGTCCCTTTGTTGAAAGCCAATTAACACTATAGGTGTGAATTCAGCCCTGCACTCTGTTATGTTCCACAGGTCTCTTTTTCTATCTTTATGCCAATATCACACTGTCTTAATTACTGCACTTTTCTATTGAATTTGAAGATCAGTTTGTGATATTCCTTTAAATATGTTCCTCTTTTTCAAAGTTGTTTTGGTTGTTCTAGATTCTTTGTGTTATAAATGTCCTACAGATTGGTCCTATACCATATAAATTTTATAGTCAGTCTGTCATTTTCTAATAAACATGCTCCTGATATATCTCTTCATTTATTTACATCTTTTCTAATTTCTCTCAGTGGTATTTTGAAGTTTTCAACATGGAAGTCTTTTTTATGTCTTTAAAATATATCTCTGTTTGATGGTATCAACAATGGAAACTTAAAAGAATTAGTTGCGATTTCTGATTATTTGTCGCTAGTATGGAGAAATGCAACTGATTTTCAAACGTTGACCTTGTATTCTGAAAACTTAACTACTCTTACTTGTTAGCTGTGTAAGCATTTTTGTAGATTCTATAGCATTTTATTCAGAATGAAGGCAGTTTTATTTCCAGTCTTGATATCACTTATATAGTTATGTTTGTATGAATTGTTTATTTATGTAACCTTATTAAATAAGAGACTGGACATGCTTGCCTTATTCTTGATGTTAGGGTAAATGAAGCATTCAGTCTTCCGGCATTACGTAAGATGTTAGCGGTGACTTCTTTGCAGATACCCTTTATCAGGTTGATCAAATTCCATACTATAATTCATTGAGAGTTTTGTTGTATGTGTCAGGCATGGATGTTGTATTTTGCCAGATGCTTAAAAAATCTATTGAGATTATCACATGGTTTTTAAAAATGTCTTTTAATGTTGAATTTTGGAATATTAAAGAAATCTTACATTTCTGGTTTAAGTACCACTTGTCCATGTCTATTATGATTTTTATATGTTGTTGGATTTAGTTTGCTGAAATTTAAAATTTTTAGCATCAATGTTTGTGGAGGATGTTGGTCTGTGATTTTTAAATGTCTTTATTGGGTTTTGGTATTAGGTTAATGCTGGCCTCAGAGAATATATTGGGAAGTGTTTCTTACTCTTTAATTTTCTGGACTAGTTTATATAGAGTTGGTATTTTTTTTTCTTAAATGTTTGCTTTAATTCACTAGTAAATTCAGAAATGGCCTAGCGTTTTGTTTTTTTTTTTTGTCAAAAACGTTAAATTACAAATTCAATTTCTTTAGTGGAAATACTGCAGGGTTTTGCAACCTTGGCACTATTGACAATTTAGGTCAAGTAATTCTGTGTAGTGACTCTCCTATGCATCATAGTATGGCCAGCTGCATTTCTAGCCTCTAGCTACTAAATGCCCATAGTCCCCACCCCAGTTGTGACAGCGAAAAATGTCTCCAGAAATGATCAAATGTCCCTGGGTAGGCAAAATTACCCCTATTAAGAATCACGGATATAAGGCTATTCAAGTTTTGTGTTTCTTTAAAAGTGAGTGTATGTGTTAAACACCAGGGGTTCAGGCTAGGTCCTGCTGCTCACCATGCAGAAAGCCAATCACTGAGATGACAGGTTTTGCCAAGAAAAAGGCTTTATTCAGGTGCCACAGCTGAGGAGACAGGAGCTCAATTTCAAATCCATCTTCCTGACTGATTAAAACTAGGGGTTTAGGTAGCAGGGAAGAGATGTAAAATGTGTAAGAAAACAGGAACTAGGGAGGGTCAAGGAAGCAATCATGATGAAGGAGGGGTCCAAAGTCTCATTGTCTGGATGTGGTGATCTGGTGAGTTTCAGTTATTTGATGCTTTTTTTGAGAGGCCTGAAGGTCCTTTCCTGAGGAAGGATCTCAGATAAAACAAACACAAATTTCAAGCCTTAAGACCAGAAAGACCAATTTCTATGTTTATCCAAAAGAACTGTCTATAGGTGAGACTACTGGGTTGGTTTCATATGTAGTTTGTGTCTTTCAAGGATTTTTTTTCATTTTCACATAAGTTGTTGGATTTATTGGCATACATTCATTCATTTTTTTATAATATTTTCTTATAATGATTTTAATATCTCTGCAATCTGTAGTTACACCAGCCCTCTCAATGATGACACTGATAACTTGAGTCTTCCTTTTTATATCACTGATCACGCGCTAAAGCACTTTTTCTCAAACTGGTGATAATTTTGCCACAGATACCACAATCTGGATATGAAAGTGCTCATTGATACTGAGTTGGTCATTCTCAGCTAGAGCTAGGAAATATATTTTTAAAGATAAGATAAATGATACATTCATTCTAATATTTCAGTTCCAGTTTAGAAGTTTTTTTTTTTTTTTTTTTTTTTTTTTGAGATGGAGTCTTGCTTTGTTGCCCAGGCTGGAGTGCAGTGGCACAATCTCAGCTCACTGCAAGCTCCGTCTCCCAGGTTCACACCATTCTCCTGCCTCAGCCTCTCCAGTAACTGGGACTACAGGCACCCACCACAACGCCCAGCTAATTTGTTGTAATTTTAGTACAGACAGCGTTTCACCATATTAGCTAGAAAGGTCTTGATCTCCTGACCTCATGATCCGCCTGCCTTGGCTTCCCAAAATGCTGGGATTACAGATGTGAGCCACCATGCCTGGTCAGAAATAGAAGTTTTAAACCCATTTCATCAGTCTAACATCTGAATCTTTTCTGCTATGTCAAAAATTCTGATTCTCAACACCAAAATTGTAGTTACTTCTGTAATAGTCCACAATATTTATGAAAGAATCTCAAAAGGCCAACACCATTACTACCAACAGCAAAATGGTTGCAGAAAAGAGTTTGGGATTTTTTTTTTAAAAAAGCATCCTTTTTCTCCTGAGAGTATCAGAGCACGGTTGACCACTTAAATAGCTGTGTTTTGATGTCAATTGGAATAGTTCTTCTCTGCATAGCTATATCCTCAACATACTAATTAGCTACATCTATTTAATTTTGCTTTTCATTTCCAGGAATTTTTAAAAATTTAATCTGATTTTATAATTATAGTAAATGTTATCATTGGCTCAAAATCAAATCAATCAGTATTCCAAGTAGTATAGTTTTTATCCTCGTCCATTACATCTTCCTTCTCTAATATGTTGCATGATCTTTCCACCTGTGAATGAATACATACAGTCTTAGATACATGGTAGCACATACTTTTTTCTACTTTACTTTTTTTATATTCTACTATATTTGCTATTTATGGTAATATATACTTCAATCTCTTGGACCACTTTGTACTCTTCCCTTGTTCAGATTTAATATAATTTTTCAACCAATTCCCTACTGATACGCACTTGGATTACTGAATCTTGTTATTAAATTCTCTGCCTAAATGAATAGGCTTGTGCATACATCATTCTATATTTTTGCCAGTGTATCTTTAGAATAAATTCTCAAATATAGTGCCCCAGGAGCTGAGAACGAAATTATATATAATTTCATTGGATGGTATTGTGTCAGAAATGGTGGGTTCTTGGTCGCACTGACTTCAAAAATGAAGCCGTGAACCCTCGCAGTGAGTGTTACCGTTCTTAAAGATGGTGTCCGGCGTTTGTTCCATCAGCTGTTCACATGCGTCCGCAGTTGCTTCCTTCTGGTGGGTTCGTGGTCTCTCTGACTTGAAGACTGAAGCTGCAGACCTTCGGTGTGAGTATTACAGCTCTTCAAGGTGGCATGTCTAGAGTTGTTCATTCTTCCTGGTGGGTTTGTGGTCTTGCTGGCTTCAGAAGTGAAGCTGTAGACTTTTGGGGGGAGTGTTACAGCTCATAAAGGCAGCATAGACCCAAAGAATCAGCTGCAACAAACTTTATTGTAAAGAGCAAAAAAACAAAGCTTCCTCAGTGCGGAAAGCGACCCAAGACGATTGCCAGTGTTGATTTAGGCAGCCTGCTTTTATTCCCTTATCTGACCCCACCCACATCCTGCTGATTGGTCCATTTTACAGAGAGCTGATTGGTCCATTTTACAGAGAGCTGATTGGTCCATTTTACAGAGAGCTGATTGGTCCATTTTGACAGAGTGCTGATTGGTGCGTTTACAATCCTTTAACTAGACACAGAGTGCTAGACAGAAAAAGTTCTCCAGGTCACCACTAGTTTAGCTAGATACGGAGTGCTGATTGGTGTATTTACAAACCTTGAGCTAGACACAGGGTGCTGATGGGTGTATTTACAATCCCTTAGCTAGACATAAAGGTTCTCCAAGTCCCTACTAGACTTAGGAGACCAGCTGGCTTAAGCTGGTGGATCCTGCCCTTGGGCTGCAGGCTGAGCTGCCCACCGTGCCATGTGCCTGCACTCCTCAGCTCTTGGGTGGTCGATGGGACCAGCTGCCACGGCGCAGGGGGTGGCGCTCCCTGGGGAGGTTCGGGCATGGCAAACTGCAGGTCCCAAGCCCTGCCCCAAAGGGAGGCAGCTGAGGCCCAGTGAGAATTTGAGTGCAGTGCCGGTGGGCGGGCACTGCTGGGGGACCCGGTGCACCCTCTGCAGCTGCTGGCCTGGGTGCTAAGGCCCTCACTGCCTGGGGCCGGGTGGCACTGGCCTGCCGCTCCGAGTGCCGGGAGTGCCGAGCCCACGCCCACCCGGAACTTGTGCTGGCTGGAACTTGTGCTGGCTGCAACTTGTGCTGGCTGGTGAGCACCATGCGCAGCCCCACTTCCCACCCGCTCCTCTCCCTCCACACCTCCCTGCAAGCAGAGGGAGCCGGCTCTGGCCTTGGCCAGCCCAGAGAGGGGTTCCCACAGTGCTGTGGCAGGCTGAAGTGCTCCTCAAGTGCTGCCAGAGTGGACACCAAGGCCAAGGAGGCACCGAGAGTGAGGGCTGCTAGCATGTTTTCACCTCTCACTATCAAATGCTTCTATCAAATTCTTCTCCATAGGTATTATAGTATTTTTAAATTTCTTTAGCAATATATGACTACCTGTTTTGGCATAGCTTTCATCCAAAATAAAAATACATGATCAAACTTTTGAATATTTACCAATTTTATCTCAGTGAAATTTTAATTTGCCTTCTCTTATTTTGAGTAAGACATCAATCAGAGTTTGTTCAAAAAGGCAGAACCCCTGAGAAATACATGTAACAAACCATTGCCGAGTCTGTCCCGCACACTCTGGCCAAGCGACGGATGAAAGTAGTATGCAGACACAGGTGTTTTACCTCATAGCACGGCTTGGGGACTGCATCCTTTAGCACCACCAGCGAAAGTGCAGCAGCCAAGAGTGCAGCCCCACTAAGCCGGCAACACTCACATTTATTTAGTAAAGATTTAATGACAAAGGCTTGGAGCAAACACAATTTGTCAGTAATTAACATCATCAACCCCCCAAATAGAAAGCAGTCCTGTGCGTGAATGATCAAAGGTTGGTTTCTGGAGACAGGAGTAGACAAATATATCTAAATAAGTTCCTTTACATTCCCTTGTTATCTGCCCTTTGCTCTCAGCCTTCAGATAAGAGAATTTGGCTGAAGGTTTTGCAAAACTTCCCAGCTTCCAAGAAGGTTCTGCTTCTTTCTCTATAACTTTTCCTTACAACATTTCCCACCACCCTGACCAAACTCCTACAAACCATGATATTATACATTTGACCACAGGTAGTTGTGAGAGCTGGTTAAACAATTTATATGTGGTTATTGATTCTGTGTGTGGTGCTGGAGCCTAAAGTCGGCAAGGCAGGCTGTTTAGGAGAATAAACAACATGGAATGTGGGAAGAAAAGACAAACAGGAACCTGGGAGAATTAGCCAGAACCCATGACATTGTACTGGAACCTGCTTTAGTCTCTTAACTCTTCTAAGCCTCTGATGGTTGTGGTAGGAGAAGGTGGTAGTAGGTGACAGGTTAGCTGCAGGAAAATTGTTTCTGTTTGACACAAAGGTAAAACGCCCCTTGCCCAGGAGAGTGAGAAGTCAAAGGTGAGGAACCAGAAAGAAGGGGAGTTGCTAGAGCCTGGCTGCAGTCCCACCACCAGGTAAACCAACAGGTAAGAGACAAGGCATGTTAGTGGCAGCAGTGTCTTTACCTGCACTGACCTCCTGAGTATAAAAAGAACATGACCCGAGTTATTTTTGTTTTTGCTCTTGAGCTGTATGAGTTTTTAGATACATTTTGTGTATTAATCTCTTATAGTATACGTAGTTTGCAAGTATTTTCTCCCATTCTGTGGGTTGCCTTTTCATTCTGTTGATTGTATCCTTCGCTGTGTAGAAATGTTTTAGTTTTATGTAGTCCAACTTATCGTTGCTTTTGTTGTCTGTTCATTTGGTGTCATATCCACAAAATCACTGCCATAACCAATGTCATGGAGCTTTCTCTATATGTTTTCTTCTACAGGTTTTATGATTTTAGGTCTTATGATTAAATCTTTAACCCATTGTAATTGATTTTTTGTGTATGGTATAATATAAGGAATCAATTTTATTTATTTATTTATTGCATGTAGATATTCAGTTTTGTCAACATCATTTATTGAAGAGAGAGACTGTCCTTTTCTTATTGTGATTATTGGCATCTTTTTTGAAGATTAGTTGACTATAAAAAATGAGCAAAGTACCTGAATAGATATTTTTTTAAAGAAGACATACAATGGCTAACAGATACATGAAAAGGTGCTCTATATCACAAATGCAAATCAAACCCATAATGCAATATCACTTCACACCTGTTAGGCTAGTCATTATCAAAACATCAAAACATAACAATTGTTGGCAAGGATGTGAAAAAAAGGAACCCTTATACATTGTTGTTGTCAATGTAAATTGGTATAGCTATTATGGAAAACATTATGAAGGTTCCTCAAGCTATTAAAATAGAACTACCTTATGATCCAGCGGTTCCTCTTCAGAGTGTGTATCGAAAGGAAATAAAATCACCATGTTGAAGCAATATCTGCAGTCCTGACTTCAATGCAGCACTATTCACAATAGCCAAGATATGAACACAATCTAAATGTCCATCAACAGGTGAATGGATAAAGATGTTACACACACACATACACACACACACACTCTCTCAAATATTATTCAGCCTTAAAAAGAAAGAAATTCTGCCATATGCGACAACATGGATGAACCTAGAGGACACTAGGCTAAGTGAAATAAGCCAGACGCAGAAACACAAATACTCCATGATCTCTCTCATATGTGGATTCTAAAAAAGTCAAACTCAAAAACAGAGTAGAAGGAAGTGAGGGAAATGGGAAGATGTTGACTGAAGAGTACAAACTCTTAATAAGGTTAATATGACCCAGTGTGCAACATGTTGATTACAGTTAATATTATGTATTATATACTTGAAATTTACTAAAAATGTAGATCTTAAGTATTCTCACTACAAAAAGAAAACACGATATCTATATGAAGTGATGGATATGTTAATTAGCTTGATTATTGTAATTATTTCACAGTGTACACATGTATCAAAACATCATATTGAGCACCTTGAATATTTTTGTCAAATATACTTTAATAAAGCTTAAAAAAAGGAAAGATGTTTTCTGCTGACCTTCTGTCCTCTAAATCCCATATGCCATGTCTCTTATGGTGCATGCTAATCTATAGCTACTTAGTGTGTGGAATTCTGAGAAATATATTTCTACTCTATCTATGTTGGCACAAGAAAAATCCACTGCAAGCAGTGCTGAGCATTGTTGTCTGTTTTGTGCTGCTAGAAAAGAATACCACAAACTGGGTAATTTATAGAGAACAGAAATTTATTTTTCACAGTTGTGGAGGCTGGGAAGTCCAAGATCACAGTACCATCATCTTCTCAGGACTTTCTTGCTGCATCCTGACACAGTGGAAGGGCAAGAGAGAAAGAAGCTACTCCCACAAGCCCTTTCTAAAGCAGCATTAATTCATTCATGAGGGTGGAGCCCTCATCACCTAAACACTTCACATTAGGCCCCACTTCCCAATACTGTTGCCGTGGGGATTAAGTTTTTAGCACATGAATTTTGGATGATACATTCAGGTCACAGCAAACATCCTTCTCTACAGTTCAAGACCTCTTGCATTTTTTACCCATAGACTGTCCTATTTCTAAACCATTTTTTTCTTTTTTGAGACAGAGTTTCACTCTGTAGCCCAGGCTGGAGTGCAGTGGTGCGATCTCAGCTCACTGCAACCTTCACCTCCTGGGTTCAAGCTATCCTCCTGCCTCAGCGTCCTGAGTAGCTGTGACTGCAGGCACATGCCACCACACCCAGCTAATTTTTGTATTTTTAGTAGAGACTGGGCCAGACCACCATGTTGGTCAGGCTGGTCTCAAACTCGCTGGTCTCGAACTCCTGACCACAAGTGATCCACTTACTTTGGCCTCCAAAAGCGCTGGGATTACAGATGTGAGCCACCGTGCCTCACCTCTAAACTGTTTTTAAAATAAGATGTTAACTTTTTCTTCTCCATTTTAGAAACTCTTAACATACTAGGAATAACAATGCTTTATTTGTTTGTATTATAAACAGCAATATCTACTTTTTCAAATTCCTCTGCCAAAGGTAACAAAGAAGCCACCTTCTTAGTGTCCCAAATAAAAAGAATAGTAAAACCGAACTGATCACTATTCATGATCTTGATTATTTATTAGTGAAGCACCCAGACCTCCTCAGTGGACAGGAATGATGACCAACTTGTGTCTGTAAAGAGTTGACTGTGAATGGACAGCTTTCTGTTTACTCCTCCTAAGATTGAGTTGAGATGGGGATAGATTGTGAATGTTGATTGCTCTTTTAAAATAGTTCAAGAATGAAGGCTACACTCCAAAAGAAAGCCAAGAAGTTAGTGTGGGCAATGTATGAGTGTCACTGTGTGTGTAACTACAAAAATAGTAATTTGCTAACAAATCTTTCTCACTATGCCTATCTCATTCAGCAATATCTTGGAGACATCATTCTGAGTGAATTGTCTTAGGTCTAATTCATTTTTCTTTTTTTTTTTTATTGTTATACTTTAAGTTCTAGGATACATGTGCAGAACATGCAGGTTTGTTACATAGGTATACACGTGCCGTGGTGGTTTGCTGCACCCATCAACCCGTCATCTACATTAGGTATTTCTCCTAATGCTATCTCTCCCCAGCCCCCCACGCCCGACAGGTCTTGGTGTGTGATGTTCCCCTCCCTATGCCCATGTGTTCTCATTGTTCAACTCCCACTTATAAGTGAGAACATGTAGTGTTCGGTTTTTCTGTTCCTGTGTTAGTTTGCTGAGAATGATGGTTTCCAGCTTCATCCATGTCCCTGCAAAGGACATGAACTCATTCTTTTTTATGGCTGTGTAGTGTTTCACAAATATACATGCCAAATTATATATATATATGCCAAATTTTCTTTATCCAGTCTATCATTGATGGGCATTTGGGTTGGTTCCAAGTCTTTGCTATTGTGAACAGTGCTGCAATAAATATACATGTGCATGTGTCTTTATAGTAGAATGATTTATAGTCCTTTGGGTATATATACTCAGTAATGGGATTGCTGGGTCAAATCGTATTTCTGGTTCTAGATCCTCGAGGAATCGCCACACTGTCTTACACAATGGTTGAACTAATTTACACTCCCACCAACAATGTAAAAGCATTCTTATTTCTCCACATTCTCTGCAGCATCTATTATTTCCTGACTTTTTAATGATCGCCATTCTAACTGGTGTGAGATGGTATCTCATTGTGGTTTTGATTTGCATTTCTCTAATGACCGGTGATGATGAGCTTTTTTTCATGTTTGTTGGCCACATAAAACTCTTCTTTTGAGAAGTATCTGTTCATATCCTTCACCCACTTTCTGATGGGGTGGTTTGTTTTTTTTCTTGTAAATTTGTTTAAGTTCCTTTAGAGTCTGGGTATTAGCCCTTTGTCAGATGGACAGATTGCAAAATTTTTCTCCCATTCCGTAGATTGCCTGCTCACTCTGATGATAGTTTCTTTTGCTTGTGCAGAAGCTCTTTATTTTAATTAGATCCCATTTGTCAGTTTTGTCTTTTGTTGCCATTGCTTTTGGGGTCATGAAGTCTTTGCCCATGCCTATGTCCTGAATGGTATTGCCTAGGTTTTCTTCTGCGGTTTTTATGGTGTTCGGTCTACATTTAAGTCTTTAATCCACCTTGAGTTAATTTTTTATAAGGTGTAAGGGAGGGGTCCAGTTTCAGTTTTCTGCATATGGCTAGCCAGTTTTCCCAACACTGTTTTTTAAATAGGGAATCCTTTCTTGTTGCTTGTTTTTGTCAGGTTTGTCAAAAATTATATGGTTGTAGATGTGTGGTGTTATTTCTGAGGACTCTGTTCTGTTCCACTGGTCTATATATCTGCTATGGTACCAGTTGTTCTGTTCCACTGGTCTATATATCTGCTATGGTACCAGTACCTTGCTGTTTCAGTTACCATAGCCTTGTAGTGTAGTTTGAAGTCAGGTAGCGTGATGCTTCCAGCTTTGTTCTTTTTGCTTAGTATGTCTTGTCTATATGGGCTTTTTTTGGGTTCCATATGAAATTTAAAGTAGTTTTTTCTAATTCTGTGAAGAAAGTCAATGGTAGCTTGATGGGGATAGCATTGAATCTGTAAAGTTCTTTGGGCAGTGTGGCCATTTTCATGATATTGATTCTTCCTGTCCATGAGCGTGGAATGTTCTTCCATTTGTTTGTGTCCTCTCTTATTTCCTTGAGCAGTGGTTTGTAATAAGTATGTGATATTCTATGATACGGAAGTACCATAATTAATTTAACTTTTTTTTTGTTTTCTTTTTGAGACAGAGTCTCACTCCATCACCCGGATTGGAGTGCAGTGGTGCGATCTTGGGTCACCGTAGCCTCCACCTCCTGGTTTCAAGTGATTCTCATGCCTCAAAGTCCCGAGTAGCTGGACTACAGGCCTGTGCCACCATTCCTGGCTAATTTTTGTAGTTTTAGTAGAGATGGCGTTTTGCCATACTTGCCAGGCTGGTCTCAAACTCCTGGCCTCAAGTGATCACCTGCCTTGGCCTCCCAATGTGCTGGGATTACAAGCATGAGCCACTGCACCCGACTAATTTAACTGTTTTCTTATTCATGGACCTTCACTTCATTTCCATTCCTTTGACATTATGTGCTTACGTGTTGAATATATATATACATATTGGTGTTTTTATTTCTCTAGAATAGACAACCAGGAGTGAGATTTCTAGGCCAAAAGATATGCGTATTTTTAGTTTTAGTAGATATTTTCTGTTTGCTTTTCCAAAAAGTCTACATACAGTAATTTACATTTCAACTGGCAAAATATGCAAGCATGATTCCTTTCACATATTCACCAGCAATAAATGTTAACTTTTAAAAAATAAATGTTGCCAATCTGATGATTTTAACTGTTACCTCACTGTTACTTTAATTATAATTTTCTCAATACTTAATGAATTTTAGTTTTTTATAATCATTCGGATTCAGCTTCTTGTGACTTGCTATTTATATTCTTTTCTTATTTTTCTATTCGGTTGATTTTTTTGCTTGTCAGTTTGTAAAATCTTTTTGCATTGTATAAATATTACCTCTTTGTCATTTACATGGAAAATATTTTTCCCAGCTCTATCATTTATATATTGAAGTATATTTATGATAAACAAAAATTTGTAAGTTTTGACATAGTTTAAAAAGTCTATTATTTCTTTTATAGTTTCTGGGGTTCTGGCCTCAGTTAACATGTTATACCCATTCGTAAGTTGTATAGGCAGTCCCCTGGATTTTCTTATAGGGTTTTTGTTATTGTAGTAGTAGGGACAATGGGGTAGAGAAGGACTATAGTGAGTGCAAAGGAATCTAAAGGACTCCAGGACAGGAGCTAACAAAGAATGAAGTGCAGTCTTTCCCAAAGTCAGCTTGATTTTGCTCTTTCTCTTTCAGGGCAAAATCAAACAACAACTCATTATCTCACCAATGGTTCTAAACATGATTTGCCAATTAAAAGTCCCAAGGACAGTCCAAACAGTAGTCATGATCTGCAGTTGAGCCTATTTGTTAGATTCTTCCAATCCTCTACATGTAGTTTCTGATCTCTCTTCAGAGCACACTGCCTAATCATGGTTTATTTTGTTCTGTGTAACCGAAGCCTGTTTTGCCTTCTCAGACCTTGTCTATATCTGGAAACTTTCAAAACTTTTTTAGCTTTTGCTCCTAAAACTGTTCTGTCCCTCAGTTTACTGCTTCACTAATCCTAACTAAACACTCATAGACCTGACCAATCTTTGTACCCCAGCCATCTTCATTTAGTTCAGCCAATACTCAGGAGGTACTAACCCTTGGTCCAAGGGTCATATGGTAGAACACAAGCTTTTGATCAGTTTTTGGGAAGAAAGTGTGGGTTCTCAGGCATCATAAAACTTCATCTACTTTGAAAAATGCTTCCATAAGTAACAAGGGACATTAGCACTGGGAATGTTAATGGTGGGGTGGAACCAAGGCAATCATTTATCCATAGGAGAACTTTAAAAATTGAGTCTTTCAGAGCATTCTTTTCTCCTATGGGTTTTTTTCCTGATTATTATGAATGTGATTTCTTAAAAGACTATTTCCACTTCTCTCTTGGTACTATGTAAAGTATTAATGTCCTTAAAGTGACTCTAAATCCTTACCTTAATATTAAAAAATAATTCACTTATCAAAGATGACTTTGAAAATCTCCAGGCCAAATTTTGTTTATATGTATTTATAAAGCTTTCCATTCAGGGTTTTTCAAAAAGGTCGTCTTAAGCTTTATTTTGAGGAGCCAGGTCAAATACACACTGATTTCATATATAGCACATTTGTTTGCTTACTAATTAATTTACCTACCCCATGGCATTTTAAACTTTGCCCTGGAGAAATGTTAGCTTTTGTTTGATACATAAATCGTAACTCATCCTGCAACCTACTTCTTAAAAGTTGCCCATCTGACAAATAAGCACCATCACACGTCATGCCTGCAGTTTTGTATGTTCTTGTAACTGTTGTTTGTAAGCTTATGTTTTAACTGTTGGGTTTTTTTGGTTTGATTTTTGCTTTGTTTTATTTTTGTTGTGCCCATAGTTGTTTAGTACACATGGCGAGTCTCTATAGATGTGAAATCTGTCATTGCAACTGTGTTTCAGCTGGCCTGGGCTGTGTCTTAGAACTGCATCCCCTCTCAAGATCCTTTAATGCAAATTTTAATGTATATACTAGAATCTTAATTTGAATACATTGAATCTCAAACTCATCCTTTGCATATTTTAAGAATATGTACAGCAGCTTTCATCTGACATGATAATTAGAAAAGTGACAAAAATTTAATTTTGTTTTGGTATAAATTTTTTATTTATTTTGGATTATATCCTTTTGCCACAATTACAAATAAAAATTAAGGTAGAATCCAATATTAGAACACATAAAGCAAGGCAAAAAGACACCTACAAATACAACTTTAAAAAGCAGATTACTGTAAGTGCTTTAGGGATCGGTATATATGGTGAGTAGATACTTAGATTAGATAAATTCCTAGAAACCAAGGCAAAAATTAAAAAAATGTTGTATTATGTAACTTTCAGTATGAAAGAATGTATATGTATTTGTGTAAAGGGGTGAACCTTCTCTTGGCATTGGCTTTCAGGTAGAATTTATTATGTGGTTTCTTATATGCAGGACATTTGATAATTTAACAGATGGAGACATTTTAAAATATAATTATGTAAATATTTAAAAACTTTTTCAAATTTCTTAAATGCTTCTATTTAAAAATATAAGTGGTGATGGTGGTAGTAGGGACTGGGGGAAGGGGAGTGGTGAACAATAACTTTATTCAAAGAAAACATTGCTGTGGAAATCTAAGAAAATATAGGACATTCATGGCATTTCCTGAAGATAATTTTTGTTCTATGAGATGCTAGGTCCATGAGAAGCCCTATTAACAAGCATCTGACATGTTTGAGAAACTTTGCAGATTCTAGAATACACAGGAGGCTTATGTTAAATGAGAAGCTCTGAAAACAAAGAAAGTTAACTCATTTTGTTCAATTTACTGTTTTCCAAAATCGTGGATAAAATATTTTCAAAGAATATTATTTATTTCTGTTAAGATCCTGTGGTGATAGATTTCTCTTTAAGAACCTTTCCAGCTTCAAGAGTGCCTAAATATTTCTGAGAAACAATCACTGATTGGTGCAAATATAGGATGTGAATCCAAAATACAAACACTCCTGGCTGACTTTTCTGAAGAGTTCCTGAATGTCATAGCATTGACTAAAATATAAAACATATGCTTTAGTAACTGGACCCATCAGCTATTTAACTGATAATCTCTTGAGAAAATTCAAGTTTCATTTGTATTCTTTTCCAGAAAGAAGGACATTCTACAGCTCAACAATGGAGAGTCACAGGGGTACCTTTAAGAAAGATGCTTAAGTAATAATAATAATAAGTAATAGCAGCCTCTTCAAGCACTTGGGCATGACAATACAACACTGGTCTAGGCTGGAAATTCGGCTTTCCTTTTTGCTGGTTGTGGAGATTTGAGCATATTACTTAACTTGTCTAAATCTTTTTGCCCTGTAGTTAAAATGGAGATAATACCACCTGTCTCTGACAGGATTGTCATGATAATTCAGTGTGGCAAGACTGATCTAAACGTGTTTACCCTGGGGATGAAAAGGTAGTGGGAGTTACAGACTGTTAGGTCCATTTCATTTTTTATTAGGTTAAAAATCCTGAGATTCTCACAATAAGATATGAATAAAATGATTATAGTGTGAAAAATATAGGGATACTTACAGATTATTGGTTCTTTTGTTGCATTTTAATAGTAGTTTATCAAAAATTCATACTCTATGGATTTAAAGAAATCCCTAGTAGAATCCAAGCTTTGCAGAAATTGACAAGCAGATCCTGAAATTCATATGGCAACTCAAGGGACCCAGAATAACCAAAACAGTCTTGAGAAAGAATGATAAAGTTGGATGATTCACACTTCCCAACTTCAAAATTTACTACAAAGCTGTAATGATTAAGGCTGTTTGATTCTAGCATAAAGATAGACATACAGTTCAATGAAATAGAATTGTGAGTCTAGAAATAAGCCCATACACCTATGACCAGTTGACTTTCAACTAGAGTGTCAAGGTCAGTGGGAAAGAATTAACAGTCTTTTCAACAAATGGTGTTTGGTGTCTGGACAACTGGGCATATCCATGTAAAAGAATAAATATGTACTCACTACTTCACATCATATAAAGAAATTAACTCAAGAGGAATCAAATACCTAAATGTAAGAGCTAATATTATCACACTCTTAGAAAAAAATGAGGCAAAATTTTTATGACCTTAGCTTAGGCAATGGTTTCTTGTAAGATCCCCAAAACACAAGCAACAACAACAAAAACATAAATTGTACTTGATCAAAATTTAAAACTTTAATGCATTCAAGGACACTATTAAAAAGTGAAAAGACATCTCACAGATTGGGAAGAAATATTAGCAAATCATATATCTGATAAGGATCTAATATCCAGAATATACGAAGAACTCCTATGACTAAAAAATAAGAAGACAACCCAATTAAAAATGGGCAAAGGATCCGAATAGATATTTCTCCAAAGAAGATATAAAAGCTGCCAATAAGCACATGAAAAAATACGTGGCATCATTAGCCGTCGGGGAAATAAATCAAAACCACATTGAAATACAACTTCATAACCATTAAAATGGTTGTAATAAAAAATACAGATAAAAACAAGGATGTGGAGAATCATTTTACATTCCTGGTGGAGAGTAAAGTGATGCAAAAGATGCAAAACAGTTTGATGTCTCAAAAGTTTAAACATAGAGTTACCATTTTAGCTAGCAATTCTACTCTGAGATATATACCAAAGAGAAATGGAAATATATCTCTACACAAAAACTTGTATACAATGTTCATTGCAGTATTAACCATAATGGCCCCAAAGGGGAAACAACCTAATTGTTCGTCAATGGATGCATGGAAAAACAAAATATAGCATATCCATATAATGGAGTATTATTCAGCCATATGAAGAAATGAAGTACTGATACATGCTACAACATGGATGAACCCTGAAAATATGTTGAGTGAAAGAAGCCAGTCAAAACCACATAGCATATGATTCAGTCAATAAGAAATGTCCAGAATATGCAAATCTATAGAGACAGAAAATAGACGAGTGGATGTCTATCACCAGGTATTTGGGAGAGGGTGGTTTGGAGTGACTGCTAATGCATATGGGATTTCCTTCTGGGGTATTGAGAATATTCTAAAATTGATTGTGGTGGTGGTTGCATAACTCTGAATATACTGTAACCTATTGAATTGTACACTTTCAATAGGTGAAATTTATGATATGTGAGTTTTATCTCAAGGTTTTTAAAAAAAACTTAGGCTTATCTTTGATACAGTAGGGCTACATAGTATTGAAAGGGACATGAGGAACAGCATCTCATAACATCACAGGTAGTCCAGAGACCAGTGTTTTTTCTAGACATAGTTTTGCCAAAGACTTAATTTGAGACTGAGCAGGTCACTTCTCTTTTCTTCAACAGATACGTTGAACCAAATGTCCTCAAGGTCTTTTCTAAGAATCCTTACTGCTAACCTTGTAGCTTAAAGTGTGTTGGATGTGTTTCTATCTTCCATCTCGATTTCCCCAGTGGATCACTGTAGTGGGCTAGAGATAGAGACAGACATTGCCTCAGCAAAATGTGTTTGGCTTGCCCTGTGATATGCTTTGTCATCCCTGGCACTCAGATGGTTTTATGTAACAGATGTGCTGTATTTTTCATTATACAAAAATAGACCTTGTATCATTGTGCCCTGGGAGAAAACCCTGCTCTACCCCCAAGTTTTACTGCTGATTTGCATCAAGCTCTCAAGATGTTCTGGTCTCTACTTCTGGTCTAATTGTCTCCTTTAACATCTGCCTTTTGGAACTAGAGGAAGGGTCACAAGTTTCCTTCCTCCTGGCCCTTGGAAGGCTGCCTCCCTCTGGAAGTTCCAGTCTGAGACATTTCATGATTCATCTTCTGGTCTTTTATCCCACACAGAAAAGGGCTGCTTTGCTCTAGACTGTCATTCCATTTGCTCATATCCATTTCCTGCCAAAATAACTATTTCCCCCCAAAGAAAATAAAAGATGTTCTGAGTTGTTCATTAATTTCTGCATGTGGAATGAATGAGAAATTGATGTGAAGAGCTCAGCAGTAATGAGGTGATGATCAAAATGGGATGGGATGACCCAAAAGTAGTCCCTTGCAATGAAGAATTAATTATTAAACATTGGAGCTCAAGTACATTATATTACTCAATCAATCAGCCTGAACTTATAGTCTCATTAAAATTAGGGAGTATAAGGCCAATTTATTTAAAAGTGATTGATATTTTCCATTTAAAACATAGACGAGTTTCTTGTGTTGCAGAGAATTAAGATTTGAATAGTCATATCTTTTACAGGTTATAAATATATGGCTATTAGTAGATCCTTTACGGAAAATTTGCACATATGCATGGTTGTATCTTCCCTTTTCATTTCCAGAAAGCATACACTAGCTCACCTATGTTCAAGGCTGAGTCTATTAGTAATTGGGATATACGAGCATAGAGTGGTTGTTTTCCCCCCAAGATAATCTTTTCTTTCTCTGCCCTGCTCCTGCTGTCCCCACTCTATTACAAAGGAACAAACGTATTTATGAGGAAAATTTGCCTTTCCTCAAAGGTTTGAAGATCAGAATCCCTGAAATGAGTAAATAATGACTAAACAGTTATTTCACACTTAACTGATAAACAGAACGATATTCCTTCAGAAAAAAGGAAGAAAAATTAGTATACAGGCATTTGAGAAAGACATATATGGTTCAACAGAGAGCTTGTACCTGAAAAATATCTGGAATCAGATATTCTCTTGGCCTTACTCTTTCCTTGTCTTCTCCCTACCCTCAACCCCTTGCCTGGTTTCTCTTTTGATTTAGTACCTGTGTGAAAAGTCCCTTCCTTCTTTATGTTCCTTTTAATCCACACAGAATACCAAAAGTAGTTGTCAGAACAGGGATCATCTGGTAGCAAAAACCACTGTTTATACACAAATAGTTGCCATAAGAATGTCTTCTGTACATGAAAACCGTACGGAAGCCAATATTCATGGCTTTTGGAAATTGCCTTTATTTTTTCTTGAACTGGATGGAGGCTTGCTCTTCTACAAAAAGCCAACGTCAAAAATGTTCCTATCCTAAAATCATAAGGGAGCGAGTTTGAGAATCTTGTACACACACACACACACACACACACACACGGCTTATTTTCAGTTATGCTTTATGTGTTCAAAAATGCAGTATTTAATAATGGACAGGATTTGGAATAATGTAGATGTCTTGGGGACCACTTCCAAAGTGGTGTTGGAGGTGTTAGAAAGTCTTCACTAAAAAATTGCAATCTCCATAAACGCAGAGATTTTTGTCTGTTTTGGTCACAGCAGTGTTTTCTGTGCCGAGAGAGGTGCTTGACACATAGCAGGCACTCAATAAATATTTGTTAAATGAAAAGGGCAGGTTAAGGCATGGGTCCAGAGAGAAAATCCTAAGACATTTATTTTAAAGTCTCTTGGCAATGAGTTGTATGTAACTGGTTCCCTTTAATGCAAAACTCTTGCTTTTAGGAAGTGACTTTTTGAACAAGTAAACAGATTTCCACTAAAACTTAGGAAACTTTTCACTAAATCTACTTCCTATTTCAAATTTTAAAACTCAGGTGTTTTATTTGTTTATTTTTAGAGCAATTGTAAGAAAAAAGGAAGACAATACTGTTGAAATGCCAATCTTCCCTAAATTTATTTACAGGTTCTACACATCCCAGTAAAACCTTTTGTAGAAATTTACAAGCTGATTCTAAAGTTTATATAAAAGTCGAAGGACCTATAATAGCTAGAACAATTTTTTAAAAAGAACGATGTTGAAGGATTCACACTGCCTTACTTCAAGACTTATTATAGAGCTATAAAAATTAAGACAGTATAGCATTTTCTTAAGGATAGACAGATTTATGGAACAGAATAGAAAGTCCAGAAATAGACTCAAACGTACGCGGTCAAGTATGTTTGACAAAGGTGTTATGCCAAAGCGACTTATTGAGGAAGGGAAATTTTGTTCAACCAGTGATGCAGGAATAACTGGTATCCCCATGGAAAAGAAAAGACGTCTGACCTCTACTTCACAATATATACAAAAAATAAATTTGAGGTGGACTATAGACGTAAATCATAAGCTAAATCTATAAATTTTCTAAAAGAAAACAAAAAATTATCATTGCAGGCTTGGGGTACATAAAAACTCTTGGAACACAGAAATCACAACCATAAAAGAAAAAAAAAGTTGAATTTCATTAAAACTAAAAACTTTACTCTGTAAAACACATGATTAAGAAAATGGCAAGACAAGCCACAGAATGGGAGAACATATTTGCAGATCATGTGTTTGACCAAAAAACTCCTATCCAGATCATGTGAAGAATTCTTCTTTTTTTTTTTTTTGGAGATGGAGTCTTGCTCTGTCACCGAGACTGGAGTACAGTGGCACGATCTCGGCTCACTGCAAGCTCTGCCTCCCTGGTTCACACCATTCTCCTGCCTCAGCTTCCCGAGTAGCTGGGAATACAGGCGGCTGCCACTACACTTGGCTAATTTTTTGTGTTTTTAGTAGAGGTGGGGTTTCACTGTGTTTGCCGGGATGGTCTCAATCTCTCCTGACCTTGTGATCTACCTGCCTTGACCTCCCAAAGTGCTGGGATTACAGGCATGAGCCACCGCGTCCAGCCAAAGAATTCTTACAATGCCACAATAAAAAAACAGGAAACCCAGTTAAAAATGGGTGAAAGACTTGAACAAACACTTCACAACAAATGGCCATTAGGCACAAGAAAAATTACTTGATATAAGCAGTCATCAGGGAAATGCAATTTAAAAGCCTTGGAGATACCATTACATACCCATTAGAAGGCACAAATTGAAACTACTGACAATATCAAGTGTTGAAAAGGATGAGACCTCTCATGCAGTGCCTCTGGGATTTTTTATTTTATTATTTTATTTGTTTTAGACAGGGTCCTGCTCTGTTGCCCAGGCTGGGGTACAGTGGCATGATCTCGGCTCACTGCAACCTCCATCTCCCTGGTTCAAGCTACATGCCCTAGCATCCCAAGTAACTGGGATTACAGGCATGCACTACCACATCTGGCTAATTTTTTTTTGTATTTTTAGCAGAAATGGAGTTTTGCCATGTTGGCCAGGCTGGTCTTGAGCTCCTGGGCTCAAGGAATCCACCTGCCTTGGCCTCCCAAAGTGCTGGGATTACAGGCGTGAGCCACCATGCCTGGCCACCACTGGGAATTTTTTATTTATTTTTTATATATATATATACACATATATACACACACACACACGCACACACATACATACATACACACACACACACACACATATTTGAGACAGAGTCTTTCTCTGTCACCAGACTGGAGTGCAGTGGCGCGATCTCAGCTCACTGCAAACTCCGACTCCCTGGTTCAAGGGATTCTCCTGCCTCAGCCTCCCGAGTAGCTGGGATTACAGGCACATGCCACCATGCCCAGATAATTTTTGTATTTTTATCAGAGACGGGGTTTCACCATGTTGGCCAGCATGGTCTCGATCTCCTGACTTTGTGATCTGCCTGTGTTGACCTCCCAAAGTGCTTGGATTATAGGCGTGAGCCACCACGTCCAGCCCCACTGGGAATTTTAAATGGTGAAAAGTACACCTCGAAATTCTGTTTGGTGATTTCTTATCAGTTTTAATCTACATCTATCTATACTGTGATCTAGATATTTTTCCAAGAGAAATAAAAACTTATGTCCACAAAAAAACCTGTACAAAAATGTTAACAGCAGCACATTCATAATAGCTCCAAATTGAAAACAACCAAAATACCCATTGACAGGAGAATAGATAAACAAATTGTGAGATACTCATTTAATGAATACTGCTTAGAAAGAAAAAGGAATAAACTACTGATATATAAAATGATATAGATGAATCTCAAAAACAATATGCCAACTGAAAGAAGTCAGTCAAAAAAGAACATACGGTTTGGTTTTATTTCTGTGAAACTCTAGAATAGAAAAACCACACTATGAAGAAAGAAAGAAGAACAGTGTTTACTTAAAGATAGGGAATACTGCTGGAAGGTGCAGGAAGGCACTTTCTAGAGTGGTAGAAATGCCTTCTAGCCTGCATGGGTTACACAGGTGTGTGCATTTGTTAAAACCACGTTAAACTGTATCCTTTAGAACTCTACGTTTCACTGTATGTAAATTATACCTCGAATCCAATATAAAACATCATTTTTATAAATACCCACATTTTATGTCCTAAAGATGGATTCTCTTTTTGCATGCAAGAAGATGATGAATATATGAATCATCATAATTTATTACAAAAAATTGTGGGAGCCATAAAATTATAATTATTAGAAGATATTAAATGGGGGATAAAAGTATAAGGAAAAAATAACCTGTCATCCAATCAGCCTTAAAACCATGTTGACAGTTTTACGATTTAATCCTAAATTGAGTATGAGAGTCAAGTTTCTAAAGATGAGATATGGAAGAAAAATCTAGTGTTCCAGTAGCTAAATGACTCTTTGTGGGAATGCCCAGACTTCCTGTGGTTTGTGCATAGCCTCCTAAGGTGTTGACATTTTCTTTTTTTTTTTTTTTCATGATGGAGTCTTGCTCTGTTGCTCAGGCTGGAGTGCAGTGACACGATCTCGGCTCACTGCAAGCTCCGCCTCCTGGGTTCATGCCATTCTCCTGCCTCAGCCTCCCGAGTAGCTGGGACTACAGGCGCCTGCCACCATGCCCGGCTAATTTTTTGTATTTTTGGTAGAGACGGGGTTTCACCGTGTTAGCCAGGATGGTCTCGATCTCCTGACCTTGTGATCCACCTGCCTTGGCCTCCCAAAGTGCTGGGATTACAGGTGTGAACCATCGGCTGTTGACATTTTCTTTCATAGAGTAAGGGAGTACTAGTGAGGCCTGAGAAAGACTACAGCCAATGGTAGAATGTCTTTCTTTACCAAAATCATACTATAAAATTTATTTTTACAGTAAGAATGTAAGAAGTAAAGTCCTTCAGCAAAAGCCAATGTCTGTTAGCTAAGATGGCAGCTAAAATAGTGTGACTTTTTCTCCCTTCCCTATTTAATATGTCTTCTTGTGCATTTGAAATCACTTATACTTTTTTACTAAGTGCTGTTTATATTCAGTGCTGTGATATTGGCTACTTTTGGGAGGAATATGAAATTCTCTATTTAGTAAATGTGCTAAGTTAGAACTTTGAGTCAGGTTGGATTCCCCAAAAGCAGGCCTCAGAGTTAAGGCTTCATATGCCTGTACTTATTCAGGAAGTGCTCACAGGGAAACCCAGATACCTGTAAGGCAGAGGGGCGGGGGACGCAGGCAGGACAAGGGAGCCCAGCAAGGGTGTGGTCTGAGCCAAAGTCCAGAGACAGAGGAACTTCAGCCTGACCCTTCTGGGAAACTCTACAGTGTCAGTTACACAGAGTCATTCCAGGCCACTAGCCTGGCAACAGGTGTCTTGCATACCCCTGCTCCTGTCTATCACTCCAGGGCACTCCACGGACTTGGGCAGAGCAGCTCCAGTCACTTAGGGAGCAGCCCTCTGAGAATGAGTAGAAGACGCTCGCTGTTGGAAGCAAAAATATGTTGGAGTCAGGGGGTCCTTAAAAAATGGTAAAGATATGAAGCACCACCTTTATATGTAAGAAGCACTTTACAAGCTCTAGAACATTACCAAATGTTTTGCTACCCTTTTGTCTACCCATATTTTGATTCATGATGTATTTGGATTTGTTTCATCTTGTGTGTTTTGCATTCTGTTTTCCATTTCCCCCACCTTTATAGTTTCTGTTAAACTGCTTGAGTTTTCCTCATTCTTTCTTCCTCTTTCTACTAGTTCTAGAGTTATGTCTCCTATTCTGTTCTTTCAGTAGTTGCCCCTTGATTTTTAAAAAAATTTTTATTTTTCCAGTTAAGAATCACATTTCCCAAATTTTACTGATTCAAACAAGGTTATTGCTTGCTTAGGGTTGCCCTTTGATTTTTAACATGCACACCTGACTGACAGGATACCAAGGTATCAATGCCTCAACTGCTCTATTGAAAACATTAGGCTGTTGTATTCTGATCACCCCTTTATAGCTTCTAAGTCATTTTTTCCAATAATTTGTGATTCTGCATTTTTTATCCAACCACCAGTAGTTTTATATATATATATTTTTTACATTCTTTGCTTATTTAGATTTACCAACATGTTTACACGTTTCTTTGCTCACCACTGCTCCTTGCAACTGGCTGCATCTTTCTGGGTTCAATTTTCGTGTTACTGAAGTACATCCTTTGGTAGCCTGTCTTTTCCTTCTTTGAACAAATATTGATTGTAGTGGGGAAGAAGACAGAAAAAGTCCCAATTTCATGGAACTTTCAATGAGAAGAGTTTGTGGGAGGTAAACTCTACAATGTCTTCACTGTATCCTCACACTTGAATGGTAGTTTGTGGTATCCCATCTGGATTAACCATATCTTCCCTCACCATGTGGAAGATACAGTCATGCACCAAATATGGATTGTGTATACAACAGTGATGGATTGTGTATACAACAGTGGTCCCTTCAGATTGTAATATATTTTTACTATATTTTTTTAAATGTTTAGATATGTTTAGATACACAAATATTTCCCATTGTGGTACAATTGCCTACAGTACAGTAACAAGCTATAGAGGTTTGTTGCCTGGGAGCAATAGGCTACACCTTATAGCCTAGGTATGTAGTAGGCTATACCATCTAGGTTTGTGTAAGTACATGCTATGATGTTTGCACAGTGGTAAAATTGCCTGCAGACACATTTCTTAGAACATATCTCCATCCTTAAGTGACACATGATACATGACTGTATTGTGTCTCTAGATGGGTCCTGTGGTGGAATCAGGTGGGCTTTTTTTTTTTTTTTTTTTTTGAGACAGAGTTTCGCTTTTGTTGCCCAGGCTGGAGTGCAATGGTGTGATCTCGGCTCACTGCAACCTCCACCTCTTGGGTGCAAGAGATTCTTCTGCCTCAGCCTCCCAAGTAGCTGGGATTACAGGCATGCACCACCATATCTAGCTAATTTTTATATTTTTAGTAGAGATGGGGTTTCTTCATGTTGGTCAGGCTGATCTCAAACTCTTGACCTCATGTGATCCACCGCTTTGGCCTCTCAAAGTGCTGGGATTACAGGCGTGAGCCACCACGCCTGGCCCCATTCTGTCTATTCTGACCTCGTGGAGCTCCTATTAGACAAATGCCTGTTTTTGCTTGTGTAAATGCTAATACATCTTATGGCCCAGGGACAGAGTCTTCAAAGAAACATTAGTTCTCAAGCAGAAACCTTATTCGAGCTGCACAACAAAATAGTGAGCGGGAGCTGCAGACATTTTAGCTCAGCCCACCTGATGCCTTTGATTTTCTCAAGCAGTTTCCCTCTGGCTCTCATAGTCTGCTGCTTTCCAGGAGTAGCTGAATTTTTGAAAAAGAAGCTCAATCTTCTATTTCTGGTTTTGGACAGGTTTGTATTTCGAACTTGGGACATTTAAGTTTGTTGGTTTTGTTCCCTGAAGCTAGTCCTGCTCCTGCATGAGGTGCAGTAGCTCTGCCGAAGTGTTCCACCTCCTGGGACTCTCAGAGCTGCCATAGGCTCTGCTGCTGGGGTGAGTCAGTCTTCTCTGGCTCCCTGTCATGCACAGGGAGCCACCAAGGCCAAATGACTCTGGCTATTTTTCAAAGACTACAATGGTAGGTACCTGTCATTATGCATTTACCCAAACTCATAGAATGTACGACATCAAGAGTGAGCCCTAATGTGAATGATGGGGTCTGGGTAATAATGATGTGTCAAACCAGGTTCATCACACATAACAAATGTACCACTTTGGTGGCAAATGTTCACAGTGGGGAGTCTATGCCTGTGTGGGTGGGGGCAGGGGGTATATGGGAACTATCCGAACCTTCTGCTTAATTTTTCTGTGAACCTGAAACTACTCTAAAAAATAAAGTCTATTAAAAGATAGATTATACACACACATTGCACACACACACAAACAGAATTTTTTTTGAAAGGGAACTAGGAATACACAATTTTCCTTAGGTTTCAAGAATCACTCATGCTTTTGCTGTGTGTGTATATATATTTGTGTGTTTGTGTAATGTGTATACATATGCAATGTGTGTATAAATATAAAGTATATGTAAATACTGTATGTAAATGAGCACACACATATTTCTGTCTATATATATCTCTAATATGTATATATGTGTGTGTGTGTGTAAATATATATGTTTTAGTTCTGTGGTCAAATTCCAAGAAAGGCTCTTCATTGGGTGATTAGGTGAGCATATGTTCCAAATGGAAAAGAGAAACTGGTAATCAATTAAGTGCAAACTACCATTCCAAAACCAGAGATATAAGGAAAAATGGCAAATAATGATAAAGGCATTTTTCCCCTAATTAGTTTTTCTGGAAGGTCATCAGATTAAAAAAACCAAAAGCAAAGCAGGCAGAGAGTCCCCTCTTCTCCCCCCGTCCCATTGGGCATGCTGTATAGATTAGTAAGAGCTGCTAGAAATCATCTTGGAGAACATTCCAAATACTTGAGACTTGTCAGGGCTCTCTTCCAAAAGGGGAGCAAAAGCCCTCATAATAAGCTGCTGACTGGACCTTTATGGCTGGGAAACACTGTAACCCTGTAATTTGGCTCCTGAAGGCCATATTCTTCTTTGGAGCACAAGCCACTGGTCAATTATTGCGGTTGGTGAGCTTTCCTTTTGGGCATGAGTCAGGGCCAATTTTGCATGAAAGAAGGGTTTTCCTTCTGGCACTGACTCACTACAATTACGGAATCATATCATGGCATTGCTGGAAATGGCATTCTTCAGGAGCTCCCAGGGGTGCTGTGGGGTTACCCATGGGGCACCATGCTCTGGAAACGTTTTCCACAGCTGTGCCCAGCATCTTCTGATCATGGCTCTCTTTGAACTTTTCTCCTCTTATAAGATTTAGAATTCTAGGGTCATAAATCACCCTTTGCTAAACCCTTGGCCATGATTATTTACTCATCCTTGGAATCAAAGACTACTCTGGCCTAAGTTATCTTTGTCTCTTCTTTCCTCTTACAAAAAGCCTCCCTTCCCCTCCATCTCCCCTTCTCTCCTTTCTTCCCTCTCTCCTCCCCTCCTTTTTCCTGTAATTATTGGTAACGTGTTATATGAAGACACTCTACAAAGCTATGTGACACTCATGCTGTACATTTAGGGCAGTTTTTACACCTGCTGTCACGGGATTTTCACGAGTACCTGGGGGAAAAGGGAAGAATATCATCTCCAGAGGGGCAGTGTTACTCTCAGAGAGAGAGAGAGAAGATAGGTTTGGGAGGCATGTGGAGGTTCCACACTTACTACATATATGACCTGGACAAATTAGTCCCATCTACTGAAGCCTCAGTTTCCACATTTATAAATTAGCAGTAATAATGTTACTCTCATAGGGTTGCTTGAAAAATTGAAAGAGATACTTCAAATAAAGTGTCTTGCTTATTGCTTAACACATACAAGGACTTAGTGCATTTTTACGTTTGTTTTATTATTAGTCTGCATTTAGATTTAATGAAACTGAGCCCCAGAGAGGGGAAGTGACTTGCCAAAGGGCACAAAGGTAACAAGGAGCAGAGCCAGCACTGTCACTGTGGCCTTTGGACTCCAGTCACCATTCACCCCCTCTTGATCGAAATCCTTGTAGGATCGAAATGCTGCCCTCTCCTACAAGGTGGGAGTGGGTGGGACAGACACTGCTGTTCCCTGCACATCCTTTCTTCAAAATCCCTCCATGAAGATAGCCTCTTCCTTGTATGTTATGAGTTGAAAAGGAATCCATGGCCGGGCGTAAGTGGCTCATGCCTGTTATCCTACCACTTTGGGAGGCCGAGGTGGGTGGATCATGAGGTTAGGAGATCGAGACCATTTTGGCTAATCTGGTGAAACCCTGTCTCTACTAAAAAACACACAAAAAATTAGCCAGGTGTGGTGGTGGGCACCTGTAGTCCCAGCTACTTAGGCGGCTGAGGCAGGAGAATTGCTTGAACCCAGGAGGTGGAGGTTGCAGTGAGCCAAGATTGCACCACTGCACTCCAGCCTGGGCGACAGAGCGACTCCATTTCTCAAAAAAAAAAAAAAAAAAAAAGGAATTAATTGCTTTGTTTTGTGTCGGAGTTTTGGTGACTTACTGGACGAGAAACCCTTTTCAGTCTTTGGGTAAAACACTGCTGAGTGTAGTGATTCTGGAATGACGAGAGAACCCATGGCAGGTACTGTGGTAGACAGGAACCAACTCGTCCAACTCAGGGATTGCCATGCTCAAGGAGGTGTGCCAGGACTCCAAGCTGTTTGAACAAGTGGATAATGAAACGATGCTGATTTATCTATATGCCTTACTGCTGCCTCTTCCTCAGTCGTTTGAGGTGTATCAAGGATTTTTACTTGAGATTTTACCTGAATATCAACAAAGTACATGGCAACTGACTATACATTTTTCTCTCCTGAACAGAAGTCAGATAAATGTTAATAACAAAAGTGATTTATTGCAGGCTTTCTGCTTGTATGATAACAAATAGAAAGTAACTTAAAAGCAGAGCTAGAAACTTTATATTGCATGGTTTGAAATTGCTGCTTTGAAATACTGTATTTGGAGAGGCAGCTGGTAGTCCCCAACAGTAATGATACCCACTGCGTGCCAGCACCATTTCTACCTGTGGTGTGTCTACTTTAGATATTGTGGGAGGTGAGAAAGTGTCTTCTGTATTTGAAAATGCTAGGTTACCCACTGCTTGAACTAAGTTTGATCTGTTTGCAGTCAAAAAGAAAAATCTCCAGGCACATTATTTTAGCACAAAAACCGTTGACAAACTGCTTTGGGGATTGCCTCTTTTGTACCTGGCTGTAATTTGAAAGCTCTCGCAATTATAGTCCCTGAGTTAGGTCATCAGAGTTTTATCTTATTCTACCTATCCCTCCTCTTCCCCACCCCCTGACACACTCCCTGGCAACTTCCTTTGACTTCAAGAGGTGATGGTCCTCAACCTTTTTGTAAAAGCAATATTGAGAGCAGGAACACCATGCTGTTTCAAAAGGCATTTTTTTCATGATGACTTAGAAAGGTGTAGAAAAAACAATACATGGTGGTACATTTGAGATTTGGAATGAATCCCTTCTATTTTTGTACTCTGGAAGAGACACTTGGGGTTTCCATTTAGTGAAAAGATAAAGAACTGAAAGTCATGTAAAGCATAATGGATCCTCATGGTCATACTGGCCATGGGTATTAACTTGTTCAAATGGGACATTTTGAGCCACATTAAAGTTTGTTCTTGTGCCAAATAATGTAAGTAGGGAAACTGAGGATGTTTCCTGGAATTCTTGGTCACTAGATAATACACAAACTAACAAAATGCGTTTACAGGAAGGCATATTTACCTGTTCAATCATTCCCTACACATTTCCTTGAATAATTTGAAAAATAAGGTGAATTAAATTGGACTATAAAAATCAGAGTCAAGAAAGCAGAAAAATATCATACATTAGTGTGAATATGGTCATTATCACATAGAAAATTTTCTTTCAGTTTCTTGATAGCTTAGTGTGGTAGGGCATTGCCCCTTTTTATAGATGAGGAAAATGATTCACAGAAGAGGAAATAAAAATTCCAATATTTATTACTTTCTAAGTGTCAGGGTGTTTCTCTCTCTCTCTCCGTCTCTCTCTCTTCCCTTCCCTTTCTTCTTCCTTCCTTCCTTCCTTCCTTCCTTCCTTCCTTCCTTCCTTCCTTCCTTCCTTCCTTCCTTCCTTCTTTCTCTTTCTCTCTTTCTTCTCTCTCTCTTTCTTCTCTTTCTCTTTCTTTCTTTCTTTCTTTCTTTCTTTCTTTCTTTCTTTCTTTCTTTCTTTCTCTCTCTCTCTCTCTCTCTCTTTCTTTCTCTCTCCTTCTCTCTCTCTCCCTTTCCCTTCCTTCCTTTTCTTTTCTTTTCTTTCTTTTTCTTTCTTGCTCTGTCTCCTAGGCTAGAGTGCAGTGGCACAATGTTGGCTCACTGAAACCTCCACCTTCTGAATTCAAGCGATTCTCCTGCCTCAGCCTCCCGAGTAGCTGGGATTACAGGTGCACGCCACTACACCCAGCTAATTTTTGTATTTTTAGTAGAGACAGAGTTTCACCATGTTGGCCAGGCTGGTCTCAAACTCCTGACCTCAGGTGATCAGTAAGTGGCAGGATATAGGAGCAAACCTACAAGTGATTTCAGAGAGCAAGCTTATGACCACTACTCTAAATGTGCTACATCCTCAGGCAAAGTTTTTCTTGTCACTAAATACTAGAGTAAAATTCTCACTTGTCCCCACAGTCAACTTGGAATTTAATCACAAGCTGAATTGGCTCTTAACAAACTGTTTTTAAAATGTGTCTGTGTTTCGTTTACCTATGTAACAAACCTGCACATTTTGCACATGTACTCCAGAACTTAAAATAAAAGTTCATGAAAAAAAGTGTCTTTGTTTATGTACTTGTGTGTGTGTGTGTGTGTGTGTGTATATATATATACACATACATATTTTATAAGTTGCAAACCAGAAAATAGTACCCAAATTCCTTCAAACAGTGGACTGATGAGTAAAGCCAATGTCTAGTTTCAGTACAAAAGTCTGCAGGCTCAAAACCTATGAAGACTCAATGTCTCAATCCAAGTCTGAGGCTGGAAAAGACCAATGTCCCAGTTCAAAGCGGTCAGGCAGGACGAGTACCCTTTTGCTCAGCCTCTTTGTTCTCTTCTGGTGTTCAATTGTTTACATGAGGCTGGTCCACTCACATTAGGGCGGGTCATCTGCTTTACTAAGTCTGTGAATTCAAACATCAATCTCATCTCCAAACACTCTCACAGACATACCCAGAATGATGTTTGACAAAGTGTCTGGGCAGCAGACAAGTTGAAACATGAAATTAATTTTCATAAATGAATGTTGTGGACTGAAGGTTTGTCCCCCACCCCCACATTTGTATGTTGAAATCTTAACCTCAATGTGATGGTATTTGGGGATGGACCTTTAGAAAGTAATTAGGTTTAGAAGACATCATAAGGTTGGGTCTTCATGATGGGATTAGTCCCTCTCTCGCTCTGCTTTTTGAAAACATGGTGAAAAGGTAGCTGTCTGTAAGCCAGGAAGAGAGCTACGACCAGAACTCAACAATGCCAGCAGGCGGATCTTGGACTTCCAGCTTCCAGAATTGAGAAAATAAATTTCTGTTGCTTGTGCCACCCAGTCTATGGTATTTTGTTATAGTAGCTCGAGCTGACAAGACTATAACGGTTACTAACACATTGAGCTGCAAAGTATATAAAACCTGACAATGAGAAATCAACAAATAGGTTATTATTATTATTGTTATTTTCTGGTTGCAAGAAGTCTCAATAAGTAGCTGTTCAGGGCTCAAGAAAGACAACCCTCTCCAGGAATGTCTTTATTATTGGCAATGCCTGAGTTATATAATCATCCTGACCTGCAAGGGAGGCTGGGGATTTGAATATTTTACATTATAAAGTCTGGAAGAGGGGGTTTTGGATGTGTGTTAAGTGAGATAACATACAATATCTGCCATGATACCAGTGAAAGAATTGGAACTAGAAGAGCTAAACAAAATCTAAAATATCTAGGTTTCAGTGAAAAAGGTACATTGATTTTGTTTTTATTCCTTCCTGTTTGGTACTTAAGTAGGAAAGAAACAATGTTAGGTAAGAATCATTTGGACAGATTTATCCTTTCTTGCAGATACAGAATTAATTAATATGTTTTTACTGAACACTTGGTATATTTCTGTATGAAATCCAGTGTTTTGCATGAGGCATTGATAGCCATTCTGTCTGGCTGTTTGTCTTGGATAAACAAAGCACCTTTATTTCAGTAAGGTTTCTGTCAGGGTATAAATTGTATTCAACTAGATTTAAAGGCCAACTATGTCCAGTTTAGTCTGGATCTTAAAGAGTGATGCTTTCATGCTAGATCCTTCTGTTTACCTTCTAAATTGAGCTCTTTTAACCCCTGTTTCTCTCTACCTAATTATCTTAAATGGAAGATGTTCTTAATTTTACTCACATTCTATCCCTGTGCTGGAATTGACCCACCTCCATGGCGGTGTCCCTATCACTTTGCCCAGCTCTTCCTAGTTCAAGGTGCTCCACGCCCAGCATGGACCATTCCCAGGTGGTGAGCCCCAGGCTTCTGTTGGCCTCTCTCCTTGACCTGCTCTCCAGATGACCACTAATCCATCTAGACTGAGGCCTACCCTCTTCTAATCAGGTTACTCCCAGCATTTTCCCACCTACCCTCTAACTCCTGGGCTCTCATATACTTCTGTGTCTCCCTTGTTCAACTTCTCATTAGCCAGCTCCCTGGCTCACTTCTTCCATGTTTGCACGACATGTCCATTTATTTGGGGAACATCTGGCAGGGGTAGGGTGGGAAGGAAACTTTTGGAGGAAGTCTGCAATGTAGTGTTTGTTTCTCAGCATAACAATGACAAGTCCTGAAGGTGAAATGTAAAGATAGACTATTCCATTTTGTAAAAACAACTCTTTATGCCTCCTGGTAATTATTGATTAGAGACCAGATGTTTGCCAACATTGCTGTTACAGCTCTGGTTCTGTGTGGATGTGGAATTTGATCAGCATTAAAACATCAGTTTCAATAGACATGATTTTAGATGGTGGCACTTGGGATAATTTAAAGTCAAACGGAAAAGAAATTCTACTGGGAGATGGGGAAGAGGCAGGGCACCGGTTCTTTGAACAAATTTCTCCTTTCAGCAAAAGCTACCTGTCCTGAAGCCAATTCCAGCGTAGCTCTGCAAGGCAGCTTATTAGCTAATTCAGTTCAGAATCACTTATGTAAATAAACTGATTTCAGGCGATCAGGCTGTCCATCGAGAAGCTTATTTGTTAATTTATGAAGCTGTTATTTAGCTTCTGTGCTTGCTAATCCCCTCTTCTTTCTACTTCAATGAGGATAAGATACTTGTACCTTCGAGATAAGGGTCCTTAAATTGGGGTCCATGAACTTTTTGAAGCTTTACATACAACTGAGAGGCTGCCAAGCATCTGGCACACTGTAGATGTTCCCAATAGACGTTTGTTAAATGAATGACTGTGTGAATGAATGAAAGCTTAGTTTGTCATGAGACTACAGGGCAGCATAATTTCAGAAAATACATTCACGTACTTTTAAAGACCTGCCTCATTTCTGTGATCCAATGCCTGAAAATGTGTCACCATTTTAATGTTTGTTACTCAGACTATTCTATGCACTATTAATTGAGATCTAAGAGGTAGGCCCCGTTTAAACTGGCAGAGGACTGCTTTTTGCTCATTGCTAGAAGCTGTAGTTTATATTTACACATCTCTAGAATGAGGAGAGGGAGAATTGTATCTTACTATTTCTGTCTTTCTCTTCCTTGTTCCACCATAGGCTTTGAATTATGCATTGGCCCACACTGACTACTTTCCATTTCCCAAGACTTTTTGAACGCAATCAATGAGAATAAAGCAGAGAAAACAGTGGGCATGAGGTCACACGACTCAGGCTTGAGTACTGATCACATCAAGGACTGTACGCATTGCTCTTAGGAAGGCACAACTTCTACTGCTTTCAGTCTTATCAACTGTGAGAGGTAATAATGATACCTGCAGATTATCTCGTTTTGAAGAACTAACATTATGAGTTTTATCATTATTAGCAAAAACTTGCCACTACCAGGAATTGCTGCAGATGACTGAGGAAAGGTTTCTAGCCAGCTCTCAGAGGGAAGTGAGTTGCTTGCAGCAAGGCTTCTTTCTTACCTGCAGTGTAAGTTGAGTTCAGACAATGGTGGTCTTGCATGCTGCAGACACATCGTCATTTCCTGTGCTTGCCCCGTATGGCAGGGAACAGCAGCTCCTTTGCAGAAGGAATGATCCAATGCAGAAGTTCATGTGCTCACAATTTTTCTATGACATCCACTTGACTTTCTGTGTCCTCTTTGCTATTTTCATGCTATCATGCTACTTCATGGCCAATGCAGCTTAAGAAACATTTACTAAGGACTGGGAGAAAATCAGAAATATTTATGACTTAAGCACTGCCACTAAGTTGCTTCCATTTCTAATAGGAGAAACCAGTCAAACACAGTTCTATTCATGGAAAGGTGAAAAAGGGAAACATGGTAAGAGGAAAGTTATAAAATAACTCTAGAAGAAAGAATACTTATTTTTCAGTGGAGAATTCAAAGAGATGGTGCAAGGTCTTAGAACTAGGTGTTGAAAGTTCTAAGTTTGCTAGACTGAGATGACAGGGAAAAGCACTGGAGGCTGAGGGAACATCGTGAACAAAGGCATAAAAATAGAAAGAACCTGTGAAACCTGGGAATTATTTAACAACGGTAGTTTGATAGTGGAGCAGATCTGGGGGAACGCTTAAAAGACATACTGAATAGTTTGAGCCTAGGTTGTAAATTGTTTTCAATGCAAGTTAATAAAATTCATGATTTATTTATCTTGAAGTAATTTATAAAGTACAGATAAAAGGTAAAAGGCAGCTATTCCCTCCAGCATTTGTGCAATACTTATTAATATTTTGGTGTACTTCCTTCCAGTCTTTTTTCTTCACATTTACAGATTACTCTCCTTTCCTTACACAATGTTACCTACTAAGCTTTACTGTATGCTGCAACATCAGCTTCACAATCAGTATAATTATATAAAAGTCTATCTAGTGTTGAATATATAAAGCAGGCTCATTGTTTCCAAAATGAAGACATGGCAAGGCTACAGATAAAGTTTATTTGAGCCAGTCATTTTGATTTTCCATGGTAAGAACCTATGGAGAAAAACAGTCATTGGGATTATTTTTTTACTAGAAATCATATCACAGGTATATCTAAGAAACAAGGAGTGCCAGTTTCTTGGTGGGTGCTGCAATGGTATTTGGTCGGATTTTATCTACCGCTCTGTGATCTCTAGAGATTCTATATTGTGCTGCATCTATCCAAGGCTCCCTTGACAGGGCAACTACACATTTACCCAGAGAAGGGGAGACAGGATGGGCAGAGAGTTTATGTAGCCAGGAAATCAATCTTTATGGAAGATTCCTCTACTGTATGCATTCATTTAAAAAAATGCATGGAAAGGGTTAGGCAATGGTTTCTTAGATATAACACTAAAAACACAAATAACAAAGAGAAATGTAAATAAATTGGGTATCTTCAAAATGAAAAAAAATTTGTGTTTCAAAGGACACTGTCAAGAAAGTGAAAAGACAACCCACAGAACGGGAGAGAATACAGTAGTCCCCCCTTATCCACAGTTTTGCTTCCCCAGTTTCAGTTACTAGTGGTAAAACACAGTTAGAAAATATTAGATAAAAATTCCAGAAATAGGCTGGGCTCGGTGGCTCACTTCTGTAATCCCAGCACTTTGGGAGGCTGGGGCGGGTGGATCACCTGAGGTCAGGAGTTCGAGACCAGCCTAGCCAACATGGTGAAACCCCCCCTCTCTACTAAAAATACAAAACATTAACTAGGCGTGGTGGTGGGCACCTATAATCCCAGCTACTGGGGTGGCTGAGGCAGGAGAATCACTTGAACCCAGGAGGGGGAGGTTGCAGTGAGCCGAGATCGCGCTATTGCATTCCAGCCTGGGCAATAAGAGCGAACTACATCTCAAAAACAAACAAACAAACAAAAATTAGCCAGGCAGTAGTGGCAGGTGCCTGTAATCCCAGCTACTTGGGAGACTGAGGTCGGAGAATCGCTTGAGCCTGGGGAGATGGAGGTTGCAGTGAGCCAAGATCGCACCAACTCTATTCCAGTGTGGGCGACAGAGCAATACTCTGTCTCAAAAAACAAAATAAAAATAAAAACAAAATAAATCCAGAAATAAGCAATTCACACATTTTAAAATGTGTGCTCTTCTGAGTAGTGTGATGAAATCACATGCTGTTTGGTTCCGCCCCTTTGTCCAGTATACCTATGCTGTAGATGCCACCCGCCCAGCAGCCCTCATCATCAGGGCCCCGGATCACCTGAAACAGATGATCCTTCTTTTGAGCTACCATCAGAAGGTCCACAGAAATAGCCCAGCACTACATCATAATGCCTACACAATTCATCTCACTTCATCTCATCATGTAGACATTTTATCATCTCACATCATCACAAGAAGGGTGAGTACAGTCCAGTAAGATATTTCGAGAGACAGAGAGAGAGAAACCATATTCACATAACTGTTATTACAATATATTGTGGTAATTGTTCTATTTTATTAATACCTATTGTTAATCTCTTACTGTGCCTAATTTATAAATTAAATTTTATCACGACTATGCCTCTATAGGAAAAATCATAGTATATACATGGTTCCGTACTGTCTGCGGTTTCAGGCCTCCACTTCGGAGGCTTGGACCATATTTCTCTTGGGTAAGGGGAGACTACTATACAATGAGAATCAATTTCTAAATTTGTCAATTAGGTGTATTTCGTTTTTTCTAAAATTTTATTGTGCCCATTATAGTTGAGTGTTTTTCTCGTTACATTACATAAACATTTTTGTAAGTTAAAGCATGAACATATTGTTATATTTGATATGATTTCTTTTCCAAGGCTATGTTTTACATTTTGTCATATATACATTTAAAATTTTTTCATGTGAAATCTGTTCATCTCTTCCCTTGTGATTTCTTCTTTCTCCTGTAGGCTAGAACATTTTCCCTCTCCAGAGGTCTGATGGATATCACATACAATTTTCTTCTTTTATTTTTTTTTGTGGTTTTAAACTTTTAACTTTCACATTTAACAAATATTTATTCACTATGTGCTTGGTATATTGCTAGTACTTATTTAGGTTCAAGGTATGATGTTAGGGATGATAATTTGGAAAAATTGTATCAAACTGGCATTGTTAATTCTCAGGTCTCATAGGTTCTTTCTATTATTATCCCTTACACTATACCTTGAACCTAAATAATTTGGAAATTATCATTCCTCTCCAAAATTCTTATTGACTGTGTGTGTGTGTTGTGTACGTGTGTGTGTAAATCACTAACCATTCCTCTATGTTACTATATGTCTCTCCTGTTCAATTTTGCTGTCTGTCTAGTTTCTGGCAGTATTATATGCTTTTTTGTACTACATTTTTATAATATGCATTAGTATCTGATGATAAGATTGTTTGCCTTTAATTATACATTTTCAAAATTATATTTAATCTATGACCTTTTCCCTCCAGGTGACATTTAGAGCAATTTGTCAGGTTAAAAAGAAACATGCTAAGATTTTGATTAAACTTATATGAAACATATTGTTTTGGGAAAATCGTACTTTCAAAACATGTTGCCACTCATCTCAGATTATGATGCTGCTTTTCACTTGTTCACATTTTAATGACTTTCAGTAAAATATTGATTTACTCAAATAGATCACAGGTGTCTCTCATTAAAATTATTGCTTATAATTGCATTTTTGAAGATAGTGAGAATTGGAGTTTTTTCATTATAAGTTCAGTCACTGTATAAGAATTTCTTTTTCTCTCTCCTTTCTCTTTTTCTCCCTCTCTCTAAGTGTGTATGTGTGTATACATTTATCTTTCATCAGGCTACCAATCAAACATTTGTTAATTAAAATAATTTCCGAGCTTATTCTCTTGGGTTATCTGACTATGAAATCATACTTTCAGAAATTTTTTATCATTTATTTTTTATCATGTATCTTATTGCTATCTTATTTTTGCTTTCAGTGAATAGAATTTCTAGAATATGAATAATAGTAAAACTAGATATATTTATTTTATTTCTATTTTAACATGAATATGACTTTTAGATCAAAATAGATGGCTTTCATTATGGTAAAACAGTTTTCCTCTATTCCTCTATTTTAGTATTTTATTAAAGTACATTATTTTTGAATTTTTTCTTCTTTAATTCACTTATGCTAAGAATCATGTATCCTTAGAACATATTTCTTCTTCTTTAATCTACTTATGTCAGATATTGTATTAATACATGTCCATATCTACTTATAGGACTCTTCCTTGGAAAAAAAAAAAAAGCTTGGAAAGTGTAGGTCATGATAAAAAACGTTCTCATACCGAACCACCCTAGAACTGGAAGTCATTAATGCCAGAACGTGTGTTCCTAGGTCCTGCTTCTCATCAGGGCTGCCATATTGAAAGTAAATCTGTGGCTTTCAACTCAACTCCAACCAGAGCGAAGGACTCCTTTTGAGGAGCCTGCAGGCCAGGCATTGCCCTCAGAGGTCTGAGTTGCTCCAGGAACAATTCTCAATCCTCAAACCTGCCCTTGTGATACTAGTCCTAAGTGGTTCAGTTGTGGCACCCGGGGGCAGCCCGTTACAGTTCTTCCTTCAAGCCTGGAAATAATTTCAGAGAATGGAGAGAACTTGAGGATTCCTTGGCTTTACTGTAAATGGTTACCTGATGTGCTCCAACTAGCATGATTTTCCCAGGTGGACTCCATGCACCTTATACAGTGGCTTGCTTCAAGTGTGAATGCATAATTAAAGGGTTTTGGTGTTTGTATTTTCTCCCTCTCTCTGGGGCATACCTCTTCATATTCTCCTTTATCTGTATTTTCTCCCTCTCTCTGGGGCATACCTCTTCATATTCTCCTTTATCTGTATTTTCTCCCTCTCTCTGGGGCATACCCTCTTCATATTCTCCTTTATCTGTTACAATGTTGGACACATCCTGCCAAGATGGCTAGATTGCTGGTCATGTGACCACGTAATGCTCCAAATGCTGAAACCTACAAGATTTTCCTTATCCCCATTGCTACTCTTGAAACAGTTCGGTGGGACACTTTCAACCATGGCCAAATTTCAGAATCACCTGAGTATCCTCTTAAAAATGGTGACATCCAGGCCCTACTATGCCCCAGTTAAATCAGTGTAGTGCCCACCCCTCCCCACAGGGCTGGCTGTGTGTGATGAGGTGTCAGCCACAGCCTTCACCACTTGCTTGGTGGCACCTCAAGAACTGTGTGTCCAAAGAGGCCAGTCATCTCAGACACGATTGCCACTTCTTTTCCCTTCCCCTCTCAGGGTAACTCTGACTGCTTCAGGTATTTCCTTTCAACTGTGGGAGTGTTAGTTATTACTTGGTTTAATTTGTTGCCTTAGGGGCAGAGAAATGAGTTAGTGGTTCTTTTTAGTTCACAGCACATTATTATTCTGGTTTGTGGCAATTCTGGCTCCTTCTCCACCCCCTTTTTCCCAAGGACATACCATGACTTTTGTGAGCCCTAGTCACTTTTGTTTTTGTGAGTCTCTGTCACCATAATAGATTTTTGTGTTTCCTTAAAATTTCATTTTTTTTCCTGATGCGTGAAAAACAAATTAAAACTTTTTCATCAACCCAAAGAGTTCCTAGTTTCATTTTTATTTTTAAAAAAAACTTAAATCTTTTTGTGACTCCTTAAAAAGTATCTTGGACCTAAGGCATTGTGTTTACTGGACCAATAGATGAGTTAGCCCTGCCTCTACCTTCCTGCTTTCTCCTTTATCTCTATAACCTGCTGCAATTCTCTTCTCCTAGCCAAAGAGGCACATCTCCCCTTGTGCTGGATCTGTTTCTTTATATATATTCTTGCATATTGTATGTTTGTATATTGTTTTATGCATTTAAAAAATTTTTAAAAAGTTACGGCAGTTTTAGATTGATCGATTTTAGATTGAAGATATTAGAGAATTCCTAAATATCCTACATCTATTTGCCCTATTAACATATTACCTTGGTATGATACATCAGACACAATTAATCATCCATTATTGATACAATATTCACTAAAATCCATAGTGCATTCAATATCCTTATTTCTAAAAATAGGATGTACCTTTTCTATTTAAGGATTCCATCCAGGATACTACATTGAATGTAGTTATCATGCCTCCTTAGACTCCTCTTAATTCTGACAATTTCTCAGACTGTTTTTAATGACTTTGACAGTTTTGAGGAGTACTGGTTAAGAGCTTTGTAGAATGTCCTTCAAATGAGATGTATCAGATGTTTTTCTCATGATTAGACTGGAGTTACAGTTTTAGGGATGAAGATAACAGAGGTAAAGTCATTCTCATTACAATCACATCAAGGGTCCACACCATCACACGACTTGTCACTGCTGATGTTAACCTTGATTCCTGCCTGAAGTAGCATTAGGTTTCTTCGCTATCAAGTTACTCCCTCCCCACCTCCCCTTAATTCCAAACTGTAGTCTTTGAAGACAAGTCATTCTGTACAGCCCACACTTGAGGAATGAGAAGTCGTGCTCCCTCTCCTTGAGGGTGGAGTAGCTACAGAATTATTTGGAATTCTTTTCAGGAGAGATTTGTCTCTTCTCTTCACCTTTATTTATGTGTTTAATCATTTATTCATAACATGGATATTTGTATTACACTCTGGGTAATAATCCAATACCATTTTATCTCATTTCTCAAATTGTTTCATCTTTGGCCTCTGGGAATGCTTTCAGTTCGTTTCTTGTCCTTTTAATATACCACCATCTCTCTCTCTTTCTTTCTCTCTCTCTGTCTCTTTACCACTTCCTTCCTTCTGGCACTACAAGATGTTCCAAGTTCATTTTGTAGATTTCCTGCCCCTGTCCTAGAATCAGCCATTTCTATAAGGATTCCTGTTTTGTTTTGTTTTAAATTGAGAATAGAATTAAAAACCAAAATCTTGGCACTATGTGTATGTGTTGCTGCTGGGCTGTTGTTCCTTCTAGGCCCTCTCAGTTGGCAAAGCAAGGAAATATATATGTGTATGGATTTACCACACATTTAACATTTTTGTAAATATGTAAATATAAACATTATATATATTATTTATATGTAACCATCTATGTCTCTATTAACCTCAATATGAGCTCTACTCCATTGATGTCTCCAACTGCAATCTGGTATTATATGGATCATTCAGGTTGCCTCCTCTTGTCTGTAACCTCCCACTTAATGGTGAGAAACCCGGCCTCTACCATCTACTCTTCACTTATTTAACTGTCCTATTCCAGTATACCTGTGTTGCAGTATCACAATTATTAATAACCACTCCTGTGGAAAACAACTTTATCAACTAGAGTACAGTGTTTATGTACAGTTTCTTTTTGCCATTAACCTTACAGGCTTCATTTCCAAAGTTACTTAGGTCAGTACCTTTTCCTCCCAATCCCTTCAGAGAGATTCTTTAATAGTCTCATAACACAGTCAGCGTTCTTTGTCACAGTGTGCATTCTATCCTGGGATGTCCTGATGTCCTAAATAATTTTCCAGATTTGTAAACATTAAGGTTCTCTGTGCTATAAAGTTCTATATAAATGTGTGGTGTTGTGTATCCACTGCAATAGTTTCACTTCCCTAAAAAGTCTGCTGTGATTCACCTATTCTTACCTTCCCCAACCCCCTGATCTCCCTGGCAATTATTGATATTTTTACCATCTCTGTAGTTTTGAATGCCATCTCTGTATATAGAATGCCATATAATTAAAATTACACAGTATGTAGCCTTTTCAGACTGACTTCTTTCACTTAGCAATGTGCATTTAAAATCTAAAATTCATCCATGTCTTTCCATGGCTTGATACTCATTTTTCATCCATGTCTTTCCATGGCTTGATACTCATTTTTTTTATCATTGAATAATATTTTAGTGTGTGGATGTGCTAGTTTCTTTATCCATGCATGTATTGGAGGATACCTTGTGCTTCTAGCTTTTGGTGACTATGAATAAAGCTGCTATAAACATTCACGTGAAGTTTTTTTGTGTGGTTGTAAGTTTTCAAAGAAGTTGGATAAATACCTAGGAGTGTGAATGTTGTATCATATGGGAAGTCTGTGTTTAGCTTTGTAAGAAACTGGTTTTCTGTCTTTTAAAGTGGCTGTACCATTTTGTATTCCTACTCACAATGAATGAGAATTCCTTTTGTTTTGCATCCATGTCTGCAACTGGTATTGTTAGTTTTTAGATTTTAGCCATTCCAATAAACATGTAGCAGTATCTCATTGTTATTTTAATTTCTAATCCCATAATGACATGGCTTGTATGAATGTTTAATCTGTATAAATTGATTTGTGTTGTATATCTCATTCTATCACTTTTTTTTTTTTCATTAAGCGCTCCATGTTTAGGATTCACTTATGTTACTGTCTAATCCATGGCTTTTAATTGCTGTGTGACACTCAGATACATCCACCACATATCCCAATTTACTCTCTCTCTTTCAGACATCCCAGTTGCTTCCTACTCTCTACCTCCACAGATAGTACTGCATTGAACATCAGTCCCTTATGAACCTATGTGGAAATTTCTTGGGAGAATATACACACAGGTGAATTACTCAGTCACTCTATATGCACATTCCCAGTGTGACCAAGAGTAATGCTAGTTGACTCTCCAGAGTGGCTACACCAGCTCAAGCTCCCACTTGCCATGTATGGGATTCTATATCATGTACTTGACATTTTCCAACTTTCTTTTTCTTTTTTCCTTTTAATTCTTTCTTTCTTTCTCTCTCTCTTTTTTTTTTTTTTTTTTTTTTTTTGGACATAAGGTCTCACTCTGTTGCCCAGGGTGAAATGCACTGGTGCAGTTCTAGCTCACTGCAGCCTCAAACTTGTGGGCTCCAGTGATTCTCTTGCCTCAGCTTCCAAAGTAGCTAGGACTACAGGTGTGCACCATTTCACCAAGCTGATATATTTTTATTTTTATTTTTTGCAGAGATGGGGTCTTGCTCTGTTGCCCAGGCTGTTCTTGAACTCCTGGCCTCTAGTAATCCTCCCGCCTTACCCTCCCAAAGTGTTGAGATTATGGGTGTGAACCACTGTACCCAGCCTAGCTTTCTAATTTTTGACATTCTAATAGGTGTAAGTGATATCTCAGTGCTGTTTGAATGTGCATGTCTCTATTACTGTAATCACTAATGATTTTGAGCATCTCTTTGAGTGCTTAGGTAGTCTTTTGCATTTATTTTCCTCTTCAAATTGCATGTTTGTATTCTTTGCCTAGTTTTCTATTGGGGTTGCTATCTTTTTCCTATTGATTTTTAGGCATTCCTTGTGTATTATGGATATTTCTATTTATTTTGTCCATGCTGTTCTCCTTAGTTTTGATGTGATGACACTTATTAATTTTGTCTTAAGTTTTGTGTATTTGAACTCTTGTTTACAAATGCATTTCCCTGCTTTGAGGTCACAAAGATATTCTCCCACATTTTTTCCTACTAATTGCCTTCACATTTAGATCTTTAATTCATCTGGAGTCCACCATTTAATGAGATATAGGAAGAATTGCATTTTATTTTTCTACATATTGGGAGCTAGCTTTCCCATCTTCTAAATGGTCCATCATTTTCCTATGGATCTGTAGAGACTCCTTTATGCTATATTTGTGTTCTATTTTATTCATAGATCTATTCATTTTGTTTCATTGGCATGGATCTTGCACCGGTTTCATGATGTTTTTACTAATTTTTTATTACTATAGTTTTACAACCTGTCTAGGTATCTAGTCAGCCAGGTCCTTCTTCTTTATCATTCTTTTTAAAGGTTGACTTAATGGTTCATGGACCTCCCACCTAGAGGTTGCTTTAGTCACTAACTTCCAAGAGCCTCCTGAACTGGCTATTCTGCCCGAGTTCCCCAGACTTCTTTATAGTACTAGTGATGCACGTGTTTGATCTCCCTCTGATTTCTCCAGTTTCAAACAGTGCATCTCAAAAGACCATAATGCTAATCTTAGTGTTGTTTCCATGATTTCCACTAAGCATGAAAAGGAATTTCAAGGGCCAGCACTGGCCACAAATGATCAGCCTGTCCTGTGCTGTTGGGCAGTGTAACAAGGGTACACTCTTGGCTCAGTTCTGGGCTGAGGATTTACTCTTGAGTAGTAGCATGGTAGTATGTCTCGGTTCAGAATTACTGGAAAAGCTCCAAATGTAATTCTGATATTATTGGAGCAACTCTGTATCCTGAAGATTTTGGTGACTTTAGCTCAAATGTCCAATTTTCTCTGCTTGGCCAATTTCAAAGACTTCACCCATTTTTTTTCCTGCATTCCAAGTCATCTTTCCTTGTTTTTCTTTTTTGTTTTGAAGAAGTTAATCTGCAACTTAAGGTAAAAAAATAGAATAGTTTTCAAGATGATCCCTTTTACTATCTTGGGAAGACAGGGTGATATACTAACATGAGTGAAAAACTGAGATTCCAGTTCTGGTTCCACCACAGGTTATAATTTTAGGAGAGAGACTTTATGTGACATCTCCGTTTGTCCCCATGCAGTTCAAAACAGATTTCAGTCTCTTCTCTATTTTTCTGAAGGAATCTATTCTTAAATAAGGTTTGGTGGATTCAACAGCTTTACTGAAGATATGTAGATTGTTGTTAGTGCTTCCTACCTTGCACAGCCACTTGTCCCCTCACTGGCTCCATTCATCATCCTCTGCTGCCTTCAAGAAGCTCCAGATCTTGCCACAGACATGCTCCACTCAGAGGACTGGAGTTCAATCCCCTCACAGTGCTTTTCTCTTTGGGAAGCACCCCCTCCCCTTTCCCAGGAAATCCCCACTGCTGTTAAACCTCTGGAATTCTAGGATATAAAGTAAACCTTAACTTATGACATTCTTATTTGTATTGACATTGTTATCATTATTATAACTATCACACTGATAGCTAACACATACATTTAGAGCTTCCTTTGGAATAGTGAATAAAAAATACAGACAATGATGACCTCATTTGAATTCCTGTGCTGGGCCTTTGATGTAGTGTCTACTACAGAGATCATACTGTGGGACTCTATAATAGGTGATATAATTAGTAACTAAAATAAAATTGACAATAATAAAATGAAAGGTACCTTCACTGAGCACTTAGCATGTGCTAGGAGCCATCTAGGTATGTAATATATTATCTTTGACTCTTGTGACAAATTATTGATATAGATATTATTATCTTCATTTGATGGGCTAAAAGCTGTGTCTAAGCAATGCCATGAGTCATACTTTACAGGAAATAACGCCTGTGAGTGCGAGAGAGAAGATGGATTGGGAAGAAGGAGGAATTGGACTAAATGAAATTTCAATAGGAGCTGCAACCAATCCCATGGGGCTTTAAAATTGGGATGACCTTTCAGAGATATCTCAAATTGAAGCCTTCTTACTCCTGCATTGACCCTTCACTGGGTGAGGGCTGCCTTCGGGAAACTGCATAACCTAGGGCAGCTCCTTTTGGCTGAGGGCACTTCCTAAGGCGAAACTCAGCTGTGAGCCTTTAATCCCCAACACTCCCATCAGCTAGTAGGAGGAGTTCCCAGGTCCTGCAGTGGGATCTGGGTAACAAACACACAACAGCATTCACTACGGCATATGAACTTGTTTAAGGTCCTGATGGGCCAGTGTTAATACTCTCTGTATTTAAAGATGCTTGCAGTGGTAATTGCTGTTATGTGGAAATAAAGGCAAAATGGTAAGGGGCAAAACTAGGGTTCGATCCAGAGATATTTCTGGCCCTGAGACTCTGCCCTCGACCTCTACCATTTTCGCTATACAATACTAACTACAGCAATTACATTTTTACTAGTAAGCAAATTTGTTTCAAAAGGATCCATGGAATTCAAATAGAAAAAATATTCTCCAAAGCATATATAGCATACATACAGAATTTGTAATATGGTGCACATTGTTCAAATGCCAGCTTGATTAGAAAAACTGGATTTGAGGAATGACTGTGCTCACTTCTGACTCAATCACTTATTAGTTGAATGATCCCTGCTGATGTGTTTCTCTCTTAGGACCTTAGCTCTCTCATCTATTAAAGCAGGGGAGAAACTAAAGGCCCTGTCACATCCAAATCAACCGGGCCATGCCTCTGACTGATTTACAAACTTTGTCAATTATAGTTCCCATTTGAGAAAAACACCATGATCAGGGCTCTTGGGACTGTGATGATAATGATGCTAGAGCATTCTGTGAACACCCAGGGCACTCAGTGATGGGAGCAGGCACATGTAATTCTTCCCTCTCCCACCTTCCCCTGACCAAAACATATGCTTCAATCTCCTGACCTGAAACTGACATTACTCATAGGCAAGTAAGGGTTTGTGGGAACCACTTGCTTGGGACAGATAAAGCTGTAAAGTGCAGGGGCAATGGAGACCCAAAGGGAGAAGGCACTCGTGGAGTCACAGAGCTGGTTACTGGCAGGGCTAAGACAGGAACTTTGTTTTTTCGGTCGTTGGACTCCTGTTACAGTGCTCTTTCCTTACTTTATATCACATTGCATTTTAAAATGTAAAATTTATCTCCCTGGGAAAATGTGCACATTTTTAATGATACTTATGTAGGTTATTTTGCTCATTTAGTTTGGAGGGGATGAGATGGAGGAAGGGCAGAAACAATTACTATTAATCTAAATTTTCCTACACCCATCTTACTATTTAATATCTCTCCAACACGTACCATCTGGTACTGCTAATTACCATAAGGTGACATTTTTTGAGTTGTATAAAAGTAGGTATATGTACGTGTGGTCAGAGGAAAACAAGCCTGGTTTAAAAACACCATTTAGAACAGTGGTTGGCAAATTGTTACCTGTCAGCCAAATCTGACTCATCACCTATTTTAATAAATAAAGTTTTATTGGAATATAGTCACATCCATTCCTGACATATTTTCGATGACTCTTTTGTGCTATAAAGAGCTGAGTTGCTATAATTGTGACAGAAATCACGTCACCTGCAAAGTTTGAGATAGTTACTATCTGGCCGTTTAATGAAAAAGTGTGTTGACATCTGACATTGAAGGATTAGCCTATTTTCAAGACCCATTTCCATGATCACATCTGTTAGTTTTATTTTTGGGGAGATAGAACATCATTGTGAAGGCTTATAACTTTGGACCCAGAAAGGCCTGGATTCAAAACCCATTGTGACCATGTATTGGCCATAAGACCTTGGCCAAGATACCAAACCTCTCTATGCTTAAGTTTCTTAATTTGAAAAATAAGAGTAATACCATCAACCACTCTCTGTGGATATAAGAGGTAAATGAAACTATACATCAAAAGCAGTAAGAACAGTGTCTGACACATGGTGATTACTAAATAAATGGGAGTGTTTACTCCATTGAGCCTTTGTTTGCTGACTTTTGTTACTATTGATGTTCTCTTGACATGAGGCTACTGCTTTAGTCATTCATTTTCAGCAAGTCTCCATATCCTAACCCTGACTTTTGGACCGGATGTTGAACCTTTGTCCACTATCTTGTTTCCAGTACTGCTGATAAATACCACTTTTGTCACTTCCGCCACAGGACCACTGCCCGTTTTGTATAGAACCTGCTATTCCTATTCAAAATGGTGAACTCAGTAGAGAGAATTTGAGACTTTTTTTAGGTAGAAGTGACAAGAATAGATAGCAACTGAGATGTACGTAAGGAACAGTTGTTGAGAATGACTTGGAATTCCAACTGGGATAAGCTGGGCAGATCGTGACATCATTAATAATGATCGAGAATACCACAGGCAAGTATGTTTTTGCCTTGTAGGAAAAATATATCCAGAAGAGGTACAGTCACCCTTGTAATATTGTTTAACAATATAAATATAATTTTTATTCATCTTAGAATAGAAGTTTGTTATTCTAGGCGCTTAATTGATTGTCCCCACAAATAATGCATTTTTTTACACAAACACTTACATAGCTCTCACCATACCAGGCAGTCTTCTAAGAGACATTTTTTTTTTTTTTTTTGACAGAGGCTCGCTCTGTCACTAGGCTGGAGTGCAATCTCGGCTCACTGTAACCTTTGCCTCTCGGGTTCAAGCAATTCTCCTGCCTCAGCCTCCCAAGTAGCTGGGACTACAGGTGTGTGCCACCATGCCCAGCTAATTTTTTGTATTTTTAGTAGAGATGGGGTTTCACGATGTTGGCCAAGATGGTCTTGATCTCTTGACCACGTGATCCACCCGCCTCGGCCTCCCAAAGTGTTGGGATTACAGGTGTGAGCCACTGCGCCTGGCCTCTAAGCCCTTTATAGTATAATTATAATTTAATCCTCCTGACATTTCTATGAGATAGATGTTATTATTATTCTTATATTAAAGAGAAGGAAACTGAGGCAAAGAAAGGTTAAATGACTTGCTAAGATGACATCGCTAGTATGTGTTTATCATCCAAGGAAGGCACTTACAGCAAACATGGCCATGTTTTTAGAGGTTCATATCACACTGGGAACTGGCTGAAGCTGAACAGATCTCAGAGATATTCTGTACTGATGACCCATTGCAAGGTTGTACTTGGTGGTAGACAGCTGCAGGTATAGAGCAAGCAGGTACCAAGAGAAATGCTTTGAACAGTTTCCTTCAGCAGTTGTAAGACTGATAACATAGAATAATTTATGGTTGTTTTACTGAATAATTTACCAACCAAATCATTCACAAAAGCAGTAAGATGTGAAATAGGAAAACATGAGAGACATGAATTTGAACTAGGGAAGAATCAATAAGAACCAGTGGGGCCAAAAACTGCCCGTGAGGGCTCGGGCACCTTTGCGCTCACAGAGGGAAGACAGGTCTCTGTTGGATTCAGCTGACTTCAGGAGGCAAAACAGAGCTTGTTGTTTCCCATACACAGTGTGGCCTGAGTGCCTACATCAGCTTTTAGTGGACTCAGTTTGTTTTTTTCTCACTCATCCGCTTTTTCTGAATAGTTGTGTAACTTACCTTTGTCTAGGGTGCAGAGTAGATCTTGGTATTAGGATTCACATTTGCCTTATAGATTTCACTGGATCCTTCTTGCAAATTGCATGACTTCTAAAAATGATCATCTGGGGAGTGCTATGCAGTTGATAAAGGATTTTGCATGTTATCTTGCTTAATCCACATAACTACTCTTACGATCAAGGTTGTGTTGTATCTCATAGGTGGGCTCCAAGGCATAAAGAGGGTAAAGGCCCTGCTCAGGGTCTCAAGTGCAGACTCTGACTCTTAGTCCCCTCTCTTTCAGCTCTACCCTCATTGCCTTCATCTCATTGGCCACAGGGAAAGATCAGATCCAATGTCAAAAGATCTGGGTATCTGTGATAACCACTTCATTAATTGTAGTCCCTTCGGCATTCTTTGCCCCATCTATTATCCATGTAGACATCTGTGTAATATCACTTGGGAATCAAAAATATTTTCTTTGTAGTGTAACTTCAGTATTAAATGGCCATTCTGAACACTCATTTTTCTAATCTTGTTTAGTGCCTGTGCCACGGGCACTTTTGCTGCCCCCTAGGCTTTTGAGGTAACTTATCTTAATTAACTGAGAAGAAATCATGGTGACTGGCTAAAGAGAAATGATCTCAGCTTTAGAATCAACTCTGATAATTAAATAAAGGGAACTGATTTTTCTGAAATAATCTTGTAAATGGTCTTACTGTCTTGTTTAAACAATCTTAGAGAATTCAACTAAAGAAATTGTCAAGTCTAGTTTTCCATTTCCCACAGTTGAGACTCCGGATGATTATTGTACAATAACAGTAACAACTACAAATTTTATATAGTGATTTACGACTCAAAAAATGCTCGAGTCAGAATGTGAATGCTGATTGGACAGCTCCAACTTCCTCCCAATCCTTATGCCATGTGCTGAGAGCTTGACTAGCTAACAGTCTTGTCACTGTACCTAAATAAATGGGCCATTATTAAGTGCATTAAATTTCTTTGCCCATTTTATCAATTGAGTGGAATTTACCTTCAGTTGATCTATGTGTTGCAGCAATATTTGAACGTCATAAAATTTCCTATCTATGTGTTATGGCTCATTCAGTTATATTGTAATGACCTCCTAGCTGGATTGCAAATAAATTGGTTTGGGACCAATAGCCTTGAGATATGAATATTGACAAAGTAAAGAACAATCTCATGAGAGTTACAAGAAGGAGAAATTTTGTTTTAAGATACACAGATCCACTGTGCAAATCATGGGGTCTTGATTTGTTTATAGTTTCCCAATGAGTGCTGAAAAGAAAAACTTCCTTGATTTCTGTTACACATGTTCAGAATTCTGCTAATCGAAGTTTCAGCAAACAGTCAGAGGTCAAGTCCATTGTGGGCCATTTTTCTCGTGTATTTTCCATGGATAATTGGCCATCATTATCAACCATTGCCTTTGACCCTTTGACTTTTTGCTCTGGAGATGAGAGCTTAGCAAAGGTGGGGAGTGGTTGTTCAGAATTGTTCCTATTGCCTATTGGAGGCACCTTGGGGGGAAAGAGCAGTTCTGTGTGTTTGATATCCTTTATCCCCTTTCTGGGCAGCTAATATTCATCTGTTAAAATCCCCATAAATTAAAGAGTTTGGGTGGGAAACAGGATTATTGCTTATTTTATTTTATAAGAAGAGATTCTTAGGAAGTTATTCTCTCAGTCTCTCAGATTATCAACACCCTTTATTTCTCTAAAGCACTGTTTTATTATAAACTACATTGTGAAAAATTAAACTCAGAAGATGGAATTATTATAGTAACATGCAAGTACTCTCCTCTCGTTATCTTCTTTTGCCCTTAATTGACCTTTAGTAAGGACTTTTTAAAAGAAGGAGTGCATAAAGGCATTTTTTTTCTGAAATATTCAAGCACTATAAGAGAATATGGAATTTTAAAGATAAGTGGTGAAAATCTACTTTATTTCTCAGGCTGGGCCAACTTATGTCCCAGTAATAACCTGGCTTAATGACATACAGGGTAAAAGGTTTATTTGTCTCTCATGTTACACATCCATTGTGGGTTGGCTGGGAACTCAGCACCATTCTTGCTGAGGTACCCAGGGTGTCAGGGCTGTCAATGACAGTCACTAGATGAGACAGAAAGAGAACATGGTGCATGACGCCTGGAGTAAAGCTTCTTATCTGGAAATTACACAGGTCCCTTGTATTAACATTTCACTGGCAAAAGTAAGTCATGTGATCACACCTAACCTCAAGGCAGGTGGGGCAATGCACTGGTGCCCCATACAGAAGAGGAATAATAGAAATATTTGTTGGACAGCACCAATGGACCAAAGTCTATTGTATAGACTTTTATATTTCAAACTGCAGCACTTCTCTCTCCATTTATAGATAAACATATCCAACATTATTTCAATTATAGGACTTCTCAGTAGTTTTTGACATCTGGTAGAAAGGATCCTTCTCATCACTTAAAAATATTGGGAAGATACTTGTATATTGATAAAAGTTAGAATAATTATCTCAAGTTACATAAAAAGTCCTTTGAGAACCATGATTGGAATTGCTTTATATTTAGGGATTAATGTTTGGAGAATCTGTATCTTTTCTAAGGTCTTCAGAAACATGAGATTGCTGAATTTTTCCAGTTTTCTTTTAGATACCCACTTGGAGTTTGTAATATCTACACATTTCCCTGTAACTTTGCTTTAGCTCTGTCCCATGTATTTGTAAGGTAGCATTTGTATTAGCATTCTATTTGTTACTTATTTTTAATTTATTGAATAAAATCAGAGAACATAGTATGTGTGATATCTATTCTTTGAACTTTATTGAGGCTTCTTTTTCTTACTTATTACATGTCCTATTTTTGTTTAGCTGGTTTTATTTAAATTTTAAATTTATTGTTAAAATTTTGTACTTGCTATTTTCCGTATTTTAAAAAATCTTCAGATTTTTCATATTTATTTTAACGTTTAATTTTTTTGTATCTTCTCTCTTTTTTACTTAACACACGTGCCAAAGATTTATTCATTCTGGGAGGCAAAAGGGAGGATTTTTTCCAAAGAAGAAGCCCGTAGTTTTAGTAAACAAGTGTTTTTGTTTCCTATTTAATTAAACTAAATTTTAATAATTATTAATTTATTTCTTTTACTATCCTTCAGTTCAACTTACTGTTCGTTTTTCTAGCTGCTTGTGTTGAATATGTAATTCTTATTTTAATCTTACTTGTTTTATAACAGTTAGTTCAAGGTTGTAATAAGTACTCTGTTTTTTTTGTTTTGTTTTAAGATCCACAACAGAGCACACATATGATGTGTGTTCTCTAACATAGTTGCTCTGAATAACACTTTGGCCACATCCGATAGGCTTATAAATGCACTGCCTTCCTAGTCATTCATTTATTTCTAAGTATGTCATTTTATTCCTGTTTTCCTGTTTTACCAAAAGGCTTATTAAATGTTTTCTTTCCTTGTTTGTTTCTAATTTTTAAATGACTTGATGCATTTTTGGTTATCCCTTTATTGTTATTAACTTTGGATCCAGTGAATGTAGTCCTTTGGGATTTTTGAGGCTCTTCTTTGGGACCTCATTATCAGAAGTTGGGAATGTCCACATGTGGTATAAAGCAAGCAGGTTTGTTTATTAGGTCAAAAGTTTTATAAACATGTTTCCCTCTCATATATATATCTATACACACACACACGCACACATTTTGATCATGCTTCTTGATGACTGGATTAAAAAATATGCTATATGTAAATAATGAAGTACATCTGAGCCATGAAAAGAATGAAATCATGTCTTCCAGCAACATGGATGGCACTGGAGGATGTTATCTTAGGTAAAACAACTCAGAAACAGAAAATCAAATACTGTGGGTTCTCATTTAAAAGTGGGAGCTAAATGGCTGGGCACAGTGGTTCACGCCTGTAATCCCAGCACTTTGGGAGGCCAAGGCAGGTGGATCACGAGGTCAGGAGATAGAGACCATCCTGGCTAACACGGTGAAACCCCGTCTCTACTAAAAATACAAAAAATTAGCCGGGCATGGTGGCGGGCGCCTGTAGTTTCAGCTACTCGGGAGGCTGAGGCAGGAGAATAGCGTGAACCTGGGAAGCAGAGATTGCAGTGAGCCGATGTTGCGCCACTGCACTCCAGCCTGGGTGACAGAGTGAGACACTGTCTCAAAAAAAAAAAAAAAAAAAAAAAAAAAAAAGTGGGAGCTAAGTAATGTGTACACATGGATATACAGTGTGGAGTGATAGTGAGACTCAGCAAGGGTACAGGGGTGGCAGGAAGAGATGGATGATGAGAAATTAGTTAATGGGTACAATGTACGTTATTTGGGTGATGGATACACTAAAAGCCTAGACCACTACACAATACATCCATGTAACAAAATTGTACTTGTGCTACTTAAATTTATATAAATTTAAAAGGAGAAAGAAATATATTCTAAAAAATTAAACTTTCTTATATTTATATATTTTTAAATTTATTTTTACAGAGGGAAGAATTTTCAAATCTAGATTTTTCAGTTTCTCTTTCACTTCAAAATTTTTATCTTAAATATTTTGATTTTGTATTGCTAATTACATAAAGTTCAAGGATATTATAACATTGTTTTGGATTTTACACTTTATCATTACAAAATAGTGCTTTGCTCCAGATCTTTGCTCCAGATTTTGCTTTTGACTTTATACCATTTTGGCTCTGCATGAAGTTTTGCCATTTCTATTTTCCTTTTGTTCAATTTTTCAATTTTACTTAGTTCATCTTCTTCCATCTTTATAATTTTTAATTTTCATATGTCATTCTATTTTAGATATGTCTTCCATTAAGGTGATAAAACTATATTTTCATTTAGCCCTTTTAAAACATTTTTTGATAGTTCATTTTTAATAGGAAATTTTAAACCATTTATATTTATTATTACTGGCCTCAAATTTTATGCTTGGTCTATACAATGCTTCTTATTTTCTTTTCTCATATTTGTTGGTCTTTGTGTGTGTGTTTGTGTGTTGAAGTTGAATGAGTTTTCTTAGTTCCAACTTTCTCTTCTAGCTTGAAATTATGATTCAATATCTATTTTTGGTACTATGTTTAAATGCATATTGCACATTTAAAAACTCATATTTTTCTATAATCATTTAGTCATTGTACTTCCTTTAAACCACTGAAATAATTTTAAAATACCATCTCTTTTATTCTCACTAACATGTTGTGAAAAATATTTTCATCAGTTGTTAAAGAGAATGTATTAACTATTGTTTAGAAATAACCATCATTACTTTTTGTGAGTATTCCTCATCTGTATTCTGTGATTAAATTTTTATATTTCTGCAGTGTATCATTGAGTGATTCAGAAAAGGTCTGGTTTGATAAACCATCTACATTCTTGTATGACAAAAATCTATCTATCTATCTATCTATCTATCTATCTATCTATCTATCTATCTATCTAATTTTTAGATGGAGTCTTGCTCTGTTGCCAGGCTGGAGCGCTGTGGCGCAATCTCAGCCCACTGCAATCTCCGCCTCCTGGGTTCAAGCGGTTCTCCTGCCTCAGGCTCCTGAGTAGCGGGGACTACAGGCACGTGCCACCACGCCCAGCTAATTTTTGTGTTTTTAGTAGAGACGGGGTTTCACCATGTTGGCCAGGCTGGTCTCGATCTCCTGACCTGGTGATCCTCCACCTCCGCCTCCCAGAGTGCTGGGATCACAGGCGTGAGCCACCGCGCCTGGCCCTATTTTCTTTTTAAAAATCTTTCACGTACATGGTAGTTTTCATATAGAACTCATGGGTCCAACGATTTACCTTTGAAACTTCAAACATATTTGTAGTAATTGTCTAGTGATCTAGTGATGTTGATGGAAAGCTGAGTGTAAATTGATTTCTTTTGAAGGGGCTTCTGTTTATCTTTGAAAATTGTATGCTTTTATTGTTACCCATGGAATTCCAAAGTTTTACTAAGATGTGTTTCATATGAGCTACTTATAAATCTGTTTACTTATTATTCAGTGTGCTTTTCAGTATAAAGAACCATGAATTCCTTCACATCAAGGACATTTTTAATGATATTAATCGATTAATACATGCTTTAGAACTCTAACTCCATGGAAACTGAGCTTTCTAGATGAATCCTCCAATATTTAGCACAGTGCCTTAATGTATTAGGTGCATTATAAAATCACCTTGAATTAGAAATGCCCTCAGAAAAGAACACAATGCCTAATTCCTGATGGAGTTCATTTAGGAAGAGTTCATAGATTATGTAGCATATTGAATACGCCTTGAAGACAGAGCCAGATTATGAGAATTGGAAAAATGTTTTAAAATGTAAAAGTAATAGCCAGGGCTAAGGTGTGGCTTTGGAAAGGTTCAGGCAGCAGAAAAAGCTTTGCTAGAATAAAGGGAATTTATGCTGAGAGGTAGTAAAATACATGGCTAGAAAAATAGCCACCAGATTTTGCAGGGTTTTTTTTTTTTTTTTTTTTGAGACGGAGTCTCACTCTGTTACCCAGGCTGGAGTGCAGTGGCACAATCTTGGCTTACTGCAAGCTGTGCCTCCCGGGTTCACCCCATTCTCCTGACTCAGCCTCCCGAGTAGCTGGGACTACAGGCACCCACCACCGGGCCTGGCTAATTTTTTTTTTTTTTTTTTTTTTGTATTTTTAGTAGAGATGGGGTTTCACTGTGTTAGCCAGGATGGTCTCAGTCTCCTGACCTCGTGATCTGCCCGCCAAGCCTCCCAAAGTGCTGGGATTACAGGCATGAGCCACCGTGCCTGACTGATGTACATGGATTTAAATATGACTGAGTTGCATGAGTGACTGGATTTGGACAGGAAGGGTTAAGTGGAGATTAATTAGAAGGCTCTGCGTTGTCTTGATGGGAGATTACAAGGATCAGAACCAATGTAGTGGCATTAATCATGGAAAGGAAGAAATGAATGTGAGAGATGGGAGGAGAGAGAGAAAGAGATAATGATGTGGCTTATGTCAGCACGGGCAGGCTAACAGAAAGAAAAGTGAGAATTTTAAAGAAATAAGGCAACCAGTAAAGAGGACGTTGGGGTGAAAGATGATTTCAACTTTAGGTGTATTTAGATTCTGGTTTTCTTTGAACATCTGTCTGGGGAACTGCAATGGCCAGATAGAAATAGGGCATGTATGTTTATTGCGGCACTGTTCATAATAGCAAAGATTTGGAACCAACCCAAATGCCCATCAATGATAGAATAAAGAAAATATGGCACATGTACACCATGGAATACTATGCAGCCATAAAAAATGAGTTCATGTCCTTTGCAGGGACATGGATGAAGCTGAAAACCATCATTCTCAGCAAACTAACACAGCAACAGAAAACCAAACACTGCATGTTCTCACTCATAAGTGGGAGTTGAACAATGTGAACACGTGGACACAGGGAGGGGAACACCACACACTGGGGCCTGTTGGGGGGTTGGGGGGCTAGGGAAGGGATAGCATTAGGAGAAATGCCTAATGTGGATGACAGGTTGATGAGTGCAGCAAACCACCATGGCATGTGTATACCTGTGTAATAAACCTGCATGTTCTGCACATGTATCCCAGAACTTAAAGTATATAAAAAAAAAAAAGAAAAGAAAAGCAATAGGGCATTATAAATCAGAAGGTGGGAATGCTTAATAGGTACAAAAAAATAGCGATAAAGAATGACTAAGACCTAGTATTTGATAGTACAACAGGGTGACAATAGTCAATAATAATTTAATTTTACATTTTTAAATAACTAAAAGAGTATAATTAGATTGTTTGTAACACAAAGCATGAATACTTGAGGGAATGGATACCCCCTTCTCCATAATGTGATTATTATGCATTCCTATATCAAAACATCTCATATACCCCATACATATATACACCTATTATGTACCCACAAAAATTAAAAATAAAAAATTTTTAAAAAGAAATAAGGAAGAACAACTCAATAGCATGTGGCATACAGATGCTTTATAAATATAGTTTTGTTGTTGTTTGCTCAGGGGCTTAAAATGTATTTGTGAGGTCAAGGTGACACCTTATAGGCAACAGTAATACAGAGAATATAATTTAGAGCTGACTTGGCATGACACATTTCCAGTGTTGTGAGCATTTAGGAAAAAAGGAGATTAAGGACTTTTTGGGGCTGGGCACAGTGGCTCAAGCCTGTAATCCCAGCACTTTGGGAGGCCAAGATGGGTGGATCACGAGGTCAGGAGATCGAGACCATCCTAGCCAACATGGTGAAACCTGGTCTCTACTAAAAATACAAAAATTAGCTGGGCGTGGTGGCACACACCTGTAGTCCCAGCTACTTGGGAGGCTGAGGCAGGACAATTGCTTGAACCCAGGAGGCGGAGGTTTCAGTGAGTCAAGATCTTGCCAGTGCACTCCAGCCTGGGTGCTGGGTGGCAGAGCGAGACTCTGTCTTTAAAAAAAAAAAAAAAAAGGACTTGTTAAAGAGAACTTAAATTGGCCTTTGATAGGTGGAAGAGTTTAGTTGGGTGCAAGCACAGGGAAGTTTGACATTGATGCCATCTTTTAGAATTAAGAGGTACCCATATGTTATGATCATTATGAGTAAAAGGATTGATAACCAATTAAGCCTGATGAAGGCCAAGGAATTCCCATGTATTTCCAGGTTTCTGTACTCTGCATGGCAGTTTGCTGTTGCATGTCTGTCATCCACACTAAATCTGAAGTAGATCTATGTCTGTTTAGAACTGTAGCTGGCACAGGGTAGTGGGTTTAATAACAGATGCAAAATGTGGGACTGACAGGATGTATGCCCCTGCAAACAGGATGGTGCTTAATCCCTTGGAAAGTAATGTAATGCAATTCAATGCAAGATTTCACAGAGACTTTAGATGATTTTGTTTCCCAAGAAAACCTAACAGAATTATGCAGCTGTACGCCCTTGGGATGGGCACCAATAGACCAAAAAAAAGTATTCTTTTTCAAAGAGCAGACTAAATTTTGCCTCATTTCCCCCACGATGTTTGCTCTCTGCTTTCTAGGAAGAAGCGAAGCACACCATTGATGTGTGTGGGTGTGATCAGTAGCATCTTCTAAGAGGTCTACAAAGAGATATTGCAAAGCCAGGGCTATCAGTGATTCCTTTGTGAAACATGGGGCCAGACATTCCGTAGCCCCGTCCTGCTCTGGTGATCACATAAGCAGATATTCTGGAAGCACTTTCTCTACAGATGGAGAATTGTCACCATCTGCCAGGACAGCTCCTGCTCATCTTTCATGACTCAGCTCAAATGTCATAACTTCAAGGGGCCTTTAGCTCTCTGGCTCTCCCTGCCCCCATGAAAGCTCTACCCAGTATTTTGCTCCTTCAGCTGCATTTGAAGCACTTAGCTCTGCTTGTTAATTGTTGGTGGAATTGTCTGTAGACTGTGACCTTGAGTGTGCAGAGTCTAGTAGAGTCATCTCTGGATTCCCCCACTCTGAGAACCATGTTTGGCCACTGCAGGCTCTCAACAAAGGCTTGCTGAGGGGATGAATGAATGAATGAATGGATGGCATGAATATATGGGCTCTGGTGAATTTTTTGTCTACATTTTGCTGGCCAGCAGCTGCATTAGGTCTACAAACTGAACACTTTGGCTCAAGGTGTCAGAGCTGCTCTCCTTCCAGTGAAGGCTTGGATGGAGTGAGATGCAGGTTATGGGGATATGTGTCACCTCTACTCCTCATTCAGAAGGATACATACCTCACTGGACCATAAAAAATGAGAACTGAATTCTCTGCATGTTTGAATAAACTCCCACCTTGTTGCTCCACTACAATCTGAGAAAATTTCACTGCACAAATAGAGGCAGTGTACACCCCTCACAGACACTTTCCTTTCTCCTGTTGAGAGGTGAAACCAGCTGGACTTCTGGGTCGGGTGGGGACTTGAAGAACTTTTTTGTCTTACAAGAGGTTTATAAAATGCACCAATCAGTGCTCTGTGAAAATGCACCCATCAGTGCTCTGGGACTAGCTAGAGGTTTGTAAAATGTGCCAATCAGTGCTCTGTAAAAACGCACTAATCAGCACTCTGTGGCTAGCTAGAGGTTTGTAAAATGGACCAATCAGCACTCTGTAAAATAGACCAATCAGCACTCTGTAAAATGGACCAATCATCAGGACATGGGTGGAGACAAGGGAATAAAACCTGGCCATCCCAGCCAGCAGGAGCAACATGCTCGTGTCCCCTTCCTCGGTTTGGAAGCTTTGTTCTTTGTTCTTTCACTCTTCCCATAAATCTTGCTGCTCCTCACTCTTTGGGTCTGCGCCACCTTTAAGAGCTGTAACACTCACTGCGAAGGTCCGCGGCTCCATTCTTGAAGTCAGTGAGACCATCAACCTACCGAAGGAACAAACTCTAGACACAGTGTGTTTGAAAAAAATACCAGGTGAAACCATGAGATACCATTGGCTCCCTTCTCTAAAGAGATGGAACCCTGCCTTCAATATCAAAGGTTGGGTGCACTGGCAGTATCTTTGCATGCAAATTGCTCCATTGCTGCGGTTTTGCTGCTCTCTGAGTAATTCCAGTTTTGCTTTCCTGGGAATGAAGTTTAGTAAAATGAGAAATGTGGATGCCTATGAACATTCTGCTATATCTTTGAGACAAATAATGGAACAAATTGTTCTCTGTGGGGTTCCATTCAGGAACCTGGAGGCATGGCATTGTTAGTATTATTATCATTAGCAGCATGGCAACTTAGTCTATTTTCATACTGGCAGCAAAAAAAAAAGTAATATTTAACTACTTGGCCATCCAGAGAAGTGTTATGGATTTGCAATTTTGCACTTTAGTGGGGTAATAGAAGAGGTACAGAAATGGAAGCTGTTTTAAATTTTCATGCAAGGGTAGAAACACAGAAGATCTGTGAATAGATTGAAGCTTTGGTCAAGAAATGGAGGTGGTGGTTCGATTTGAAGGTCTTGAGTTCCCCTCAGGCTAATTGTGGACAGTCTTTTCTTGACTAGCACATATCAGCCAGCTGGGTTTTCTATTATAGAATTAGCCTTTCAAAAAGGACAATGCATTGTTAGCTTAGTTACTATATAGTAGTGCAATGAGATGATGTATGAAGATGTATTTTGACAACTGCCAAGTGCTGTGCATGGGAAGGATGACAGTGATGGTGATGATCATGATGATCATGATGATTTTTCAGCAGACATTCTAACCCAGAGATAGTTGTGTCCTGTGGGGAAATGAAGGTCTATAGCCTCATAAATCACAGCAAATCAGTCCCCTGAGTCCCAGCAAAGGAGACACAGGTGTGGAATTCCACATGTAGCTGGAGTTCAGAAGCTCCAGGGGATTGAATGCTAAGAGCTTTGTATCTCTGTAAGAAGTTCTCTGTAAGAAGTCATCTCTGCGAGAAGTCATTCTTGCATTGAAGGCACTGCGCTAAAAGAAAAACTTGATTTGCTATTCAGAGAATCATGTCACTTTGGTTGTGCAGACACTGCCCTGCTTTTATACACCATACCCACATGCAGTCCCTAAACACACATCCTCACATTATACATGTACCCCATGTGCACACATAGACAGCTCCATGCACACACCTCCCATCCGATGTGCACACACTGGCATCTACCACCCTGATAAATATACCCCGTCTGTATTTTACATGCAGAGCCCATATACCCCCATACATGTTTTCTCTCTAATCTCTCTCCATGTCCACAGCCTCCATCCCTTATTCATGTACCCCTCACATCCTTCATAAATAAACATCTTGCACATCTGTACACACCCCCACATACCCCACTCTTACATAGTATTCCATGTTCTCCCTCATCCCACATACACCCCACTACATGCAGACCCATAGAATGTACTCAGACACTCGTATACATAGTCATGCATGCATGCAGGTGGTCATGGTGTGTCTGGGGTAGAGAGAGGTACAACTGTTGAGGGACAAGTTAATCTGTGCATATTTATTACACTTAAGCTGTCATTCTCTTCCCCCTTTTCTGCCCTTCCCTCCTGGCTTCCTCCTTGACAATTGTTTGTAGAGCAACTCTTTTGACTTTTCATAAACATCCTTTGCTTTGCCTAAAATGTAAGTATATGACCTCGATCTATTAACCTTTTCAAAAATTAATGAATTAATTTTTGTTTTATTTTTATAGATTTAGAGAGTACAAGTAGTTTTGCTACATGGATATATTGTATTTTGGTGAAATCTGGGCTTTTCGTGTAAGCATCACCTGAAAAGTATACATGGTACCCATTAATTTCTCATCCACCACCCCCCTGACACCCTCCCACCTTTCTGAGTCTCCAGTGCCTATCTTTCTACTTTCTAGGTCCATGTGTACACATTATTTAGCTCTCACTTCTAAGTGAGAACATGTGGTATTTGACTTTCTGTTTCTGAGTTATTTCACTTAAGAAAGTGACCTCCAGTTCCATCAATGTTGCTGTAAAAGATACAATTTCATTATTTTTTATGGCTGAGTAGTATTCTGGAGTACGTGGGTAGATAGATAGGTAGGTAGATAGATATATACCACATTTTCTTTATTCAATTATCTGTTGATGAACACTTAGGTTGATTCATCTTTGCTATTGTGAGTAGTGTTGTGATAAACATACAAGTACGGGTATCTTTATCATATAGTGATTTCTTTTCCTTTGGGTAGATACACAATAGTGGGATTGCTGGATCAAATGGTAGATCTATTTTTAGTTATTTGAGAAATTGTCATACTGTTTTCCACAGAGGTTATACTAATTTACATTCCTATTTTTTTGATGAACTCAGATGAAGAAAGTTTCTTAAGAAGAATTTATTTGGGGATATGTTTGTATTTATTCAGCTGTTCCCATTACCAGATCATTGAACCATTCTAGAGACTTCAAATCCATTGAGATGGGATTAATGCCTTTGCCTGCTCAGACAGAGGACAGAATGACCATTGGAAGTGTTCATCAGTATTTTCCTGCTCTTAGATGGAAAGGCCAAGGCCACCCCAAGCATGCTGAAATTAGTGGGCCATCATCAGGAAGAAGTTCGGAACTACATATGGAACCAGGTAACCGCTTTTCATTTTCCCTTAGCTGAAAAAACTACTAGTTCAAAGACATTGATGTAAGTGGCACAAGGGGCATACATTTTGCAATTTGTCTTTAGCAGCCCAGCAAGATGAGATTTTAAAGATTGTGGCGTCTTCTCTGTCATCTAGAAGAGTTCTTTGATTTTTGCACAGCTGTGAAATGTTTAGTTGCTTGCCTTCTTATGCTAACCACATCTGGAGCTCTCTGAGACTACCAAATGGCCTCCTGCTTCTTTGGTTTCTCCAGTTAAGAGCTTAACCCTGAATTGATTATCGTAGATGCCTGTGGAACCGTTGCAAATTTCGTATAACGAAGGTGAACTCGTACCTCTAGAAGACAGAAAAGCTTTGGAAATAAAGCCATCGACCTCAAACAGGAAATTCTGATGTATTTTCCCAGAAGGTTTAACAAGGAGGAGCACTTTCTCAGAATCACTGCCTCACTATTTCATGCCCACAGTTAGACTCACTGTGGACTGATCCAGCATTGCCAGACACATAAGGATACCAGAAATGGAGGGAGAGGAGAAAATGTAATCTATTTATAAGTGGGACTCAGAAAGGCACTTGGAGATGCTTCAAATGCATAGCCTTTTGCTTCCTGTTTTTTGTTTTTGTCTAATTTTGTACTCTATTCCAGTTTTCCATAGAGAGACATATGATCTAAAACTGGAGCATATCTAGAAACACATGCCACTTCAATTGCAGTGGTATGAAAGCTGCATGCAAGGACCTAGGACTGACATCCACCAATATTATTGCATCACTGGGGTACTTGTAAGAATCAAATCACATTAGGGAGGTTAGGAGGATGAGAAAACTCATTGCAAACTGTGAGGAGATAGACAACTGTTCATTATTCTTCATCTGTCAGTAGCCTTCCTTAAAATATGAAGGCCTTTTTTCCTGCAAATTTTATAAACCAGATGACACTATTTTATGGATCTGCAATTAATCCAAGTCTTCTTTGAAGATGGGGGAAATAAATTTGTCTTTACAACATCTCCAAGAAGAGACCAACAGTCCAGTAGATGATTAGAAAGTCAGAAATTAATTGGTTGAACATTTTTATTCTCCTTGGGCATTTGAACCCAGAAAAGGGAGACAAAGGCACCCTCAGAGTGAGCAAAATGAGAAATGAGAGGGAAGGGAAAGACAGGGGAGAGGTCTGAGGAAAGGACAAGGGCTGTGAGCCAGAAGCTTCCTCTGTGCTAAGTCACTTAATTCTTGCTGTCACTTTGTGGGGAGTGTCACTCAGCTGTCCTCAAGTCCTGTACCCTTCAATATCCCAAAGTGGGCTTGGCAGCTCATCTGCACAGAGATTCCAGCATTCTCTTTAATACCTCCGTTGAGTTCGGCTGTTTGTTTTGATGGTGATAGTGATTGGCTGTTCTGTCAACCACACAAAGTAGAAATACCTGCAGTTAGGTTTTTGTATTAAGTAGCAATGGTTTTTTGGGGGGTTTGGTTTCTCTGCAGTTGTATATGAATAGTCTATTTTACAAAAAAGAGGCTCAATAAATCTAAATAACCTTCTCAGTTAATTATGATACTAATTACTAATAAAATACAGAACTGGAATTGAAACTCAGGGCTGTGGGCTTTAAGTTCTCCTAGTTTCTGATTTGCTGCATGGTCTGTAGGGAGAGAACAGCTTTGGGCCAATTGATACCCTGGGACAGTGCTCCCTAGGCTTCATGAGCAAAAGATTGCTGCTTGTGCAATCCTGCCCTCAGCAGGTGGACACTTGGGACACATTAGGGATGGATTTCAACGGCTTCCTGCTTCCAAGAGGAGAAATGATGAACGGAAGTCTTAGCTCCCTGCAAAATATCAGCTACTTCTGACATCGCTGGTTCCCTGTCTCCCTCCCCTGGGTTTGCAATAGGTAAGGAAAGGGCAATGGTACTCAGAGGACCTTCCAATCGGCAACATGCCTTAAATCTTAGTGGCTTTGTGGCATTCATGGCTAAACATCGTCACAGGGAAACTCTCATTTCAATAACTGTAAGGAAGTGTGCCTAAGGAATACTGAGCTCAAAACACATTTGAAAAAGGAATTTGAGAAGGGAAAGCAATGAAAGGAAGACAGATTTTTTGTTTTGTTTTGTTTTGTTTTGTTTTTAATATTTTTAAGACTCTGATATTTAGTACTAATAGTAAATAATAAAGAAAAAGTTTAACGTTCTTGAAGGCATAGAACAAAAGCTTTTGAGCCAGCATGAAATTCTAGCTGCTTTTTAAAAAAGTGTTTATAGAAATCCACAGGGACACTGTTGAGACCATTTTAATTTTGGTTCTCCTCAAAAGGCCGCTTTTCTCATCATTCACTGATTAGTAGATTTCTTGAGCTGTGAAAACGATTTCTTCTCATTGATCTGATACACAGGGATGGCACTCTCAAAAGAACAGGGCCCATGAGTGACACTGCAAAGCACCTTGGAACTCACACCTAATATACTCTTTCATGAACAAGACAGCTTATAAGATTGAGACAGATGCGTTTTTAAGACCCAAACATAGGCTGGGGTGGTAGCTCATGCCTATAATCCCAGCACTTTGGAAGGCCACAGCGGGCAGATCGCTCGAGCCCAGGAGTTCCAGACCAACCTGGGCAACTGGTGAGACCTTGTCTTTACAGAAATATAAATATTATCTCAGCGTAGTGGCACATGACTGTAGTCTATAGTCTTAGCTACTGGGGAGGTTGAGGTGGGATGATCACTTGAGTCCAGGAGGTGGAGGCTGCAGTGAGCTGTGATTGTAGTACTGCACTCCAGCCTGGGAGACTGAGCAAGACACTGTCTAAAAAAAGAAAAAAGAAAAAAAAAAGATCCTAACATAATGAGTAGTTTTTTTGTTTTATTTTTATATAAAGCATTTCAATAGATTTTTATCCTCCTATAACCTTAATACTCTTAACTATGGATATGGTTTTGCTGTGTCCTCACCCAAATTTCATCTTGAATTGTAGCTCCCATAATTCCCACATGTCGTGGGAGGGACTCAGTGGGAGGTAATTGAATCATGGGGGCAAGTTTTTCCTGTGCTATTCTTGTGATAGAGAATAAGTCTCACGAGATCCAATGGCTTTATAAAGGGCAGTTCCCATGCACACGCTCTCTTGCCTGCCACCATATAAGACATGCCTTTGCTCTTCCTTCTCCTTCCATCATGACTGTGAGGCCTCCCCAGCCTTTTGGAACTGTGAGTCCATTAAACTTCTTTCCTTTATAAATTACCCAATTCTTGTGTATGTCTTTATTAACAGCATGAGAATCGACAAATACACTTATTTTGTAATATTTTTAATTCTCTAGGAATGCAAAGAATTTAACCTTTGGTGATCAATACATAGTTGCAGATATTTATTGTGGAAGAGGAAAAAGGGGCTGGACACAGTAGCTCACACCTATAATCCCAGCACTTTGGGAGGCCTAGGTGAGTGGCTCACTTGAGGTCAGGAGTTTGAGACCAGCCTGGCCAACATGGTGAAACTCCATCTCTACTAAAAATACAAAAATTAGCTGGGTGTGGTGGTGCATACCTGTAGTCCCAGCTACTTGGGAGGCTGAGGCTGGAGAATCGCTTGAACCTGGGAGGCGGAGGTTGCAGTGAGCTGATTGTGCTACTGCACTTCAGCCTGGGTGACAGAGTGAGACTCTGTAAAAAAAAGAAAAAAAAAGAGGAAAAGGGTAGGGTCATGGAATCAAACAGCCAAGGATTACGGACATTACAAACATGGAATTACAATCACACAATTGTTCTGTTTAATTTCTTAACTAACTTGAACTTTTGTTTTCTCGATTGTAAGATCAGGATGACAGTACCTCTCAAATAGGATTGTTTTGAGGATTAAAATTGAGAGCTTATATAAAAAGAGTCTTGAATACTGCCTGGCATGTAGTATTAAAATGGTCATTTTCTTCCCTCTTTCCTACATTGAAGTGCTCATAATCACTATCACTGCCAATTTATTTTTCAGCATAACATTTTGAGAACATCAGAGGCAACCAGATGAGTATTTAATGAAATTAACTGATCATCTCATTTATTTATTCAATTAATATGTAATTTTAGATATGATAAATGGAATGAGCTAGCATAAAAAATATTTACTTGCTAGGGTAATTTCTTCCTGGAACTTAAGTGCCTTTGACTTTTAGTCAAAGAACTCTCTTTGAGAGTCAACTAAATCAAACTTATGGAGAAAAAACCATCAACATAAGATCCTGTTACTTGGGGGGCTGATGTGGGAGAATGGCTTGAGTCTAGGAGAATGAAGCTGCAGTGAACTGTGATCTCACCACTGCACCCCAGCCTGGCCAACAAAGTGAGACCCTGTCTCAAAAAAAAAAAATCCTGTTGTCAGTTGACTGATATATTTTATTTCTACCTGCAGTGAACATGTATTTATAAACATAAATTGAACACATATTGCCTATCTCATATATACATGTGCATATATATATACACACACACAAAATATATATTACATATATGATGCAAGGTGCTTATCCTAGCAGGAAAGGTTTGCAGGCTCATCTCTGAAACTACATTGATAAGAAGTAGAGTGAACATACGTTTCAATTTTTCTCTTAAAAGAGGTTTAGTTTATATCTGCTGACTTGATGCAATTATTAATAAAATCTTCTTGTACCCTCCAAAGAGTTCTAGGAGGTGATAAGAAGTGTTTGGATGATATAGTACATGGTCATCCTGGTAACAGATATCGCCACTCAGGAATAGGGACTTTGTGGCTCCTTTTGAAAGATCCTGGGAAGTAGTTGCCTTGACCATTTCTTGCTCAGGGTCGGGATTTCATTTTGAAGTCCTCTGGCACAGCAACAGCTGGGCTATCCAAGGGGTTGCTATGATGAATGGAAACATGCAGGGCAGCCAAGGCTGGAGGGCTCAAGTAATGGATGTCCAGTTTTACAGGATGCGCTCATGTTAACAGTTCCATTGCTAACTAGTTCAAGATCAGCCTTTTGAAAAATGACTTCCCACTTCCAGCCTCTAATGAACATAAAACTGTGCAAAGACAGATGAGATGATGCTTTGAGTAATCCTTAATGAAACTGATTTGAGAAATAAAACGATTTGTCTCTCCCATTCGACTGCCTCTTGTTGTATAAAATCGCTGTGTAATCATCTTAAACCAGAATGGACTGGGGAGACTGAGGGACAGAAACTTCTGAGTCTTATGTTTCTGTCATCCACAACTGCTCATCAATAAGAAAGAAGCAAATGTTGCAACAAGTCCTTTCTCATGAGAATACTGAGCATTCATGCATAACTTAAGAAAAATCTTTCCACGGATTTGTGAGCACTTGTGCAATGCATTTGACCCAGTGATTCACCTTGATCTAAAAAGTCAGGAGGCAAGTCCTTGGCAGAAACCTGTTGTTACCCTGAGTAAATTAATTCTGGAGCTCAGCTCACTTCCAACTGTTTACCATTCAGATTCTTGGTGGTCTTAATGCCTGGCACCCATCCTGTTGAACTTGCCAGTTTGACAATTCAATCGGTTATTAACACAGCCTCAACGACTGAAGATTTTAAGTGTGGCCTGCTAGAGAAAACCCTGGATAAGGAGTCTGGCAACATTATTTTCTAGTTCTCTTTGTGACTTGGAAAAACCACTTCACTTCCTTATGCCCCGCTTTAATCACCTGGAAGCAAGACTCGCGTGCCTCACAGAAGTGCTTTGATCCGGAACACCAGCTGTTCCTTCTGCATACCCTGTTCCTCCCTGCATGCCTGACTGGACTCCTGGCCTGTCCTCCCTGCACCACACTTTCTACAAAAATCAATAGCATTTAGAGAGGCAGCACAGGTGCCAGTCAAATATGTGCCAGTTTTGCCATATGAAAATTCCTGTATTTCTCCCAGGTTCTTTGGAGGAAATGGTTTGTCTCCTCAGAGCTTGTTAACGTGTTATCTCTATTCTTTCATGGCAACATCCATGCTACTCCTTTGTACATTTTATTATTGTTCTCAAGAGCATACTAGCTGTGGGCTGGCTCTATTGCACCTTCTTTTACCTGGTTGCCAGAAGAAGAAACCTGCAAGTGTTCTTTTTCCTGTCCATTTTTAGAGCCATGTTACCAGTGTTCTATGTGATTCATTTCACTTGCACTTGGTTTCCTTTCTGCCGTCCTTCCTTTTCCTCTGCCATTAACTTTCCTCCCAAATCCCCAATCACAGTGCAATTTGCATGACAATTCCTAATTCCTTAGTTTTCTCTTGGACCCATCTGTACCTCTCCAACTCTATTGCTACTGACTGGTTTGTTCAGGTTCTTCTAATCATTATGGCTAGTGCAATTTTCTTCTAAGAGGCTTTCCCAGGCCTCCTGCTAACAATTATCTATAATGCATCAGTAGTTATTTTTATTTATTAATTATTATTATTATTATTTTGAAATAGGGTCTCACTTTGTCACCCAGGCTAGAGTGCAGTGTCACCATCATGGCTCACTATGACCTCTAACTCCTGGACACAAGCGATCCTCCCACCTCAGTCTCCTGAGTAGTGGAACTACAGGCACATACAGCCACGCCTGGCTTATTATTTTTAGGAGAGACAAAATTTTGCTGTGTTGCCTAGGCTGGTCTTGAACTCCTGAGCTCGAGCAGTCCTCCTGTGTTAGCCTCCCAAAGTGATAGGATTACAGGCGTGAGCCACCATGTCCAGTCTGCAGTGATTTTTCTTAAAGACCTTTCTTAAATCTCATCAGCGTGCTCCTGTTTAAAGTCTATCAGGGACCCTTTAGTGCCTGTCTTCAGGGCTGGCTCCACAGGTGTGTAACATGCGCACTTGTATAGGACCCCTGTGCTTAGAAGGGCCCATACCTGGTTTATCGTCCTGTAGTCACTGTTTTGTACTGAGGTCTGCAGATTATGGAGTCAGTCCTGTATTTGGTGTAGAATCTGAGTCACATAAAGAGCCTTTACAACCATGTGGCCACCTCCCCTCATGCCCTAGTCACTGTTCTCTGACCCTAAGCCCTATGCTTTCCTGTTCCTTCCCATGTAGCTTTCCCTCAATCATGCCATTTGGTCTAGTTGGTGTTGTTCATGCAACAACAATTTATTCCATGTTTCCTGTGTGCCAGAGATTGTCACCGGCTAGTGGAAATACAGAGATGAGGGCAGAAACTTGATTTCACAGAAAAAACCAACTATACATACATAACTCCAATACAATATGGGAAATGCAATAAAAGAGAAATGACTGATAAGCCAGTTACACAAACATGCACAATATATGGCTTCTGTTTGTTTGATGTTTACCAAAATAGAATTGTATTTTACATATTGCCCTGAACGAGTACCTATCTTTTACAATCTTTCTACTTATTTTTGTAGGTTTTTCTCATTGTTTGCTTTTTAAAAATGACACAGATTTTTATCTGCTTCTTTCTTTTCTCAGCAATTCTTTGTGCAAATTTCTCCTAAACCAATGATTAAAACAAAGTTTGGGATTATTTTAAGAATCTTCTTTTAATCATTTCTTTGTTTTTGTCATTAGAACAGCAAGCTTGAAGTTCATTTTCATTCGACTACTTTAGAAAAGAACATTAAATAGTAACTGTTTTCCAACTAGAGCCTTTTGTGTATTAAAATTAAACATTCAGTTCTACCCTTGTATTTATTCTTTCAGTTAAGCAAACTAGCATATTATTTGGAAATTTTGTTATAAATGCTGGCTTTCCTTTACAATTTTTTTTTTTTCCTCAAAACATCTGTTTAGGGAGGAAACATGTAAATCATAAGATAATTCCACAAATGATGTTCAGATGAAAACTTTTCCAACTCGGCCTAATTTTAGAGCCCTGCTACAGATATTCTGTTTAATTAATTTCACTTGCATTTGGCTTCCCTTCTCCTGTCCTTATTTTCCTCCACCCAGGGGGAATCAGTTTTTTCCTAATGTTTCCTCTCCTTCCTCTGTGTACCATAGGTCACTGTAGACTCCATGGTTCTCTCTCTGTGTTCACCTGGATCTGCCTGCAAAAGTGCACCGCCCTCTCCTTTCCTCCTGAGCTAGGATGGCAGTTGGCAAATTGAGCCTGACATTTTCCTAGAGATGTGCAGAGGATGGCAGTTTTAATTTAATTTAAGTTTTAGGAATTGAAAGTCCTATTTTCCCCAGTTTGAGTTGTTAATATCTTGGGTAAAACCTAATTTCTATTGGGAGCCTGGGGATGTATTAGGGGGCAGGATGAATCAGACAGCAGAATCTGTTTGAGGTTGAAAACAAAGCAGAGACTGAAAAGCCCGGAGACATTCTGGATCCTTATTTTCTGTTGCTCTTTCTTCTTTTGCCTGTCTGCATGTTAAATGCCTTTATCCCCATCCCATCCTGCACCATGCCACGGATCCACACATTCTAGTGGGAAGTGATTCTTTCAGATTCTTCAGGCATTGTTTCTAACTTCACTCCTCAACGCAGTTGTCTGGGATCATGTAGGCAAGAAAAATACTTGATGCTGTATTCTCTCCAAGAACCCAGACCTTCCTTTGTAGCACTATCCAAAACTGTCATTGCTGATTTATTTGAGGGTTCTTGGTTAATGTCTGTCTCTCTACTGGGCTGTATGCTTCTAGAATACACAGCCCACCATAGAGACCAAAATACATAAGGATTCAGGAAATCAGTACTGCCCGACAGAACCTTCGGCAGCGATGGGCATGTTCTGTGTCTGTGCTGTCCAGTATCATAACCATGGGCGACAAGTGGCTGTTGAGTATTCAGAATATGGTCAGTATGACTGAATAACAGAATTTTAAATTCTGCTTAATTTTAATCCATTTAAATTTACATAGCCGCATGTTACTAGTGGCTTCCATATTGGGCAGGGCAGACTGAACTAGGTTAGTAGATGTGTGAATGGAGGAAACCCAAGGAAGTAAGTACCTGGGTATGGGATTAAAGGAGAGTCAAAGTCATCAATGGTAATATTTTTGCATTTTTTATTCTCAACATACACCCCCGCCACCACCCCCCCAACCCCCCACACACACACCAGCTTGCTCCACTGGCTGGATTGGGTTGAATTCAAGAGATGGACATTTGTAGCCTCCCATATTGGTTCTGATGTCTTTCTCTCACCAGAGAAAACACAATTGCAGTTGTACAGGGTGTAGTCATTCATAGCCCTGTTTCACCCTCGCATATGATCCTGTCTTCCTCTGGGTGCAACGAGGTCATCATCAGTCTAAGTATGTTGGTGTGGTCCCCTGAGTCAACAGGAAGTGGCAAATCCTTGCTGAGTGAGTTCCCTCAACTGGGAGGATATCCTGAACATGCTATAACCTGAGAAAGCACATGTTTATCTTGCAGCATAAAAGCCCTCTGTTGGCCACACAGTGCTTGTTAATCCAGGGCTCTCTGTAAACCTGACTCAGTAGGTGGTAAGTAAAGAAATGAATTTACCATCCTTGTTCCTGTAACTCATGCTGACTGTGCACATGCCTCAACTGAAGGCTGGTTTTTGCTTTTCCAAGGTGTGTTTCTAAGGAGACATTTATCTGTGTGTATCAAAGAATCATTTGCCTTGGATGACATCACTGGTCACAGCCCATTCTGCTCAGTTACTTAATTAAAGGAGCCAAGTCTGAAAGGCCTGACTTAGAAAGTATCTACCTTCAAAAGTTTTGTCAACGGGAAAGCCTCAGCATGCTGTTCTGAGTGGAGGGCAGGGCGCAACATGTACACGCAGACCCAGAGGATAAAAGTTGGGCCTACAGATGCACCTCTTCTGCAAATGAGATGCCAATGTTTCCAGGCCACCTGGGAGCGAAAGGGCTTTCTGACCTTCCTGAAAACTCAACACAAATATCTCAACAACTTTTTCAAAATATCTGTTTTCCTGCCGCTCTCCTGCTGGTTCAATCTGGGGAGCTTAAGTAGCTGTGATTGTCTCTGCGAAATCTGCCTTTTTTTTTTTTTTTTTTTTTTGAGACAGAGTCTCGCTCTGTGGCCCAGGCAGGAGTGCAGTGGCCGGATCTCAGCTCACTGCAAGCTCCGCCTCCCGGGTTCACACCATTCTCCTGCCTCAGCCTCCCGAGTCGCTGGGACTACAGCCACCCACCACCTCGCCCGGCTAGTTTTTTGTATTTTTTTTTTTTTTTTTTTTTTTTAGTAGAGACGGGGTTTCACCGTGTTAGCCAGGATGGTCTCGATCTCCTGACCTCATGATCCGCCCATCTCGGCCTCCCAAAGTGCTGGGATTACAGGCTTGAGCCACCGTGCCCGGCCGAAATCTGCCTTTTAGTATAACTTATTTGGACAGAAAAAAAGCCATCATCTATTAAAAGTTTAGACGCACTTGCCCCTTTGATCCAGCAATTCTACTTCTAATAATTATAGAAATACTTGCATATTTAAGAATATATATATGGTTATTCATTGTTGTGAAAAATTTGAACCAAGAAAAATGCCATTAATAAATCATGATGTAATCAAGGTGTGCGGATGGAAATGGGAGAAGTAAGTTGCCTGCTCACTTCCTTTTCCCTTTCCCTTTCTACTTCTTATTTTCTCATCTTAATGTCTTGAGTATTCATAACAAAATATGGCTTTATTCAAACGTAGATTGATAGGCATCATGGTGAATAATATTAATAATATTTGAAATACAATCAAATTTATTTTTCATTTGTTGATGTAAAGGCTCTGATATGGTTTGGCTCTGTGTCCTCACCCAAATCTCATCTTGAATTGTAATCCCCACATGTTGAGAGAGAGAGGTGATTGGATCAAGGAGGTGGTTTCCCCTCTGCTGTTCTTGTGATGGTGAGTTCTCATGAGATTTGATGGTTTTATAAGGGGCTTTCCCTGATTTGCTCTCACTTCTCTCTCCTTCCATCATGTGAAGAAGGTCCTTGCTTCCCCTTCACCTTCACCATGATTGTAAGTTTCCTCAGGCCTCCCAAGCCATGTGGAAGTACGAATCAAGTAAACCTCTTTCCTTTATAAATTACCCAGTTTTGGGTAGTATCTTCACAGCAGTGTAAAAACAGACTAATACAGGGTTTAAGCTGGGACCAGGTTAAAGGAATGACCATCAGTAGTGATAACCAAGGTAGGGTTTAATGAGTAAGGCAAGATGACTGAGGCCCCTCAAGAAAAATACAATATATTTTCTGTACCAGCAGACCAGATTGAGAAAAGGGGACTGGAAGAATCTGTAACAGACCACATTTTAAACTTGAATTTGACTTAGTAATTAGAACTAATTACTAAGAATGAAGAGATTGTTTGAACTGGAAAGGGCTGATACTTTTAATTCTTGAGTAAGGAGGGTTTCATTTTGGTTTCGATTTTGCCCTCCGCAAAACTGGGGATCCAGGGCTAATTGAGTTCAGGTTTTTAAAAATAATATGACATTTTGGCATACTAAATGTCTACTGTCATGGGTGACAGCAAGGGCAGAGAGAACATCCATGCAGTGGCCACCCTGGATTGCCACTAGATTCCGCCTTTTCACTTTGTCAGCCCAGGGCATCTCCAGGCAGTGAAATCACTGGTAACAAGACAGCAGGAACATGAGCACACAGATAGGGGCAGATAAGAGATTCTTTATACACCTGTGGCCATGGAACCAGAGGAAGAAAGAGCCGGTCTGCTCTCAGTCATGTGCAATCTCGATTTAATAATTTTATACAAAACACAGATTCTTTGCCTCATGAGCTCATCCTTTGTGTGGCATAATTTCCAGACTCCTCTGAGGTAGGCGAGTCAGGTGACAAATGTCTCTACTCTACAATGCTGATTCTTCCATTTTCATGCAATTCACACCTTTTATAATATTAACATCAAAAGGTGAGGGTAGGAATGTCTGGGCCACTGAGAAATCTTAAGGCTACTTGATCAAAATCCCATTGTGTGCTAGGTGTCCCTCCTGCCACCGGAGTTGAAATTATGCCAATTGTTCCTTAGGTCTGCAGTTTTGTCTGTCTCTTATGATCTGTACATTTGTCGACATTTTATTTCTATTAACATATTTTGTTACACTTCCTCCATCTTTTTCAACAGATGCCCTCTTCTGAACAATCCTGTCACCTAATATTGTACATTTGCATTGTAGCTACGATTTTTGACTCCCTTACTTTCAGAAGAAATGGAGAGACCTCGTTTAGTCGATTGATGGTAGCAACAAGGAAGAAAGCAAATGGAGAAATGACATCTCATGACCCAGGCAATTTATGGGATTACATGATATAAGAATTAATGCTGGGAAGGACCTTGCAGATTACCTGGTCTGACTCTCACATTTTCATTTGAATACATTAAGAATCTTAAGTGACCTTCCCAATATCACATAGCTAGAGTTGAAACTCAAGTGAAATCAACGGAATTCATTTTTAGAAAGTTCAGATAAGATGTTTGAAGCAATCTTTGGAATCAACAATAAAATAAGCTTCTGAACTGAAATTTGAAATGAGTCAGGGCATTGGGCTTATTTGCATACTATTAGGAATGCAAAATACTAAAATTAATTTAGGCAGAATCATAGCAGCATTTTAATTTTACAAGCGGATTTATCCAAGCATTTTGGTGTAAATCCTCATTTAATATTCATGACAACTTTATGACGCCTGAATTATTATTCTGATTTTGCAGTTTAATTATTCTAGGTACAGAGAGGTTAACTGGCTTTCGCATTAACAGAGAGGTGGTAAATGTTAAAACAAAGACTCAAATACAAGTCACATCACTCCAAAGGCAGTGCCAACCAGCGCCCAAACAGTAAAGGCACTTCTAATTCATATCAGAGATGTATCTCCTAATGTTTCCAGAAGAATCGAATCACTGACCACCTTCCTGCTTTGGTGAGGCTTATTTCAGGGTTCACTGGCCCTCATTATTGGTGTGATCCCAGTTAGTAAAGGGACTAGAGAGCTATCATGACACAGCATGCTTCCCCCAACAGTTATACTTGAAGTGTCAAAAATGATAAAGGAAGCTAAGCATAGAGTGATACTATATTAGTGTTTTTTTTTTTTAAAATAAAATAGCCCCTCTTTCTGGCATCTTTATTTAGAATAATTAAATTTGAATTGGATTTTGACTGCTCATTTGACCAAAATTACAGAATTGATTATGCACTTGAAAAGGGAAGGTATAAAGAATGCAAAAATTATTCTGTAATTATAGGCAATTGACAAGGATTCAGGGGATGTGTTTAACCCTCCTTACCCAACATCCAGAAGCAGATGACTGCCCCTTTGTTCTCCTCTTAGGGTATTTCTATAATCTTTTTTCCCATGTTAGAATGACTTAATTTTGCATGCATTTTTGCTCATGATGTTTCCAGGATGATGCCAACCATGTATGCCAGAGACAGAAAGAAACGTGCTTCTTTTGCTGGAGTTGTACAGGTTGTTCCTCAAAAAAGTTAGATTCCTGTAAAATTGGAAACTTAATGGTGATTTGTTGTGGTTTATGGTTTTATGGGCACAGAGCCAGAAGAGACCCTGGAGGCCATCCAGCGGTACCATTTTATGTTGTAGTGGATGGAACGGAGACTCCAAGAGATTAATTGAGATAGCCTGGAGTTTCCTGGCAATTTCCTTGAGAAATAATGATACTGAGTGGCAGAAGTGAGTCCAAAATACATTTGTGCAGGTCCAAATCGTGCAGTGTTTCCTGCCATACTCCACTGCTTCTGGTTACAAGTTTTTATGCGCCCTCTATTCCTGACATGCTGTAATATCTGGGGCAGGTCCATCTTTCTCTGCCTGTCTCTCCTTATCTATAGATCTGATGTATGACTTCTCTTTGTAAGGGTGTCACAAATTTTCTTTCAAGATCATACTTCTGTATGCTTATTTTTAAAATGGCACTTTTCTACTTCAGCTCCTTTTGCAAATAAAGTAGACCCTTGAACAACATGTTTGAACTGCACAGGCCATTTATAAACAGATGTTTTCAACCAATAGAACCTGCCCTTTGTACCTGGGAGTTTTGCGTCCGCAACCAACAGCAGATTATATAGTAGTATTCCCTCAATGCACAACCTGCCGAAATGAAGGGCTGACTTTTTGTGATACATGGGTTCCGTGGAGCCAACTCTAAAGCTTGAATATGTGTGGGTTTTTGTCTCTGCAGAGGGTCCTGAAATCAATCCCCTACAGACACCGAGCAACTGTAGTTATTGTTTACAGGGATAAACTTGGCAATCATTCCTTAAAATTGATTACTGACTGATGCGTTTTCCTCACTTTCAGAGCGGATATCATATGATACTGTAGTTTGGGGATTTTCTTTTCTCTCTCTCTAACTGCATCGTGTCCACACATGGGAGAAACTCATGGGACGTTGGTTGAATCTTCCCAGCATTGCTTGTATCTCATGATGCAGACAAACTGTATTACTTCACATTGCCTTCATTCATTTCTAAATAATAGTAATAGCAAACATTATTAGGTTCTGACAGTGCTAAGCTCAAGGTAAGTAGGTGACATTTATCATCTTATTTAAAGAAGCTCACAACCCTGTGAGATAAGTACTGTCACTAGTTCCTTTAAACAGATGAAGAAACTGAAGCTGAAAGTAGTTAGCACGGATCTCCTGGGCTGAGTAGTGGAACCAGGATTTGAACAAGCTGATTTTTACTCGCTGTGGTATTCTGCCTCTGACATAAAGTCAGGGTATCCCAGTAAGGGCAAGGAATGCCTTGGCATCTAAATCTTATGCTTCGACATTCCCACCAAGTAGCCATGTACTCTCTGAAAATCTGGTTTAATTTATGCAGTTCCATCTTTACCTGTTAGAAGGGCTGTCTCTATGTTAAGGCCAAACCTGCTTCCTGGTCCTTCATAAATATTGCCCCTGCCATCTGGAGTCATGGAGAAGAATCTTGAGTATTCTCCCATAGCACAGATTTCAGAAACTCTGAGACTTCGGCGTTCCTTGATTGATGTCCAGTTAATGCATCTAGTCTTTGCATGTTGGAATTTTAAGTTCCTTCATAAACCTGCACATTTGCATCTGATGCCCTCAGTTTGTCTGTGTGCCTCATAATGACAGCATTGACACCCACTTCCTACTCAGTTGGGTTTGGACCCCTTCCAAAAGTTAGCCACGTTTTCTTTGTCATAGCACATAGCTCCTGTTAATTCAACTACTAGCTCCTGTTAATTCAACTACTAGTTGTGCTCAGGGAGGTCAGAGTCATTAGTTTATGCTGGAGAAGGAGAAGAATAGGGAGTCCCTTGTCTGAGGCAGATGTTGCCGGGTTTCCAGGTTCCTTTTAACTCTCAACTGGCGTGTCTGCTGCCCCTCTCCAGCCCTTTCCTGGCCCTCCAATACCGCTCTGTTTCTCCTCTGGCTCTGGGTGGTCCTTGCCTACTGGCTGCTTGTCTGGCTTTGCCCTGTGTTCCTTGGGTTACTTAATATCTTGACATGCTCCCATCCCAGTGTTTTCTTCTTGATAATGATAGTGCTTGAGGGATTTTCAGAAATACCCAGAGGAGCTACTTTCATCCCTCCCTTCCTCCCTCCTTTCTCTTCCTCCATCCATCCCTTTCTTCCTTGCTTCTTTCCTCCTTCCTTCCTTCATCCCTCCCTCTCTTTCTTTCTTTGTGGAGTGGAGATAAGGAGCAAGAACATGTAGAGAAATATCCCCAGGTAATTATGATATATAACATTTTATGTCATTTCTTTATTTATACTCATTGTCTGGAACTTGAAGAAAGAAAGTATTAAGCAATGAAACGTCTGGAAGTCTCTTAATAATATCTGGTATAATATTCCCTATATTCTCTTTTTTTTTTGAGGTAGAGTCTCACTCTGTCACCTAGGCTGGAGTGCAGTGGCGTAATCTCAGCTCACTGCAACCTCCACCTCCCGGGTTCAAGCGATTCTCCTGCCTCAGCCTCCCGAGTAGTTGGGATTACAGGTGTGTGCCATCATGCCCAACTAATTTTTGTAGTTTTAGCAGAGGCGAGGTTTCTCCATGTTGGCCAGTCTGGTCTCCAATTCCTGACCTCAGGTAATCCACCTGCCTCGGCCTCCCAAAATGCTGGGATTACAGGTGTGAACCACCGTGCCTGGCCAATAATCCTGTATTCTTTTACATGAGAACAAAACAAAACAAAAAATAAGAGATTCGATGTTATTTCAAAAATTTGAAACTTCACTGAACGGTAGGCTAATGAATGAGGGAATGTCATAAAAGCGTTGTCAATATTTTAAAATCTTTGGTGTGATTATCTCACTTTAAGAGTTATAAATTTCCTTTTTAGCATTTTGCTCACAATTATAGTATGCTGCCAACATATAATTGAGTTTCTTTGCTGAGGTCATATTTTTATGCTAAACTTCACATCTAGTACTTATTAGACATCCTCATTCAATTTTAGTTATTCCTTTTTCATAATTCAAGTAGTACTCTCTTTTAAAAGTGAATCATATTATTTCATTAAATATCCAGCACAGAAACATTAAATACCACATTTATATATGTTTTTAGAGTGGTAATATTAAAAATAATAATAAGAAACTATTAGGTTTTCTTACTAAACTATCACTAATCAATTCTTCATAAAATTTGCTTAATTCCCAAATTTGAGGATAGTCTCTCAGACTCAATATAAATCTTTATCATAAAGTAAGAACATTTCATAATTTCCCAGTAGATAATTACTAAAATTCTCCAGATTTCTTCCCTAACTCTCTTAGCTTCCTTTTGTAGACAACTGAGGAGTTTATTTATCTTCCCTTGCTGTGCAAACATATTAAATGGAGAACCTGACTTTTTGCTCCAGTGAACCACTCACCTCTCTCATGATCTCTCTTCAGCTGTAGTGAAAGCGAGATAGGCCATCCAGGAAACCATGCAAAGGCTCCCCAACTTGTCTCTGAGAAGTAGAGATGTTTCCTGCACTCAACTTGGATTTGAACAAGTTTCTGTGATCTTGAATTTGTATGCTAATGCTTATTTGATAACTCTTATACAGTATTACATACATTTTACTTAAGGAAATATTTTATTATAAGTCACAGCAATTTAACACTGTTTCTGTTTACTGAAAGAGATTGGTATTATTTCTTCTTTAGATATTGGGTAGAATTCACCAGTAAAACAAATTGGGCCAGATTCCTTGTTTTTAGAAATGTTTTAAATTGCTGATTCAATTTCATTAATAGATATAGTACTATTTAAGTTAGCTCTTTCTCCTTTTGTAACTTGGTAGTTTATATCCTTCCAAGGGTTGGTCCATTTCATTTAAGTTATCAAATATGTGTACACTGAGTTATTGGTGGTATTTATTTCTTATTCCTTGAATATCCATGGGATTGGTAGTGATGACCGCTCTCTCATTTCTGATATTGATAATTTGTGACTTCCCCTTTTTTTCTTGGTTAGTCTGGCAAAAGGTTTTTCAATGCTATTAATCTTTTTAAATAATGAGTCTTTGATTTTATTGCTTTATTATCTTCTTGTTTATAATTTTATTGATTTCTGCTATAGTTTTTATTATTTCCTTTTTTCCTGTTTACTTTAGGTATAATGGGCTCTTCTTCCTCTAGTTTACTAAGGGAAGAGCTTAGGTTACTGAATTTAGCTCTTTCTTCTTTTCTAGTATATGCATTGAATGTCATACATTTTCTTGTAAGCACAGCTTTCACTGCATTCCATAAATTTTGATGAGTTTTCTTTTCATTTTCATTTAGTTCAAAATATTTTTAAATTTCTCTTGAGAGTTCTTCTTTGACTCACATGTTATTAGAAGTGTTATTTAATCCAAACAGTTGGGAATGTTTTAGCTATCTTTCTGTTATTGATTTTTATTGTGTTCAAAGAACATTCTTCATGTAATTTATATTTTAAAAATTCATTGTGTTTTATGGGCTTAGAATATGGTTTATCTTGGTGAATGTTCTTGTGAACCTGAGAAGAATGTATATTCTGCTATTGCTGGACTACTGTATAAATGTTTATTAGTTTCAATTGATTGATAATGCTGTTCAAACCATCTATGCCCTAACTGACTTTCTCCCTTCTTGATCTGTCTGTTACTGAAAGTGTAGTGGATTTGTCTATTTCTCATTGCAGTTCTATCAGTTTTTGTCTCATATATTTGGATACTCTTTTGATAGGTGCCTTTACGTTTAAAATTATGTCTTAAAGAACCAACTCTTTTATTACTAAGTTATGTCTTTCTTTATGCTTGATAATCTTCTTTACCCTGAAGTTTGCTTTGTCTAAAATTAGTACTCTGCTAAACTTTCTCTTGATTAGTGTTAGCATGGTATATGTTTCTCCATTCTTTTACTTTAGCTTATTAGAGGCTTTGTACTTAAAGTGAGTTTCTTGTAGACAACATAGAGTTGGTAAATAACTTTTAAAAAAATATTTACCCTGACAGTCTTTGTATTTTAATTGGTATATTTAGTCCATTCACATTTAAAGTGATTATAGCTATAGTTAGATTGATATCTACCATCTTTGAAACATTTTTTATTTATTACATTGATCATTTATTGCTTTTATTCTGTCTTTTTCTGTCCTTTCTGGTCTTATTGAGTATTTTTTATGTTTCTATTTTATCTCCTCTCTTAGGAGAGCAATTATACTTCTTTTAAAACTGTTAATATGTTTGCTTTAGACAAATGGTTGTCTTTTAGCTTATTTGAGAATAGGAAAATAAAGATTTTACTTTGCCTTCATATATTTCAAACAGATACTCTTTATGTTGATCTAAGTTTCTGCCCTATATTATTTTCTTTATCACTGAAAAACTTCCTTTATATTTATTAAATTTTCTGCAGGGACGTACTCCCCTTAATGAATTCCCTCAGTTTTTGTTTGCCTGAGAAATTATTTATTTTTCCTTCACTTTTGAAGGTTAATGTTCCTAGTTAATAGGTCTAAATTCTGGGTTAATGTTCTGTTTTTTTTTTTCTTTCAACATTACCTAAGTAATATCTGTTATTAACTTTGGAAAATTGTTGGCCAATATTACATGAAATATTTTTTCTTCTTTGCTCTTACTTTCTTTACCTTCTTGCATTCCAATTATGTGTATGTTACATCTTTTTAAATTGTTGTACAGTTATTGGATATTGTGTTCTATTTTTAAATTTCCAATCTTTTATTTTTACTTTGGTTCGAGAAGTTTCTATTGACCTGTCAACAAGTTTATCTATTCTTTCTTCAGTTGTGCCAAGTATAATAATGAGCCTATCATTAGTGTATATTGGTGTTCTTCATTTTTGTTGTTGTGTTTTTTATTTATAGCATTTCTTTTTATTTATTTATTTTTTATTATTATTATACTTTAAGTTCTAGGGTACATGTGCATAACGTGCAGGTTTGTTACATATGTATACTTGTGCCAATTGGTGTGCTGCACCCATCAACTCGTCAGCACCCATCAACTCGTCATTTACATCAGGTATAACTCCCAGTGCAATCCCTCCCCACTCCCCCTTCCCCATGATAGGCCCCGGTGTGTGATGTTCCCCTTCCCGAGTCCAAGTGATCTCATTGTTCAGTTCCCACCTATGAGTGAGAACATGCAGTGTTTGGTTTTCTGTTCTTGTGATAGTTTGCTAAGAATGATGGTTTCCAGCTGCATCCATGTCCCTACAAAGGACACAAACTCATCCTTTTTGATGGCTGCATAGTATTCCATGGTGTATATGTGCCACATTTTCTTAATCCAGTCTGTCACTGATGGACATTTGGGTTGATTCCAAGTCTTTGCTATTGTGAATAGTGCCACAATAAACATACGTGTGCATGTGTCTTTATAGCAGCATGATTTATAATCCTTTGGGTATATACCCAGTAATGGGATGGCTGGGTCATATGGTACTTCTAGTTCTAGATCCTTGAGGAATCACCATACTGTTTTCCATAATGGTTGAACTAGTTTACAATCCCACCAACAGTGTAAAAGTGTTCCTATTTCTCCACATCCTCTCCAGCACCTATTGTTTCCTGACTTTTTAATGATCGCCATTCTAACTGGTGTGAGATGGTATCTCATTGTGGTTTTGATTTGCATTTCTCTGATGGCCAGTGATGATGAGCATTTTTTCATGTGTCTGTTGGCTGTATGAATGTCTTCTTTTGAGAAATGTCTGTTCATATCCTTTGCCCACTTTTTGATGGGGTTGTTTGTTTTTTTCTTGTAAATTTGTTTGAGTTCTTTGTAGGTTCTGGATATTAGCCCTTTGTCAGATGAGTAGATTGCAAAAATTTTCTCCCATTCTGTAGGTTGCCTGTTCACTCTGATGGTAGTTTCTTTTGCTGTGCAGAAGCTCTTTAGTTTAATGAGATCCCATTTGTCAATTTTGGCTTTTGCTGCTGTTGCTTTTGGTGTTTTAGACATGAAGTGTTTGCCCATGCCTATGTCCTGAATGGTACTACCTAGGTTTTCCTCTAGGATTTTTATGGTATTAGGTCTAACATTTAAGTCTCTAATCCATCTTGAATTAATTTTCGTGTAAGGAGTAAGGAAAGGATCCAGTTTCAGCTTTCTACTTATGGCTAGCCAATTTTCCCAGCACCATTTATTAAATAGGGAATCCTTTCCCCATTTCTTGTTTCTCTCAGGTTTGTCAAAGATCAGATGGCTGTAGATGTGTGGTATTATTTCTGAGGACTCTGTTCTGTTCCATTGGTCTATATCTCTCTTTTGGTACCAGTACCATGCTGTTTTGGTTACTGTAGTCTTGTAGTATATTTTGAAGTCAGGTAGCGTGATGCCTCCAGCTTTGTTCTTTTGACTTAGGATTGTCTTGGAGATGCGGGCTCTGTTGTGGTTCCATATGAACTTTAAAGCAGTTTTTTCCAATTCTGTGAAGAAACTCATTGGTAGCTTGATGGGGATGGCATTGAATCTATAAATAACCTTGGGCAGTATGGCCATTTTCACGATATTGATTCTTCCTATCCATGAGCATGGTATGTTCTTCCATTTGTTTGTGTCCTCTTTTATTTCACTGAGCAGTGGTTTGTAGTTCTCCTTGAAGAGGTCCTTTACCTCCCTTGTAAGTTGGATTCCTAGGTATTTTATTCTCTTTGAAGCAATTGTGAATGGAAGTTCATTCATGATTTGGCTCTCTGTTTGTCTGTTACTGGTGTATAAGAATGCTTGTGCTTTTTGCACATTAATTTTGTATCCTGAGACTTTGCTGAAGTTGCTTATCAGCTTAAGGAGATTTGGGGCTGAGACAATGGGGTTTTCTAAATATACAATCATGTCATCTGCAAAGAGGGACAATTTGAATTCTTCTTTTCCTAAGTGAATACCCTTGATTTCTTTCTCTTGCCTGATTGCCCTAGCCAGAACTTCCAACACTATGTTGAATAGGAGTGGTGAGAGAGGGCATCCCTGTCTTGTGCCAGTTTTCAAAGGGAATTTTTCCAGTTTTTGCACATTCAGTATGATATTGGCTGTGGGTTTGTCATAAATAGCTCTTATTATTTTGAGGTACGTTCCATCAATACCGAATTTATTGAGCGTTTTTAGCATGAAGGGCTGTTGAATTTTGTCAAAAGCCTTTTCTGCATCTATTGAGATAATCATGTGGTTCTTGTCTTTGGTTCTGTTTATATGCTGGATTATGTTTATTGATTTGTGAATGTTGAACCAGCCTTGCATCCCAGGGATGAAGCCCACTTGATCATGGTGGATAAGCTTTTTGATGTGCTGCTGAATCCGGTTTGCCAGTATTTTATTGAGGATTTTTGCATCGATGTTCATCAGGGATATTGCTCTAAAGTTCTCTTCTTTTGTTGTGCCTCTGCCAGGCTTTGGTATCAGGATGATGTTGGCCTCATAAAATGAGTTAGGGAGGATTCCCTCTTTTTCTATTGATTGGAATAGTTTCAGAAGGAATGGTACCAGCTCCTCCTTGTACCTCTGGTAGAATTCAGCTGTGAATCCATCTGGTCCTGGACTTTTTTTCGTTGGCAGGCTATTAATTATTGCCTCAATTTCAGAGCCTGCTATTGGTCTATTCAGGGATTCAACTTCTTCCTGGTTTAGTCTTCGAAGAGTGTAAGTGTCCAGGAAATGATCCATTTCTTCTAGATTTTCCAGTTTATTTGTGTAGAGGTGTTTATAGTATTCTCTGATGGTAGTTTGTATTTCTGTGGGGTCGGTGGTGATATCCCCTTTATCATTTTTTATTGCGTCTATTTGATTCTTCTCTCTTTTCTTCTTTATTAGTCTTGCTAGCGGTCTGTCAATTTTATTGATCTTTTCAAAAAACCAACTCCTGGATTCATTGATTTTTTGGAGGGATTTTTGTGTCTCTATCTCCTTCAGTTCTGCTGTGATCTTAGTTATTTCTTGCCTTCTGCTAGCTTTTGAATGTGTTTGCTCTTGCTTCTCTAGTTCTTTTAATTGTGATGTTAGAGTGTCAATTTTAGATCTTTCCAGCTTTCTCTTGTGGGCATTTAGTGCTATAAATTTCCCTCTACACACTGCTTTAAATGTGTCCCAGAGATTCTGGTATGTTGTATCTTTGTTCTCATTGGTTTCAAAGAACATCTTTATTTCTGCCTTCATTTCGTTATGTACCCAGTAGTCATTCAGGAGCAGGTTGTTCAGTTTCCATGTAGTTGAGCGGTTTTGATTGAGTTTCTTAGTCCTGAGTTCTAGTTTGATTGCACTGTGGTCTGAGAGATAGTTTGTTATAATTTCTGTTCTTGTACATTTGCTGAGGAGTGCTTTACTTCTAATTATGTGGTCAATTTTGGAACAAGTGCAATGTGGTGCTGAGACGAATGTATATTCTATTGATTTGGCGTGGAGAGTTCTATAGATGTCTATTAGGTCTGCTTGCTGCAGAGATGAGTTCAATTCCTGGATATCCTTGTTAACTTTCTGTCTCATTGATCTGTCTAATGTTGACAGTGGAGTGTTGAAGTCTCCCATTATTATTGTATGGGAGTCTAAGTCTCTTTGTAAGTCTCTAAGGACTTGCTTTATGAATCTGGGTGCTCCTGTATTGGGTGCATATATATTTAGGATAGTTAGCTCTTCCTGTTGAATTGATCCCTTTACCATTATGTAATGGCCTTCTTTGTCTCTTTTGATCTTTGATGGTTTAATGTCTGTTTTATCAGAGACTAGTATTGCAACTCCTGCTTTTTTTTTCGTTCTCCATTTGCTTGGTAAATCTTCCTCCATCCCTTTATTTTGAGCCTATGTATGTCTCTGCGTGTGAGATGGGTCTCCTGAATACAGCAGACTGATGGGTCTTGACTCTTTATCCGGTTTGCCAGTCTGTGTCTTTTAATTGGAGCATTTAGTCCATTTACATTTAAGGTTAAGATTGTTATGTGTGAACTTGATCCTGCCATTATGATATTAACTGGTTATTTTGCTCATTAGTTGATGCAGTTTCTTCCTAGCCTCGATGGTCTTTACATTTTGGCATGTTTTTGCAATGGCTGGTACCAGTTGTTCCTTTCCATGTTTAGTGCTTCCTTCAGGGTCTCTTGTAAGGTAGGCCTAGTGGTGACAAAATCTCTAAGCATTTGCTTATCTGTAAAGGATTTTATTTCTCCTTCACGTATGAAACTTAGTTTGGCTGGATATAAAATTCTGGGTTGAAAATTCTTTTCTTTAAGAATGTTGAATATTAGCCCCCACTCTCTTCTGGCTTGTAGAGTTTCTGCTGAGAGGTCTGCTGTTAGTCTGATGGGCTTCCCTTTGTGGGTAACCTGACCTTTCTCTCTGGCTGCCCTTAAGATTTTTTCCTTCATTTCAACTTTGGTGAATCTGGCAATTATGTGTCTTGGAGTTGCTCTTCTTGTGGAGTATCTTTGTGGCGTTCTCTGTATTTCCTGGATTTGAATGTTGGCCTGCCCTACTAGATTGGGGAAGTTCTCCTGGATGCTATCCTGAAGAGTGTTTTCCAACTTGGTTCCATTTTCCCCCTCACTTTCAGGCACCCCAATCAGACAAGATTTGGTCTTTTTACATAATCCCATACTTCTTGCAGGCTTTGTTCATTTCTTTTTCTTCTTTTTTCTTTTGGTTTCTCTTCTCGCTTCATTTCATTCATTTGATCCTCAATCGCTGATACTCTTTCTTCCAGTTGATCGAGTCGGTTACTGAAGCTTGTGCATTTGTCACGTATTTCTCGTGTCATGGTTTTCATCTCTTTCATTTCGTTTATGACCTTCTCTGCATTAATTACTCTAGCCATCAATTCTTCCACTTTTTTTTCAAGATTTTTAGTTTCTTTGCACTGGGTACGTAATTCCTCCTTTAGCTCTGAGAAGTTTGATGGACTGAAGCCTTCTTCTCTCATCTCGTCAAAGTCATTCTCCGTCAAGCTTTGATCCGTTGCTGGCGATGAGTTGCACTCCTTTGCCGGGGGAGATGCGCTCTTATTTTTTGAATTTCCAGCTTTTCTGCCCTGCTTTTTCCCCATCTTTGTGGTTTTATCTGCCTCTGGTCTATGATGATGATGGTGACATACTGATGGGGTTTTGGTGTAGGTGTCCTTCCTGTTTGATAGTTTTCCTTCTAACAGTCAGGACCCTCAGCTGTAGGTCTGTTGGAGATTGCTTGAGGTCCACTCCAGACCCTGTTTGTCTGGGTGTCAGCAGCAGAGGCTGCAGAAGATAGAATATTGCTGAACAGCGAGTGTACCTGTCTGATTCTTGCTTTGGAGGCTTCCTCTCAGGGGTGTACTCCACCGTGTGAGGTGTGGGGTGTCAGACTGCCCCTAGTGGGGGATGTCTCCCAGTTAGGCTACTCAGGGGTCAGGGACCCACTTGAGCAGGCAGTCTGTCCGTTCTCAGATCTCAAGCTCCGTGTTGGGAGATCCACTGCTCTCTTCAAAGCTGTCAGACAGAGTCTTTTGCATCTGCAGAGGTTTCTGCTGCTTTCGTTGTTGTTTATCTGTGCCCTGTCCCTAGAGGTGGAGTCTACAGAGACAGGCAGGTTTCCTTGAGCTGCTGTGAGCTCCACCCAGTTCGAGCTTCCCAGTGGCTTTTTTTACCTACTTAAGCCTCAGCAATGGCGGGCGCCCCTCCCCCAGCCTCGCTGCTGCCTTGTGGTTAGATTGCAGACTGCTGTGCTAGCAATGAGGGAGGCTCCGTGGGTGAGGGACCCTCCTGGCCAGGTGTGGGATATAATCTCCTGGTGTGCCTGTTTGCTTAAAGCGCAGTATTGGAGTGGAGTTACCCAATTTTCCAGGTGTTGTGTGTCTCAGTTCCCCTGGCTAGGAAAAGGGATTCCCTTTCCCCTTGCACTTCCCAGGTGAGGCGATGCCTCGCCCTGCTTCAGCTCTTGTCGGGCTGCAGTAGCTGACCAGCACCGATTGTCTGGCACTCCCTAGTGAGATGAACCCAGTACCTCAGTTGAAAATGCAGAAATCACCAGTCTTCTGTGTCGCTCGTGCTGGGAGTTGGAGACTGGAGCTGTTCCTATTCAGCCATCTTGCTCCGCCCTCTATTTATAGCATTTCATTTTGATTTTTTCTTAAAGCTTTTGCTTAGGCTACTTTTACCATTAGCACTCTTAACATATTAATCATGGTGATTTTAAATGCTTTGTCTGATAATTCCAACACCTGTGTCATATGTCTTACTCTAATGCTTGCTTTATCTTTTCAGATTGTGTATTTTCTTCTGGCATGTCTTCTGATTTTTTATATCGAGTAATAGGAAACAGGTAAATTGAGGACTTATGTTTATCTGGTTAGGAGTCACGTTGTGTTTAGTGTTGCTCATAGATGTAGGTACTAAACATTTCAATCTCCTCTAGCATCCTTGTTTTTGTTTTACTTCTTGATTTTGGGTTTTTGTATATACTGTTGCTTAGGGAAAATTTTTCTTTTGTAGCTCTTTTTTTTATTTTTTATTTTTTTGAGGTGGAGTCTTGCTTTGTCACCCAGGCTGGAGTGCAGTGGTGCAATCTCGGCTCGCTGCAAGCTCCGCCTCCCCGGTACACGCCATTTTCCTGTCTCAGCCTCCAAGTAGCTAGGACTACAGGTGCCCACCACCACGCCTGGCTAATTTTTTGTATTTTTAGTAGAGACAGGGTTTCACCATTCACAGGATGGTCTCGATCTCCTGACCTCGTGATCCGCCTGCCTCGGCCTCCCAAAGTGCTGGGATTACAGGCTTGAGCCACTGCGCCCGGCCCTCTTATAGTTCTTAGACCTGTAAGCACAGTTATTATACTGGACCCTGTTGATATGGTGGTTAGGTGTGAGGGAGGTAAAGCGTTGTATAATTTTCTGATTAAGTCTCACCCTTCTATTACATCGATGTTTTGAGGCTGTGGTCTTCACAAGTGTTTCTCCAGTGGTATAGCTTTTTGTCTCCTCGTCCCTCCTACATTTCTGGCCGCAATATCCCTAATCTATTTCTTTGAACTCTAATCTCTGTGGACTGTTGTGTTTTCCACTGCCTTAGGTGACATAGGAAAGCTGGAGACATGAGCTGGAAGAATTTCTCTTCTCTTTCTGGAATAAGGCTTCAGAATTGAGTGCTGGCAAACTTCTTTATCCTGGTAAGTGGGCTTTTTTTTTTTTTTAAACATCTTTCATATTTTACCCTGGCTGTTCTTCCACTCTACTTAAAACAGCCATGAGGACGTATTTTTCAGATACATACAATGTCAACCTAGCGGAGCGACTGAAGAGAAGGACCACAAAAATGTGGGAGCTCCTTCTCAATCTCATGCTAGTAAACACTTAGCCTCCAGAAATTCATCAAAATCACCATTTAAGTGTTTGTACCAGTTTATGTCTCTAGAAGCTTCTGCTCCAAGTAAGTAGATATTGGTTGCTATATCTTTCTGCATGTACCTCTCTCCGTATTTGGGAGTTAGTTGCCCTATGACCTCAATTCTCTTGGTGGGTCCAAGAAAAGTCTTTGATTTTTGGTTTGTTCAGATTTCCCTTGTAAGGATGGAGGTGATGACTTCCAAGCTATTCACATGTTCAAGCAGAAACCATAACTCCCCACAGTAACTATTTTACCTCTAGTAGAAAAAGGTCCTACTGTGGTTGGCAAATCCTAAGAAGATATCTGTAATCTGGTGGATCTGAGTCACTGGGAAGTCAAAAGGAAGTGGAAGTCTAGTAAGTCCCTCTTTTGGAGAATTACTGGTACCTTGAGGTTGATGGTATCTCTTTAGGCTTCCTATTTCAGATAAAGAACCTACTGAAACAATATAGTTTTCCAGAATAAGGGAAAAAAAGATGGGGAAAAAAGAGGGAGAAAAACCTTGTTTTTCACTGTAGAAACTGAATATGGCAATTCTGACTTCTGGATTATGAAATCGCTTGCCCTCCCTTTCCCAACTTCTAAAACTCCTCTCCACATGGAGTTTCCTGGTGTTGTGAATGTCCACAATCTTGGTATTGCAAAAACCCAATATAATAATGATGATGATGATAATAATAATAATAATAATAATACAAACATAAGAAACCAGCACCTGTGTAAAGTTATTATATGAAAGTGTAAATTAGTATCAAAACCTTTAGCATATTAAATGTTGCCAAAAAGTCATGAAAATGAAGAACATTGTAACAAATACATTTATGAATTAAATATCATTAAATGAGCAATTGCCTATGTGACAGAGTACCATGACTCAGAGTAGAAAAAAATCAAAAACAGGGAGGTATAAAATAGAAGTTGGTAGAACTCAGAAAGGAAATGGAAGAAAAAGACAAAAACTATTTAAGAATAAAAGATAAATTATGAGGAACTCAATGATGAATAGATGCAATGGAGAGACAAAGATAAATGTAAAACTGAAATGTGGAAGAGGCTAAAAGAATTAGATAGACTACTTGTTCTTTCCTTGATGGAGTGATAGTTATAGGGTTAATCTCTTGCTATAAACAATTATAAAACTGGATTAAATATTTGAAGCAACTGGTTTCAGATATTGAACAATAGGCAGTGCAAAGCTTTGATCCTTGAGCAAATGGAAATAGTCAAGGAGAGCTCAACATTCACCCTGGATTTCTGGCTGGTACTTGTTCCAGACAATTGCACAGGAAATTGGAACAAGCAGAAAGTAACTGTCCTTCTGGGTAGAAGAAACAGAGATCAGAGTTTGGGGATGCTGCAAGGCTGAAATGTACAGAGTATGGCACTGGAGAAAACTATATTCAGAGAAGGTATTTTATAAATCTGTATAGGTACCCCTTAACTCTTGGCTTAATACTAAACTATACTGGCACCGCATGCAATTTCTTCAGTTGTGGCAGAGAAATGCTACAGGGGCACCACAAGCTGAACTAGTATTTTAGATATCATTCAGTTTTGAGAGCTGTTGAATTTCTGATCAGACAGCTTTGGGCATCTCAGCCACGCATTTAGCTGAGATGCCAAAAACTCTGTCTTTGAGTAGGGTTACACCTTATTTTAGAATACGGGTTACTCTGGACCTGTGCTAAGAAGTCCTAACAATAAGCCATGGCAAGATCAAGCTTATCTTCCAGTCAATTACCTGTCAGAATAAACTTTAACATTCTTTAATGGAACACACAAAAAGTAGGCTCTCAACTATATAACATATACAATTTAGTATACAAAGAAAAATTACTAGATATGGGAAGAAATAAGAAAATGTTAGCTACAACCAGAAGAAAAACCTGACAAACAGGAAAAGGATGGGATAGAAGATATGTTGGAGTTAGCAGGCAAGGACTTTTTAAAAAGTTATAGTATGCCTGAAATTTAAAGAAAAAGATAACACAATGAGCAAACAGATTGGGGAATATTGATGACATTAACAGCAGATTGGATTACGCAGAAAAAGATCAATGGACTTAAAGAAGTAGCAACAAAAACTATAAAGCATAGCATACAGAGAGAAACTTGCTGAAAAAAATATGAGAGAGTGCATTGGTGACCCATGGGACAATAATAAGCTGTTTAATAGGGTTGTACTTTGTGTCCAGGAAGAATAGGGGAGACATTGGGACAAAAAGAATTTGAAGAGGTAATGGCCAAGAATTTTCCAAATTTGATGAAAAAGAGCAACTCACAAGACTGAGAGGTTCGACAAACACCAAGAAGGATAAACTCTAAGAAAACCATCTCTAGTCATAAAATAATAAAAATGCTAAAAACTATAAATACAGAGAAGATTTTAATTCTTATGAATTACTTTTAGTACTTTCATAGTCCATTTAGTGTTGCTAAGGAACACTTAAGGCTGAGTAATTTATTAAAAAATGAGGCTGGCCGGGCGCGGTGGCTCACACCTGTAATCCTGGCACTTTGGGAGGCCGAGGCGGGCAGATGACTAGGTCAGGAGATCAAGACCATCCTGGCAAACATGGTAAAATCCCATTTCTACTAAAAATACAAAAAAATTAGCTGGGCGTGGTGGTGGGTGCCTGTAGTCCCAGCTACTTGGGAGGCTGAGGCAGGAGAATGGCATGAACCCAGGGGGGCGGAGCTTGAAGTGAGTGGACATCATGCCACTGCACTCCAGCCTGGGCGACAAAGCAAGACTGTGGCCTGTAGGCCACATGCAGCCCAGGATGGCTTTGAATGCAGCCCAACACAAATTCATAAACTTTCTTAAAACATTATGAGAGTTTTTTTTTTTTTTTTTTGCAATTTTTTTAAAGCTCATTAGCTATTGTTAGTGTTAGTGTATTTTACGTATGGCCCAAGACAATCCTTCTTCCAGTGTGGCCCAGGGAAGCCAAAAGATTGGACACCCCTGCTATACAAGAAACATGGCACCAGCATCTACTTCTGTGAAGGGCTTCAGGCTGGATCCACACATGGGGGAAGGTGAAATCAAGCCGGTGTGTACAAGAAAGGGGGAAGATGCCAAGATGTATTTTAACAACCAGCTGTCATGAAGATGAATAGAATGATAACTCACTATAGTAAGAAGGGCAGCAAGCCATTTATGTGGGATTTGCCCCATGATCCAAATACCTCCCAATAGGCCCCACCTCCAACATTGTGGATCAAATTTCAATATGAGGTTTGGAGGGGTCAAATATCCAAACTATAGCAAGTACTATTTATTTTTTTCATATTATATTTATACCACATGTATTAATATTAATCACTATGCTTTATAGTATGTATTAATATCATATTCCTATGCTTTGTATTTCTTCTGCAAAATTAATCTTATTTTTGGCATTTTCATATCATTTTCATTTCAGTGATATGAAAATGCCAAAAATAACTTAAGATTAATTTTGCAGAAGAAATACAATTTATCAAAGCTTGTCAAGTTCCACAGAAATTTTGTTATTATTCAGTTAGTGGTGTTTAGGAAGAATGTGAAGTTTTGTATATTAATCTTATTCACTATAATTGGTCATAATATTTTTCCAATAGATTAACAGCATCTAAATAAGGAGGATAAATCCCAATCTTTCAAATTCTTACAATTAATTTCTTTTTCATATTATTGTATTGGCTGGTAACAATACCTGTTTGTATTTGTACTCATTGTGGCTTCTTTGGGTAGACGCTTACATAAGTCTATCTTCTAAAACCGTTGCTAAAATGTGAAGCAAAAAACCTGAATAACAACAACAAAAAACCTGGAACGCCATAATGATCATAAAGAAAAGACTTGGAATTAATGAACAGTTGAAACACTGGGAACCTTAGTCTTGTCCTTCACTGCATTAAAGATCATTCTAAAGTTTCATCCTTTAGTTCTATAGGTTTTGATAGAAATGCGTAATCCAGCTGCTTTTGGGATTTTGTCTTTGTCTTCAATTTGAGCTGTTTTACTATAAAGTTTCTAGGTTTGGTTGTCTTTAGGTTAATCCTGATTGGTTTTAACAGAGTTTCTTGAGTCTATGGCTTGATGCCTTATTTCTGTTTTAGAAATTTCTTAGGTGTTATGTATTCAAATATTGCTTCATACTTCTCCATCTTTCTTGTTCTTTAATTACATGTACATTAGAACTTCTCACTGTGTCCCATACATTTTAATACTCAGTGTAATTTATCTATTGATTTGAATATGATTCTATTGTTAAACTCATCTTCTGAATTAATTTAGTTTTAGCTAATATTTTCTCAGTTCTGAAATTCTTTTGATTCTTTCTTATTAATACCAGTTCCCAGGTAAAATTCTGCATCTACTTCCCGATTGTCTTAATTATATTACAGATTTTTTGATGTCCTTGTCTAATTGTTTTAATATCTGGTTCACATTTGAATTTATTTCTGTTGTCTGTTTTTGCTCATTTGTTCTTGTTCTTTTCATGTTTGATAATTTTCATTGAATGCCAGGCATTGCTTATAAAACATTTTAGAGTCTCTGGATGATGTTATCTTCCCACATTGAGAATTTAACATATTTCTGTTGGCCAAGCAGGATGTTGGCCAATAACCATGATTTAATCAAAGATGAGTTTCAGGACTTATTAGGCCTTAACTATTTTTGATTTCACCTTAGTCCTGTATGATGCACTAAGATTTTATTTCCATTTTTTCCCAGACTGGTGAAAGATAGTAAGCTAGTCTTAGAATGATAACCTAATAATTTTCCCCAGAAATATAAAGTCTGGTTGTATTTGTATTGATTGTAGTCCCTGAAACTAAGATTCGTAAGGATTTTATGGTGACTGATATGGTGTGGCTGTGTCCCCACCAAATCTCATCTTGAATTGTAGCTCCCATAATTCCCACATGTTGTGGGAGGGACCCCACAACATGAATCTTAGGGATGGTTTCCCCCATATTGTTCTTGTGGCATCTGATTGTTTTATAAGGGGAAACCCCTTTCACTTGGCTCTCATTCTTGCTTGTGTGCTGCCATGTAAGATGTGCCTTATGCCTTCCAACATGATTGTGAGGCCTCCCAAGCCATGTGGAACTGTGAATCCACTAAGCCTCTTTTCCTTAGTAAATTACCCAGTCTCAGGTATGTCTTTATCAGCAGTGTGAAAACGGACTAACACAGTGCCCCAGTAACTTCACAGACCATGTACCAAATGTGAGAACAAGCAAACTTGGAAGGCCATAATGACCATAAAGAAATGACTTTGAAACCTGGACCTCTTGGAATTTATGGACAAACAGTGTAATACTTTGGATGGTTATGATCCCAACTTGGGACTATTTGTTATATCTAGATGCACTATTTTTTGATTACATATATTAATGTCACAGCACAGTAAAATAAATGAACTAACTGTACAGTTGACCCTTGAACAACACATGTTTGAACTGTGCAGGTCCACTCATATGAGGATTTTCTTCTGCCTCTGCCACCCCTTAAAGAACAAGACAAACCCCTCTTCTTCCTCCTCATCCTCAACCTACTAAATGTGAAGCTACGAAGATGAAGAACTTTATGATGATCCACTTCCACTTAGTGAATAGTAAATGTATCTTCTCTTCCTTATAATTTAAAAAATAACATTAGTTTTCTCTATCTTACTGTATTGCAAGAATACAGTAAATGATTCATACAAAATGCAAAGTATGTGTTAATTGACTGTTCATATTATCAGTAAGGTTTCCAGTCAACAGTAGGCTATTAATATTAGGTTGGTGCAAAAGCAACTGCAGTTTTTGCCATTACTTTTAGTTACATTTAATGGCAAAAACTGCAGTTACTTTTGCACCAACCTAATAGTCAAGTTTTTTGGGAGTCAAAAGTTGTATACATGTTTTTGCCTGTGTGGCAGATCTGCACCCCTTATCTTCACATTGTTCAAGAGTCAACTGTATATTATAAAACTTTGGGACAACATAGGTATCCAATTTAAGTGCTTTTCCTCAGACAAGCTTTAGAATGCTCACATTAGGTACACATTTGCATATTTCTGAAGTTACCAGTTCATCTTTTGGCTCTCAGAGACAGCTTCTAGCAAAGACTCATTTCAATGTTTCTTGGTGGCATACAGGCCAGATGTGACCCACCACCAGCTGAACATCCTGAGGGATATGAAGCGCACTGTGTTTATTTTGCTTTGTTTTTTTGTTTGTTCCAAATTCTTGTTAATGGTTTTGCCAAGGCGTGATCTAAGCAATCTTTTTCAGCCACAAAATTGCTGTTGTGTTTCCTCTATAATATGAATAATTTGACTGCAGGCATGCATGCCGTCTGGTTATGGCTAATTTCAGTCTCTGACTATTGAAGATGCTCTGCCGTAGTGTGGCAGAGTCTCTTCTCATGAATTCTCAGACACTTGTTTCACAGGAGGTGAAAATTCCAAGCCCCCAGACAGAAGGCTGAAGAATAATGGAGAAGGTGCGATGACACAGACCAGCATACATCCAGGGACACAGCTCTGGCTGGGCTGGAGTGTTAAGGTGGTGAGCCACTTAGAGAACAAAGTATATCAACTCCTTGATTTTATCCAGCTGCTCGCCAGCTCCAGATGGACAAAAAGAGTTTGATCTCTCCCTTCTCCATTTAGACAAACAATACATTATTATAAATAACCGATTATTCTGAAATGTGCATAACAGCTGCAGGTTGGATGCAATTGTAATAAGCAGAAGAAAAAAAAAAGCCTGAAATGAAGCCTTACAAGAAACCTAGAGAATATTCAGGTTCCACGAAATAGAGACCATTCACCAAACTAGAGACAATTCACTTTGGCTGCATCCTTTGAGCTGCTTGGCAGTTTTGATGCTAAATTCTTATCTTTATAAGCATATTTTTGCCATTGTTGTTACTTTATAATCTCTCTTTTCAAGAAATTTTATATGCTTTGTTTTGGAGATCATAGTTTGCAACAAGCCATGAGGGAGAAGCTCATGGAGGGGTGTGTGTGTGTGTGTGCGTGTGTGTGTGCGCGTGCTATCACCTCCTCTTTTGTTAATTCTCAACTCCTTTTCTGTTAGTACTTGAAAAACTTAGTCACATGAACAAATGAGTTAAAGTAATTTTTCTTGTTCTTGAGAAAACAAACTCACCTATTACACTATGAATTTAATGTCTTTTTTTTTTTTTCATTTTAAATAGGGAGACTTCTGAGAAGAGACCTTGCTTGGAAGAAACTAGAAAGTCTAATTTTTATTTCGAATTTTTGCATGAATCACATAGAGAATATATTAATTCTGTTGAAATCATTTTCTTTTTGGACCTGTCTGGGATAAATGAACTTGATTTAGAGAGCCAGAGGCACTGGATGACTTTCAGATGTATTGCATGAGTTTCCCAAGGCAATTTCCCTGGTTAGATAGAACCCATGGATTCTCTTTTCTGTTGGTTCGCAATCCAAGGTCGTTGTCTGCTTCCCCTCAGCTCTCTATTTTAATTCCAGCAGAGCTACAAATGAGAAACCCAACCCATGCAACAGCTCTGAATGAGGTCACTCTGATCACTTTGCTTTTTAAAATAAATAGATGTCCTCTCCCTACCCTAAGGTGGGGCTGAGCTGTCCTCAGTTTAGGGAGACAGTTTCTCTAGGGCAAAGATTTTTTAGACTTTTTTGTTAGTTGACCTAACCATCCACTAAGAATTGGATGGATAAATGGATTATCTCCCTTCCCCCGACAAATACACACATTCCAAAATTAGCGTGCAATATTACAGAAATTATGAAACATCTTGGAGATATTTCATGTACACCAAATAAAGAATCCCTGTGTTAGTGGCATGTGGAGTAAATGTTCAAAGCAGGCTTTGGAGATAGACAAACATGGGTTTAAAACCCAGTTCTGCTACTTAGTAACTGTGAGAATGTAGACAAAAATACTTACAATCTTGTTGCATCAGTTTTCTCATCAATAAAATGAAGATGATAGTACATACCTAGTAGATTAGTTATGGGGGATATCCAAGTGCTGTATAAACCATGAGAAATGAAAACAGGAATCACAATCTGTAGTCCTGCACCATGACTCACAAAACAGATAAAATGCTTCAAATGATGACATGCAACAGAACTATCAAAACTCCAGTTGTTAGAATACCAGTACCTTCAGACCCATATGTTCTAAGATTAGAGCATAGACAAACTGCTTTAATAGTAACTCTGCAGGAACCCATGTGTTTCAAAGATAGAACCATTGCTTGTTCCAGCAAATCATCTGATTTATAAGTTCCGAACAGTCCCTGCCCAGGTCTTGATTAATAATTATCCTAAAACCAGTCTATAACTTCCCTTTCTTAATTCCTCGTTTGAGATACTATCATAGTTTACAATCATCTGTGGATTTCTCTAGTGGTCTTGGTATGTGGGCTTCCACTAACTACCAGGAGCCCCGGAGCAGAGATTGTCTGTTTTCTTCCTTCGCCTAAAGCATGCTGAATTTGTTTACAGTTCTCTTGGTTAGGGCCACCATCCAGAGAAGAAAAAGCAAGACTAAATGTGAGGCTATCTAATGGTGGGTAAGAACAACTTTGTTCTGTGAATTACACAATAATATATTTTTGCTTATTTTCTGTTGAGTTGTTGGTCTTTTTATTTCTAGGACCTCCTTGTATGTTAGCATTATTAGCCCATCATCAATGATATGAGTTGCAAAATGTTTATTGAAAAGATGCACTGGTTTTTGACTTTGACTCTGTTTATGGATTTTTATTTGTTTTAGTTCATCTTTCAGAAGAACTTAATTTCATGTAGACAAACATACCATGGTATTAATGATTTCTGCATTTTGAGTGGCATTACAAAGGTCTTCCCCACCAAGGATAAAGTTCATTGTGAAAAAATAGGTGAATAAAATGGCAAGAATCAATTTTTAAAATTAGAGCTAACAGTGCAGATAGTACTACCAGGCATAAAAACAATTTTAAAGATATGGTAATGGCACATAAAGAGAGATTGATGGAATGTAAAGAAATAGGAAAAAAAATTACAGTGGGATACTAAAAGCAAAAACATGTAGGAATTCACTATTCAATAAAGGTAGCATCTCAAACCAATAGGAAAAATATATCCATTTCATAAAGTAAGCTTAAACAATTGGGTCATATCTGGAAAAAAGTTGGAACTTTACTGTGGATAAATTTCAAATGGACCAAATATTTAAATGTGAAAAATCCCTTACAAGTCTAAAAGAAAGAGGGGAGAATTTCTTTATGAACTTAATTTTTCTTTACCTGGAGTAGTGGATCCTTGTTAATTACCTGCCTTCCAGCATAATTCCATTTGTATAAAATGTCCAAATTGTATATAAATATATAAACACAGAAAGCACATTAGTGGTTGTATGAGACTGGTAGTGGGAACTACGGTTGACTAAATGTGAGTGGGCATGAGGCATCTTTTGGGGGGTGATGAAAATATTCCAAAACTGTACTGTGGTGATATTATAATTATTGAATTATATATTCTAAATGAGTGAATTTTATGATATGCAAATTATACTTTAAGTTGTTAAAATCAAGTATGATTTAGGGACAGCTGTACTTGGGCAGAATAAACCTAGAACAATGCTCACACCAAAGTCTCTCAATATGTCAAATACCGATTCTCCCCAGGATTAGGACTTGGGAAGAATGGAGGTGACCCTGATGAATGAATAAAGAAGACAGAACTAGAAGAAAGGGAACATTTTCTTCTGAAGGTCTGGTTTCCTTCCATTTGTTATCTCGCTTCCTGCAGGTACTGGCAACCTCTACTGAAAACAGCGTCCTAGCTTTCTTCCACAGATGGTGACCAGAACAGCCTGTCTCATTGCTGAGCAATCACCAACATCCCTTATTGACCTCAGCCCAGTTGTTGACTCTTTTGTTTAATTGGCCTTACATGGAAGCACTTCAACTGAAAGCATGTCATTTTTTAGGGAACTGTGCCAAAAAACAATTAATTTCAAATACACAGCTTTTCTATTTAATGCTGCAGTTTTTGTCTGAGGCAACATTTATTTATGTTCCTGTCGGAGGGAGATAACACACCAGCTGAAGGAACAAGCAGATGCAGACCCATGGGAATCACATTGTTGTTGGTCTAACTCTCCTCTTGGCTTTGGCATCCTGCAGCTGTGGCTGCCTTTACAAAATGGTAGCAATCAACTTTACCCAGGGACTGTGGCTCTTCTTACTTTCTTTTTTAAAATTTAATTTATTAGACTGGTTTATAATCTGGATAGAACTCTAACAACTGTGGGAATATTCCCATGAAAGCCTACATGCAAAGGGATATTATTCCAATTCCATGGGGATTTTTCTACCCATCTCAACCATGGCTCTGCAAAAAACCATGCTATTTGTTCTGTTTATATCTCTCAGGAGCCTACTAAGGTTTCATGTACTCCAGTATGTTTCTAAATCTATGTTTTATTATGCTCTACTAGGATTCTGTTGCTTTCACTTAAAGTTGTAAGGATATCACAGAGAAAGAGTGTCCCAGAGGGATAGCCGCACTGCTGAGTGGGAGCTGAGACACTTGGGGCATTCGATATACCATTTGAGTGGCGGGGCGGGCAGCACCAGGGTAGTGCATCTAACACAGCAGCACTGTCCCTTGCTGTCACTCCTTATGGCTGTGTGAGAGCTGGTGGTGAAGGTCCAGAAGGGGCTAAAGGGTCCTTGTGCTGTGAGCATGCAATGTGCAGAGTTTTACTATGTTGTTTTGGTCAATGTCCTTCTCCTGGTCACCTAGCTTTCACTTTTCTCCTTTGTGCGGTGAAGTCTTCTGTTACTATTTGGCTAAAATAAGCCACATAGCTTGTGTTAAAGAATCTTTTTAATTTCTTTAAGAAGAATTTGGTGCCTATGAAAGTGATCAAAGTTTTTTGTTCTCCAGTGACATCAAGCAGGAGAAATGGATATACTGTCCATTCATGAGTCCTTAAATAGTCTAATCTCATTTCAACAAATTCCTTTCTTCCTACTTCTGTTCTTCCCTCCCTTCTTTCTTTTTTCCTTTCCTTACCTTAGACAACCCTAAGCAGTAAATAAAAAAATCACAACCAGTAAGAAAACAAACCAGAAGAGCAATCCTTCCTTACCTTAGACAACCCTGAGGAGTAAATAGAAAATCATGGCTAACCAAAAAACAAACCAGAAAAGCAATATGTAAGATCACAATATAGGTGGCCCACAGGCTTGTACATTGTTATTAAAATTGAATTGAAAATTTGGCTTTGAGGTTCTTAGGTCCAAGCAAAAGAGAATAATCACAGTTGTATGGGTCCCCTTGACCACACAGAAAAGTAAAACTATTCTTGGCACTCAGGCTGAAAATTCCCATCTGTGACTCTATAGGTTATAAGAGCCCAGGCAGCATGTAGGGTATGTAAGGCAATGACTTTATAAAAAAAAAGATATTGGTTTTAACAACTTTGAGTCTGTGGTATTCTCAGGAAATGTTGAGGTTATGGTATGCACATGTAACCTAGTAGGAGTACCGTGAGAGCCTGGGCAGTTTTCTGCAAGTTAATGTGGCTTCTTGATGGTCTAGTTAAATCTACAGGTGTAACACAGTTATTTCAAACTCTCCAAACTCTCCAGTGTAAATATGGATTATCTTGGCAAAATCTTTTTTTTTTTTTTTTTGATCAGGCAGCAGATAGTTCAGAGATATGTCTTCTGTCAAATACCACTGTGGCATAATTTCTCTTCTCTCCAACCTCCTACCAATTTGCTGAGGAATCTAAGTACATAATAAACCTGAAAATAGAAGATGTGCTATAAAGTTCTTAAATGGTAAGAAGTAAAATATCATTGAAAACTTGGCTTTACCTTAGAAAAAATGAGGAGGTGCTGGGATTTCTAGGTGTCTTCGATGAATGCTGGTTGTCTCTTTGTAACAAATGCAGTTGGGAGTCCAGCTCTGCAGTGCTTTCATTGATTTTGTGGAGGGGTGACTACTGTTTGCCACTTCAGAGCCCAGGTGAACCATCTATATTCATTAAGCCTGCTGGCATGGTGGAGAAAATGGATACATCATACTTTCTTAGGTTGAAAGATCTGGGATCGGAATTTTACCTGTTCTAGAAAACTCTGGCTGATGCCTGCACTTCTTGTCTTCTGTAACCAGTATTCAGTATGGGCCATCCAGCTTTTTTATTGAGATTTGATCACTTAGCTTTCCATCAGTAACTCATTTTGACATATGATTGAAGAAGTTATCTTGCCAAATATCTAGAATCACTTTTCAGCAACCTGGGACATTTTTCAGCCTGGTCATGAATTAAGACTCATGCTCTTTTGTCTGACCGTAAACTTTACTCAACACATGGAAGCTGCTCCCCAATTTCTTAGTACATAGTCGAGGTTCCCTCCTCCCCCATACCTGAGCATGGAGTCAGCTGTGTTTGAGACTTATTAATGGGGATTAAAATAGAAGAGTTTTATCCAGTGTGAGTCAGTAGAGCAAGAGATTGAGCACACGGTAAGGGGTGTTAGAAGGGTAGAGGGGAAAGAGAGAGTTAGGGAAAATTAGGACAAAGCAAGCAAAGAAGAGGGTTCGCATAAGAAGAGTCTGAAGAAATAGTAGCTGTTGCTCATGATTATGTTTTACCTGTGAAATTCAGATAATAGTTTTGAGATCTTAAAGCAATGAGCTTTTGCTCCCCCCAAATCTCTAATGACTTGTGTCCCACACATTTCCTGACCAATCGACTCAATAATGTTCATTATTTGAAGGAATGGGCCATACTGCTTAGAACAAGTTCAGAATTTCAAGTGATATTTTGAGACTCATTGATGCCCAAACTAAGCAGAAAATTCACGTTTTATTAGTTTAAAAAGTTTTCTAAATTCTAGAAGCTTCCCTACCTATTGAGTAAAGGCTTGGGGATCTGTGCTAGTGAGGTTGAGGAGGTATGAAGACATTGAGTTTATGATTTAAGTAAAGTCTCTATGACACAGGAAGGGAAAACAGAAAGGCATTCTAGCCAGTTTTGGGTAGAACGGTACCTTAAGGGAGAACAGGAGAACAAGGGAGTCAGAATGAACAAAAGCATGATTCTGAAGAGCCTGGACAGGCAGAGAGACCCAGTCCATTATCAAAAAGAAAAGAATCCCTCCTTACTTAAAATTACCCAGGAGTCCAGAAAGTATGCTTTATATATTAGTATAGATATATGCAGAAACATCTGTATAAAATATATATGCATGTAAATATGCAAATATGTTAAAAATGTAGTATTTTATCTGAAACACAAATCTACATCTTTTTCTAGCTCAGTGTTAGCTTCCCTTGCACCTATACAAAGGGGCTGCTCTCAGGTAATGTGCACCCGTCTCTCTATGCTCACACAGCAGCTCCCTCCAGAAAGCTACTAGACTTTTGGTACCAAAACTAATGGTAGGCCACATGCACCAGAATAAGGAAACACAGTTGAAAGCATGTATATTATTTGACAAGCATCTAGAGCATACATAAATAAATTATATAGGGAAAAACAGGCATTGAATGGTTAGCAAAGATTCTCAACCCTTGTACTGTATACTCACTTGGGGAGTTTTAAAACATTGATATATAGTCCCCACTCAGAGATTTGAGTTTAACTGGTCTGGCCAGGCACTGATACATACGGTTAAAAATATTTTACTTTGTACTTTAAATAATTCCAGACTTACACAAAAATTGTAAGAATAAGACCAAAAACTTCTGATTATCCTTCATCCACATTCCCCAGTAGTTATTTATTTTTTTTATTTTTGAGACAGAGTCTCACTCTGTTGCCCAGGCTGGAGTGCCATGGCACGATCTCTGTTCACCGCAACCTCCGCCTCCTGGGTTCAAGTGATTCACCTGCCTCAACCTCCTGAGTAGCTGGGATTACAGACATGCACCACCATGCCCGGCTAATTTTTTGTATTTTCAGTAGAGACGGGGTTTCACCATGTTGGTCAGGCTAGACTCGAACTCCTGACCTCAAATGATCTGCCTGCCTCGGCCTCCCAAAGTGCTGGGATTACAGACGTGAACGACTGTGCCTGGCCAGTTGTGAAAATCTTAACACATTTACTTAAAAAATTTTCTTTTTTTCACTCTATATGTGTTTGAGTACATTATTTTTTGTGAAACATTTGAGAGTAAATTGCAAGCATGTTGTCCTTTTTCTCTTACTTTATATTTCCTATGAATGAGGACATCTTCCTACATAACAACAGTACAATTATCAAAATCAAGAAATTAACATTGATACTATTGAATCAAAGAACCAATGTAACCAATGAACCAATATATGAATATTTGGGACTCTCTCTGCTTAGATAGAAACAGCTCTACAAATGCTTGCAGGTGATGCTGAAACCAGTTGCACTGGCAGCTGAGCTTAATTACAATTCATTGCCCATAATAGCGTACCAACTGAAGGCAATGGTGACTCTTCTGTTTAAGGGTAAACACTTTCCAATAGGGTTGCTTTTTCTACATTGTGGTAAATCTGCCCAATCAAAGTCTTTCTTTTTGGAGTATAAAATCTGGATAACAAGCCGGATCCTCACTGAAGCTTAGCACAAGGTCAAAATATATAGGAGACCTCGAGGCCAAAGAACTGCAAATGAAACCACATCTTCTACTATCCCATATCCTCTGTTTTCCTGCATCTTCCTGAGAGGAAAAAGGACTTTCCTCCCTGCAGTTCTAAGGAATTTGTCTCCTACAAAGCCGTAGAGTAAAAATTTATCTTTTGATAAATCCAATATCACTGACAAAAAACCTGCTTCTGGACTGAAGCATGTTTCAAAAGCTGTTTACAAGAACAATAACCTTCTGTTCTGAATTAGTGGTAAGTAACTTAATGAAAAGCTGTATTAAATGGGGTTTATTTTAGCCTTTTGCTATGAAAAGTGTGTTCTGTGGACTGGCAGCATCCTTATGGGTGAGAAATGAGAAACGTGGGGCCTTCCCTCATGTGGATCAGTATCTGCAGTTTAACAAGCTCCCGAGGGGTGAGTGCACGTGAAGGATTGAGAAGTATTGCTCCAAATAACCAGGCCAACATGGTAAGTGTGTGTGCTTTTTGGTTTTACCGCATTACAGGTATCTACTTAGTTGTGATACAGCAACAGACATATTCATTCCTTCTTGGCTAAATCTTATTGATTGGCAAGATATCTGTTTTTATACACATTACTGTGGTACAGTGGTTCTCAAAGTGTGGTCGACGGACTGGAAGTATCAGCCTCACTTGGGAATCTGTTAGAGATGCAAATTCTCTGGCCACACCCGAGACCTACTGAATCAGAAACTCTGGGAGTGGGGCTCAAAATCTGTGTTTTAACCGGCGTTCCAGATAATTCTGATGGGCTATGGTAGCGAGACCCACTACTGTAGTACCTCGCTGCTCCAATAAGCAGACAATCTTGTCATTATAAAGCAATCTACCAGAATTTGAAGCAGTAGAAAATCAATGACTAATGGAGAACAGGAATGATAATCCAGCTCAGTTTCATTTTTATCTTAGTATTAATTGGAAAATGTATAGGTTGAGTGTTTCTTTAAAATCTTTATTTAAATGCTTGGACCGTGCCTGGAATTTTGCCTTTAATTCTAATGTCCTCCTTGCTCAGGGAGGATGCCTTTGGTGGATGCCAAAGTTACTGCCTAACAGACCAGTTTACTACAAATAGGTAAAAAGAAACTTGCCTAAAATCAATCACCTACTTTAAGGTAATCAGATGTTCTAAGTGGATGATTTAAATGATTCACAAAGGGCATTTCAAAAAAGTTGCTGTGGACCCAGCATCAGCAGTGAATTTTATGTTCTAGATAAATAAAAAGGAAAGTTTTGCAAACAAATGCTGATTTGCAGATGGGCAGGCACTGTAGAGTTCATGAACAGGAGGCACACCTGCTCTTAAGTTCTGCAGCCAACAAAGCTGTTTAAAGACAAAGGGAGAAGCCATCAGTATTACCCACTGGTGCCTCCAAGAAGTGCCAAAGGAGGTACTTCCCATTTCAAACAAGTCGAATAATAAGGTGCAGATTAGAATCAAATGTGTAGGCAGTCCTTTCTCCTGGGCAGCATTGCATCCACTCAGAGCCAGTCACAGATGTTCAAAATTGACTTCTTGGCTTATCTCATTTTCAGTTGAAAATAATTGTTGATGCATTTGCTTCTATGAAAGCCAGGAAAGTGAAATTATAGTAGATCCAATTTAGGTGTAGATAAATGTTTAAACATAAAATAATGTGAGCTTTAATACACTGGTCTTCCAATTTTTCAGTAATTTCTCAACTTCTTTAATGGCCTGGAAAAAAAAAGAACTACAAAAATATATATAAAGATATATGTATATCAGGTAGACATTTTTAGTTTTGCTTTAGGATCCAATAAAGATTGACAAGGTTGGATTACGTCATTTATTTAAAAATCTTGATGATTTGTTCATCATGAATATTTTTCCCATTTTAAAAAAATTTATTAAAATATCATGTGTCATCATTACTGATTTTTGGCACCCTCTTAAATTAGCCCAAGGCTAGTACCTCCCTTGTGTCACCCTCGTCCTGGATCTGCTGCAGAGAATTGAATACTACTTATTGGGATAAAAAAATTAGTTTTTCTTGTTAAACATCATAGTGCAATGAAAATATATTGGGCTTTTGAATAAAATGGGACATCTTTTGAATCCTTGCTGTCATTTAATAGTTTGTGATTTTGCCATTCTTGTGGATATAAAATAATGTTTGGTGTCTTAACTTCCCTGAAAATCAGAGTTTCATAAGTTAACTTGTGATTTTATATTTGTTAGACATTTTTGTTCCATTATGTAAATTGCGTGTCCTCTGAATAGATTTCTGCTGGATTTCTTACATTTTTCTTGCTGAAGAAGTTTTTGTGTAAACTGTCTGTTAGTACCACATTAGTTTTGTATGTTACTAATTTTTCTCTTTTCTAATCTGTTTACCTCGATTTCAGTGACTAAACAAATTTTTAAATATAGTTTGAGTGTTGCTACCAAAGCTCATGTTGCAAACTTAATTCCCAGTGCAGCAGTGTTGCGAAGTGAGGTCTAGTGGGAAGTTTCTGAATAATGGGGGCACTGCCTTGATGAATAGATTAATTTTGTCTCTCTGGAATCAGTGAGTTCTTGTTCGTTGGGGAACAGGTTAGTTCCCACCAAAGCAGGTTGTTGTAAGTGAGATTGCCTCTTGTGTTGGCTCTTTTTGCACATGCTCACGTGCTTTTATGCTTCTCTGCCATGTTGCAAGACAGCGTGAGTCCCTTACCAGAGCCTGAACAGATGCTGGTGCCATTCTCTTGAACTTTCCAGCCACCAGAATCATAAGCCCAATAAACCTCTTTTTAAAATAAATTTTCTGGTGTCAGGTATTCTGTTACAGCGACACAAAATGGACTATGACACTTTGGTAGAGTCAAACTCACCAATTTTTTCACACATAGTATGTGCTTTCAGAGGTTTCCCTTATGAAATCCTTTCCCTCTGAGATAAAAAATGTCATTTTTAATTACTTTTATAGTGTATTTTTCATAATTAGGACTCTAATCCAAGTTGATTTCCTCTGTTGGATGATTTCCTTACAACTTCTTTTAAAAATATTCCTCCATATGGTGAGTCAAATAATCTAACACTTTGTTAAAATCAGTTTTTTCTCTTTTTCTACTGATTTGTGATGCAAATCCTCTCATATATTATGTTCCCACATATACATGAGTGGCTAACGTCTCTATCATGTTCAGTTGCTTTCCTTGAATGTTCCTATGCCACAACCATACCTTTTTAATTACTGTGGTTTTGTAAGGAATTTTACAGCTGAATTAATGTCCTTAGTTGACTTTGAGTCACTCAAAAGGGAGATTATCCTGGATGGGCTTGATCTATCAGATGAGCTTTTGTAAAGAGCATCTAGACATCAGAATCTTGAAGCAGCAGAGATTCTCTTTATTGCTGGCTTTGAAGAAAGTTGCCATGAACATTACTGCTACAAAGCCATTAATTCTGCTAACAACCAGATTGCTTAAAGACAGATACTTTCTGAGTCAAGCCTCCAGCTGAGAATGCAGCTGGGGTAACACTTTGACTTCAGCCTTGTGAAACCCTGAGGAGAGAACCTGACTGAGCTCTGCCTAGGCTCTGACCTTTAGAGGTCAGACTCACTTATTACTGCAAGTGATAAATTAATACTGTTTTAAGCCATTAAGTTTGTGACTATTTGTTATATAGAATAGAAAGCTAGTATGCTATCTAGAGCTAATCAAAGCTATTTAAAACTTTCTACTAAGATGTGTGTATAATCATTTTATTTCTCTTCCTCATCTTCCTCATCTCCACTGTTGGTATATATTTAGTTCATGATGGCTGTGAAAATTTTTAAAAAATGGGCAATTCAGACACTTAAATTATTTTATTTTATTTTACAATTAATACCTGTAGCTGACATTATTTATTGCTCAATAGCCAAATATCACTTTCATCTTATTTTGAGGTCCTGGCTTGCTAACAGAAACCTAATTTTGTTAAGTTGGCAGGTGCAGAGCCCTTGGACAGTAGGTTCTTCTACCAGCTTCACAGGTAAAATACGATTGATGTAAGTTAATAAAGACTCATTCCTATATATTACACGTGGCAGTTCTGGCCAATGAGATATAAAGTAGCACTGGGAAGATATGTTTTCTTATTGATATTGTTTGGCTCCCTTTGTGCCCTTTCAGTCTGAGATCTTGAATCTTTTTAAGCTCTGGGACGTAATTAAATATAATTTCTTCAAGTATAACCCACACTCATTTTACCTTTTCTTTTTACCCTATAATTGCACTTAGTTGGATATTGAAATTTCTACTTTTATCATCCAGTACTCCTGGTTTTACTCTTTCTGACCTCCCTTAATCTTATTCAATGTCCTATGGGGAGTTTCTGAAAATCCCCTAGCTCTCTAGTCTTTCTTCAGTTGAGTCCATTCTGTTATTAAAATCATTCTGAGTTCTTTATTTCAGCAATTATATTTTTAATGGCAAATATCTCTGGTTGGTTCATCCTAATGCTTGTTCATGCTTCATGTTGGTAAGAATTCTCATTGAATACCTCAACCCTATTTATTAAGCTTATTTTGAATTACTATTTTCTTATATCATTAACCCTGCTTCTGCTGTGTTACATTGCTATTTTTATTGTCTTTTTCTTGTAACTCTTGGCCCTTTAAGTGTCATATAATATTTCCCTGGGAGGTCATTTATATTGCCTGGAGCTTCCTTTACTGTTACAGCTACCTTTTGGGAGGACAGAAAGCCTGGATGCTGCTCAGGAAGTTTAAGGGTTGGAGACTTGGAGGTGGTGAGGATCTAAAGCCTCCTTTTGCATTCTGGAATCCACTACCATCTGCCTCTTGCAACCCTTCCCTTTTCAATAGCATCCTTTGCCTCCCCAGTAAAACGCCCATTATCTCTGTCCTAGGTACGGCTCTTATAAAATAGTAATTTCTTAGCCATAAACTGAAAAATATGAAGAGAAATCTCAGAATCTGATCAGGAGGCTGCCTGCATATTTTGGTGTTGGTCTCCAATCCATTCAGGCTCGAGAGCTGCCCCGTGGCTCCTGTGGCCTTTGACTGGAGCATCTGCTCTACTAATCTTCAGACTTGGAGCAGGTGGGACTTCACCCAGAGCAATATAAGGAGAGAGGGGTCCCCCAGGAAGCTCTCTCCTAGCCTAGCTCCTTGTCCATACACTGAAGATGCATCTGCCCAGTCCCTGGGGTAAGATTCCAAAATGGAATACCATGTCCTGGTCATGAGTAGAGAGAAGGAAATGATGATAAAGTGGACTGGGTACGCAGAAAACAAATTGTATCAGACTAGTCTCATTCAGTGCTTTTGAGAGCACTATGCTGAAGATTCAGAAAATGAGGTACCTCTAGGAGAAATGAGAAAGGCATCATATCTTTTAAAGTCTTGTCGACTAGATGAAAAAATATAAGAAAGATCAATGAGTTGTAGGTATTTTTAGATGACTGTTGACTGGCCCCAGCTAAGTTGGTTAATTGATTAATGTCTACCTGAAGAGGATTCTAGTAGTGTGCTTCAGGGATTTGACCTTATCCCTATCCTGAGAGTTCAATATTATTATATTAATGACATGGTGAAATATAAAGGCATATTCATATTTTAAAATGTTCAAAAACTAGGAGGAGGGACTGTGCCTATGTTGTATGTGAGAATCTGGTTCTAAATAAACATCAAAAAGACTAGAGAGACTAATGTAATAGAAATTAATAGGAATAAGTATGCAGTTCTAAAATTTTCCTCCAAATATAACGGGTTTAGCACCAGTTAATGTTGTGCATTTTAGTTCACAGTAAGTAAACTTAATACTTTGTCATCCACATTATACTTATCATTGCCAAAAGTTGCTTGTAGAGGAATATATTAGAAAAAGGGAGGTAAGATCTTGCTCTTCTCCGTTCTGATCAAACTATACCAAGACAACTGAGTTCAAGTCTGAGTATTAAGCTTTAAGAGGCAAAAGGATGCATTCTGGAATCTACTACCCAAAATTCAGCCTCCCCAGTGAAACAGTACATTCATGGCATTATCAGAGTAGTGAAAATGCTTACAACAACATCACATAAGGACTCATTTAAGGAACTTGTGATTTTCATCCTGTAAAAGAAGATGACTGGGAAGGAGATGAGCATCCTCAACTAAGGGACGTTGGGAGAAAAAAAGAGGAATCGGCTGCATTTTATATGAATCTTCCAAAGGATAGGGTTAAGACCAAGGAGTGGAAGTTGCAGAAAGACAGATTTCAGCTTAGTGTACGGAAAACATTCGAACAGAGCTTAGCCACTGGACATTTCATCTTTAGAAAAGGTTGACTGATAAAGGAGACATTTAAATGTAAGCCATATGGTTCATTAAAACCACACCATGGACAATAGGAGAAGAGATCATAAAATGTTCCTACAACTCAAAATTGCTTAGCTTGTTTGAGGAAACTTCATGGGGGAGATAAAAATGGAGCTGTGCCAGGAAGGATGGACAGATAGGACTTAGTTCACGCATTTTCAACATGGTGACATCACCCTAAGAGAATGAAATCGGTTCTTGGAGGTGAAAATAATCTTGGCTATTCAAATTGTTTGTGACCCTCCTCAGAGCCAGAGTACATAGACAGACATACAATATATCTTAGATATTGATATTTTATGCTGGAAGGAGAGTGGTTAGAGAAATGCTTTAAGAAGTTTCCTTGGCCAGGCACGGTGGCTCACGTCTGTAAACCCAGCACTTTGAGAGGCTGAGACAGGTGGATCACTTGAGGTCAGGAGTTCAAGACCAGCCTGGCCAACATGGTAAAACTCTGTACTAAAAATACAAAAACTAGCTGGTGTGGTGGTGGGCACCTGTAATCCCAGCTACTGGGGAGGCTGAGGCAGGAGAATCGCTTGAACCTGGGAGATGGAGGTTGCAGTGAGCTGAGATCGTACCATTGCACTCCAGTCTAGGCAACAGAGTGAGACTCTGTCTCAAAAAAAACCAAAAAAATTTTCCCTTAAGAAGGCCATAGTGAAAAAAAATGGTGTATATAGGTTTTTCTTTTCTTTTTTCTTTTTTTGAGATGGGATCTCGCTTTGTCCCCCATCTACAGCATAGAGTGCAGTGGCTCAATCACAGCTCATGGCAGCCTTGAACTCCTAGACTCAAGTGATCCTCCTACCTCAGCCTCCCCAGTAGCTAGGACCACAGGGCATTGCTGCATAAAAAATTACCACAAACTTCGTGACTTGAAGCAACACACATTTATTATGGCTTCTGGAGGGTCAGAAGCCTAAATGAGTTGGCAGAGCTGCAGCCCTTCTGGAGGTTTTAAGGGAGAATTCATTTCCTGGCGCTTTCCACCTTCTAGAAGCTGCCACAGTTCTTGGATCAGAGCTTCGCATTATTCTAATTTCTGCTTCAGTTGTACATCTCCATTTTCTCTGTTTCTTTAGAAAGCCCCTGTAATTACATTAGTGCCACTAGTGTTATATTAGTGGATAATGCGGGATAATTTCCCCCATCTCAAAGTCTTACACAGGCAACATTCTTTTGCCATTACAGGTAACACAGTCACAGGTTCTGGGGATGTGGATGTAGATATATGGGGAGGGGGATGTGCATTATTCTGCCTATCAGTTGAGAAATGCTGACCGATAATGTACCATTAGTCATGTGTTAGGGAGGAGGAACAAGGACAGAGAACACAGACGGTTCTGTGCAATCATAACTAAAAAAATGGCTCAGGACCAAGATCCAGAAGCATGCTAAACCCAAATATGGGCACTATTATTACAATTCGAACTGTCGTTGTTGTTCATCACTCTTATCATTGTCATCATTTAGACAGGGCTAATTTTTAAATATCATTTGCATATGTAAATCCAAAAGCCCCAGCCATTCCCTGTGGTAGTGTTGTAGGGCTGCCATACCAAATTAATACAGATTGGGGGCTTATAACAGAAACATATCCTCCCACAGTTCTGGAGGGCAAAAGTTCAAAATCATGGTGTCAGCAGGGCCATCTTCCCCTTGCAGCCTCTACGAGAGAATCCTTCCCTCTGTCTTCCAGGTTCTGAGGGCTCTAGTTGTTTCTTGACTTGTGGCTACATAACTCTAAGCTCAGCTTTGCCTCTACCCTCACGTGGCTTCTTCCTTTTCTCCCTCTATGTTCATGTCTTCTTTTCTGTCTTTTACAAGGACACTTCTTTTCTATCTATTATAAGGACGCTTCTTTCCTGTCTTTCATAAAGACACGTCATTGGATTCAGGATTCATCTTATAATCCAGGATTATTACATCTACAAAGACCTGTTTTCCAAGTAAGGTTACATACACAGTTTCTGGGGTTAGCATGTAGACTTATCTTTCCGGGAGACACCATTCAACCCATGAAGCTCCTAAATCAGAGTTGCCTCAAGGGAAAGAAATGGTAATTTTATCCTTAAAGTAGCCAATATGCCGGGCTTAACCATTAATCATTCTCTCAGCAGTGTTTCTCTCAGCAGTGTTCCTAGGTGTTACTGGGCAGCAGCTCATTTGGTGGGTAGGTCTGGGGCCCCCTAGGGATCTATACGATTTGTAGGTTCCCTGGGTTGGGGAGTAGAGTATGATGCTATTTCAGAGTGCTTGCCTTGCTCCTTCTCATTTCTCCCCTCACTTTCCTTCTCCCCTCCTTCACAGAGTAGCTGGGGTTGCACTTTTAAAGCACAGCCCTGAATTGCAGCATTTCTTCCTCAAAACGGTCATTGATTTTTTTCCTCATTTCTTCAGAGTAAGTCCAGATTGCCAGCTGGGCGTTTAACCCATTTAATGGACCTGTCTCATACTCATCTCAGTTTCAACCCTAAACTCCAGTTGTTTCAGGCATTTCCCTGCTGTCTGTAACCATCTGCTATTCCCCTGGGATCATGTAACTGCTTTTGGGGTTCCTTCGTCCTTTAGGAAAGCTCCCCTCTAGTATGTATTCCTCCTTCCCAGTGCAAGCCCATTGGTTTCCCATTTTCTGTGTGTGTCAGACTTGAGAGTGCACAGGAATCACCTGTGGAGCATGTTGAAATGCAGATTCCGACTCACTCAGTCTGGGGTGGGCTGGAGATGGTGCATGTCTAACAAGCATCCAGATGATGCTGATGCTGTCCTTAGGGACCACACTGTAGTAGAAAAATTCTATAGTCCTGCCACTGTCTGCCTTAACTGGTTAATTATGGGTATGTGTGGAGGGGAAGGTGTCCCTCTTCCTCTCCCCAGCAGGCTCCGATCTCTCAGGCATGAACAAGAATGGTTTGTCTGTCTCAGAGTATATGCCCAGAAGCTGATGAAGGTGAATGGAGGTAAATTACATTTGAATAAAAATGGAGAGTAATTACTGTAATTTGGCTTGGCTGTATCCCTTCTGCTGTTGCATGGTGGGCTCTGGAGAGGAACGTCCAGTGCTCTCAGCTGTCTAAGGAGATGGCCATGACCACTGGTGTTCAAGAATCAAAAGCCTATCTGAAGTATCTTTATGCACCCAATCAGACTCTCCTACCGGCAAAAGTAACTGTTTAAGCAGGTAACATCACCAGCAGATCCAGGCCACCGCAGCTATTCAGAGAGAACACATTTTGCATCATGTTTGTAGAATCAGGAGAAAAGCATATTTTCTCCTAAAAACAGTGTCTATTGGGAGCACGTGGAATGAAATGGTAAAACTCTCATTTTGGGGTGGGCTGGCTTGTTCTGCTACTTTCCTTTAGAAGTAAACTGCAGAAAAGCTTCATAAAAATAAAATATTTCTATAGGCACCAGCAGACCAAGAAACAGAGGTCACTTGGTTCTTCCTATTCCTCTGCATGCTTGGTGGAAACATATAGACAAGCGAAAAAGATGAAACAGCTTTAAAAAGAGAGAAGGCAAAGTGTAGTTTGGTAGAGAAATACCAGCACACCCCAAGAATGAAGGGTACAGGGATTTCATCAACAGGAGTGGGGTAGGTACCGTAGGCTGACCAATTCATCTTGGCTGCCTGGAACTGTCCTTGTTTTAGTATTGAAAATTCCAGGTCCCAGAAAAACCCCTCAGGTCTGGGCAAACTGGGAAGTTTGATCACTGTACATATAGGGAGAGCCACCATAAGGAAGGTTTTAAAGCAGTTCATTTGGTTCCTTCTTGTCTAAATTCTTCAGCTACAGTCTTTCCTCCTGGTGGCCCCATCTGCCTTCCCACCTCCCCAAAAAGAGGTGACTTTGAGTGTCCTTCTCCTAAATCTGTCCCAAGTGTTTAATGCTGAAGAACACTTAAAGCCTTTTGCCTTCCAGGAACATTGTAGCTGTGAGCCCCTGAGGCTTTCTCCAGTTTTCATGCATTTTTACATGCTTGTCTTCATGTTTTCATTTGTAACAAAACAGCACATTTGCATACAATTTTATGTTGCAGAATGAAATCTGATATCACATTTGCTAATCATTACAAATTTCTGTTGAATCTGTTGGGAAAGGTGTTGGTATATCTAAGTTTCACTTAAAAACAATAGGCTGGGAAAGCTGCACAGGTGGCCCAAAGTGACACAGGTAATCAGAGATAGAGCTGAGCTCTCAAACTCAGGAGCCCTGACTCTAAACATAGGGCACATTCCACTGTCACCTTATGAAAAATATTTTGTTTCTATCGGTACAATGGTGGTATTTTCATTCTCATGTTATCTCTATGTGAAAGTCAAGTTCTGAATTAACCCATCACCAATTACTGAAAAATGCCACATCTCATCTCTGGTGGAGGAAAAATGGCTGGGCTTTATAATTTTTAATTTTCATCTTCAGTGGCCTCAGAGCTCTCAGGCCAATTGGGAGAATTTCTTGTGTGTGATAACTCCAGTTTCAGGCCAGAGGCAGATGTCTGTTCCTGCAACCAGGACCAGGTAGAAAGAGGAGAAAGGTCTAGCCCAAAGCCCACCCACTATGCCAGTTTAGATCCTGGGTAAAAGGATTCAGGTACAGGCTCATCATAGCTTTCCAGTGAGGCTGGCAAAAGTCAGTGTTTAAGCAGAGGACCAGACCCAGTTGTAATTGTGGTCACATTTGGTCCAAGGATCTGTTGTACCTGTGATGGGGAAGGCCATCATGTCAGACAAGAAGTTAGGGTATCTTCATCCAAATGATCTGTGCAACATTGAAGGGTCCCTGCCTGATTCGTCTAGAGACATTTGCTGACAATATTTGATAACAAGTAAACTACAGATGTATGTTATATTTACTGAGTAATATGGACTTTAGCATCCAAACAGCTAGACAGAAACCCAGACGGAAGTGGAAATGATTCATTTGATTGTTCTCCTACATACAGTTGTTACTGGGCTGCAGGATGTTTTGTTTATATTTTAAAATTTTTATTTAACTGTAATAGGTGAATCATAAATGAGGAATTGTAAAGGGGAAATTGACAGTTGGCTTTAAAATTCTTTTGTTATTTTTAAATTAAGGCTGGGCACAGTGGTGCATGTCTGTAAACTTAGCACTTTGGGAGGCCAAGGTGGGCAGATTGCTTGAGCCCAGGAGTTCGAGACCAACCTGGGCAATGTGGTGAAATCCTGTCTCTATAAAAAAAATACAAAAATTAGCCAGGCATGGTGCTATTTCCTTGTAGTCCCAGCTACTCTGGAGGTGGTGGCGGGAGGATGACTTGAGCCTAGCAGGTCAAGGCTGCAGTGAGCTGTGATCGTGCCACTGCACTCCAGCCTGAGTGACAGAATGAGACCCTGTCTCATTTATTTATAAATAAATAAATAAAATAAATAAGTTACACCTCTGACATATATTAACCAACAGAATATTTTTAGAGTGTGTATTCTTCAGGTGCCCAGAAGAAACAGATGGTACATTCAAATTAGGATGATTTGAGTAGTGTTTAATAAAAGACCTCTTAAGATGGTGTGAGCAGGAGATGGAAAAACCACAAAGGATGAAGCAGGACCCTGAGCTAGTCATAAAGTGTGGGACACCATTACCATCCTCAGGCAAAAAGGGCTCAGGGGAGGTAACAGTTCCTGGAAACCACCGTAGAGGGTAGGTGGACTTGGTGACCTGAAGGTGCTACCACCTCAGGGCAAAGGACATAGCTAGCCTGGGGTGAGCTTGCCAGGTGGGACCCAAAGAAATACACTCCCAGCCCCACTCTCCCTCCTCCTTTTGCTCTCCTGCTAGTGCTCTTAATTGCCAAATCTAACCCGAAGTCAGTGTATGGAGCCCAGTGAATGTGGAATCTATCCGGGTATCCAGATGGGTACCTCAGGGCAGAGAAGAAGCTGGGAAAGTGTAGAGAGGGGATCACAGGGGCAGAGGGAAGCAACTCAGCATACAATTTCCATAATCATTCCAACTTTGGAACCTTACAGTGATCTTATGAAAAAAGCTGTACAGTTACTATCTCCATTTGTAAATAAGGAATCTGAGGCTAAGAGATAATCCCCTGTCATGTCAAAGACATCAAACTCATATCTTTTTTCCTACAAATGCTGTGCTGTCTCCTCTGCTTCAGAACAATGAGTTGGTGGGCTACTTCATTACGATACCGTGCCCGATGGTGCATAGCCCAGAGAGGAATCATAAAAACTCAACTGGCTCCCGAGGTTTTAAAATACCTGTAAATCAGCTCCTTATTTTCTTTGGTACCGGTTGAATCACTATAATGTCTGCCTTTGGTGAGTTTCAGTATCAATCTGACCTCTTGTGAGCATCTCCGAGGCGGTTTAAGCTCTGGCAGCGTATTTTATAAACTCTTTTGGGGCTGGTTAAAAACGTTTCACAATGCAGAGCTTGTTTAATTTTATGGCTTAATGTGTCCATTTAAAAAAGATTCTCCTGTCCAAAGACCTCTCTGAGTTGCCCACACTCCAAGTCCTGTAAAATGCAAGAAAACTATTCCATTGCCTGTATTTCCCAAGGCAAAGGGACGTTTTTTCCTGCCTGGACAAAATGTTCCATAAATTACCCAGACTAAGATGCTTCCATGGTGACAAAGAAGTCAGCTGGTGTTTATGTAAAGGTGAGAAAGCATAGTTTCCTTCCTCATCAGGTAAATGCAATTTGCATATCCTGTTATCTGCTTATTAACCAGAGTGTCTTATAACAATGGCAGGTTGTAAAATGTGCACACATGGGCAGTTAAGCAACAAGCTTTCAGGGATTCATCCTTCGATTACATCCCTGTAATGAAGAGGCAAAAGGCAAGGTTGTAACGATGGGATACTTGGCAATGAAATGAAATCAGAATTTGATCTAATGCAACATGACTTGCTCATGGCACAGATAGAATATCAAATGATTTGTCTGAAATTCAATTCTTGGAATAATCTTCCTATTACATCCATTGTTCTCTCATTCCCCTGAATGCTATACAAAACAGTATGTAAATTAGGATGGTATTAACATATTTTCCTTTATTTGAATTCAGTTTAACTGAGACTTCTACGTTTTAGCTTAGTTTACTCTGGGTATGTGTATGCCCTGGTAAAGTTAGCAATATGATGGGAAGGCAAAAAATGATGCTCCCTGACATCTAGGTCATGCCTGGTCAGTACCACTGGAGGTGGATATACAAAAGCTATTTCTTTGAAAGCAGGTGTAGTCAGAGTTAAGGCATCTAAAATGCAGCATGGTTTTTGGAGTTTGCCATGTATTATTCTTAGAAACGTCTCAGAAATTAATTATTTGGACTTTATCTGATGTTAAAATAACAGAAGGTATACAATGATATTTTGCACGGAAGAGAGCTATCAGTTAAGTAGTCACTTGGGCTACGTACTTGGATAGATACTCAGAGTATCTGTCAGACATACACTATCTGACTGGATTTCCATAACAACTCATGAGGAAATAATTCCTGTGTCTGTTTCTGCTCTTTCAGAGCCCTTCTCTGCCAAATCAGGATGCTCACAGCGGGGGATAAGGCAGTCTATGGGAAGGGTTATTCAGCAAGGGTCCTTTCTACTTTGAGCTGCCAGAACAAAGGCTCTCGAAGTTAGGATCCTGCTATTGGGGACATTCAGACCCAATCCAAATCTCTAGCTCTGGGCTTTGGTTCCTCTGCCAAAGCTGCACATGCTGCTCAGTAAAAAATAGCTCTCGTTTCTTTCTGGCACCTGGATTATCATTGCCAGCTTCATCCTCAGCTAGGGTGGCTGGGGTCCCCCTCCAGCCTTGCTGCTTGTCTGCCCCCTGACTCCTTGTGATGGGTTGATGGAATGTAGATCTTGCTCCAGGATTATCAGGCACCTCATCCCTTTCTTAATCCTCTCTCAGAAGGGACACATTATACATGTTGTATTAATTCTAGCATTAGATCTCTACCTCTGGAGTGTTTTTGATCAGACATTTAGAATATGGGTTAGCTTCTCTTTTTTAAAATGCAGAAATATTAAATGGACAAAATATAACTAGAGTAATTTAGCCAATCTATTCATTGTCCTAGAGAAGACATTTAAGGTCAATAAAATTCAGGTCGATTTCTGTCTTTGCTTAAAAAGAAATTTAAGCACCAACGAATGATTTTTTTTTTTTTTTTTAAAGAAAAGCAAGGCTCTCAGCTTCTCTTACCATTGTAGTGTGGCTGCATTGCCAGGTCCTGCTTTAAATTTGAAGGTCACATAGTTAACTTTATGATAAATGATACTACATTGAGGTTTGAGCCAAGGCAAAGAGTGTGGGAAAGCTTATAAGAAAACCATTAAGCCTCCAAATTTGCTGACCTGTGAGGACTCTGAACTGAAAATGTAGAGATTCTTGTGGTAAGTATGTACTTGTGAAGAAGCCAGAGCGGGTATTACTGGCTGAACCAAGGTCAGAGGAAAACAGGGTATCAGAACCTGACAATAACCCCATTTAAGATTTTTACAAACTTGTATTTACAAACCTGTCCTCTGAAATTTCAGATTTGCCTTTTTGTTTTCTTTTTTTCTTCTCTAATTGGATAAAAGAGCTGCTATAAACTGCAGGCTTAAGTGAGCACTTGAAAAGTACTTTCTAATATTGCTTTTTCTGTATACAATATTTTCTTTATGTTGGGTAGGGCTTTGAAGCTAAGCTGATTCTAACAGAGCCGACGGTTGGCTTTCTATTCATTTAGTCCTCAGTTTTAATATTACCAGCATACTTTTTTTTGTAGTTGGTTGTTTTGCCTTGTTTTGATTTTAAAATGTGTAGGCTCAAGAATAAACACAGTTTAAGTTAGAGATAACTATGAGCTATTTAAGATGAATCCTATCATAAACTTGAGTAATTCACATCGTTTCTCATGTCCTCAGATATCTTGCCTGTATAATGAAGGTGTATCCCCCTTTCGTTAACTATGAGAATTTCATAAAGGCTTGCTATGTGCCAAGAATGACCAAAATACTCTACATTCATATATACATTGTCTCATTCAATCTCCACATCATCCTATGAGCCAGTTATTACAATTATTTCCAATTCTGTAGAGGAGGATGCTCAGACTCAGAGATGTTAAATAACCTGGAAGGCATGGAGGGCAAATTCAGGTAGTATATTAAGGCACTGTACTAAAATGTTTAAGTGCCTTCCTGCCTTAGTAGTCTTTGACTTTGTTTTTTAATATAAAGATTCACATTGATTTAGCTATACTAAAATATTAACTCTAATGATGTCATCCTCTGAATAACAAAGAAATACTTGATTTCTTCAAAATTTAACATGACTTATACATTGATGATGGCTGCTGAATATATTTTCCTACAGATTAAGTCTTTTGTGAAAGAGAAAGGCTGAGTAGAGATATCCTAAGCTGCTTGGCATCATTTTTTCAGGGAAGATGCTCAGTAACAATGGAAGTAATTGTATTTCTTCACTCCATAAGCAGAAGTAGAAATAAAAACAACACTTAAAAATATATATAGGATATTCTGAATTTTAAACCATCAATGGTGGTTTTTTATTCTTATGACAGTACAACCATAGAAGCAACATTTTTACGTTTGAGGAGATTGCTGCTTTGATTTTATTTGGATTTTTAATTCTATTTAATTTTTAATTTGGATTTTAAATTTAACCTCTTATCTAAGGTGTCCAAGAGAACATACCTCTAAGGTGGAGGGGAAACGGTGGGCATGGGGGAGCGGAATGGAAGGACCTTGAACACATTTGACACAGTACATTATAAGACAATGGCCACTTTACTATCAGAGGCAGATGGAGACTGACTTGGAAATAAATATAGTAGCTTTGCTGTCATCTGTCTGTCTATTCATTAATTCAGTTCTTTAATAAATATGTATTAAGTGTTTACCATATGCCAGGGACAGGGCCAGCTTGACCATTACCAAAATACCAAAATGTATGACAAAGGTCTTAGTCTTGGGAACCTCCCAGTTTAGTGAAGCAGACAGATACGGGAAATAATAACAATAACAACAATGAAACCACTTTTGTAAAAATTATAACTGAGAAAATTATTACAGTGAAAGAGATCTGACCTAACCAACTCCTTCTTGTTTGTAACCTCCAAACTCTCCTTGTCCATTCCTAGGCATAAGTTGAACTAACTTTGGGAGGAACTTGGCTTATAGTTTAGCTTTGAAACAAAGACCACCACAGCCCTTTCTCAAAACAAACCTCCTTCCTGCCTGGGGACTAGACTGCCTTTGCAGGAGTAACAAATTAGCCACAAGATTAGAAACTATGGTTTAGGAGTCATGCAGCTGGAAGCTCCAAGATTCTAAATCTCTCCAAATTGCTTCTAGGGATAACATTATTATTGTAACACTTAAGATCAGTGCTTGAGATATTTTGCAGACCCTGCAGTGGATGAATCAGCTGGCACCACCCAGATCGATACACTGGCTCCCCAGGTCTTGTGGCCCCCACCCAGGATCTGGCTCAGAACAAGAGGACAGCTTTGACTCCCTACGATTTCATTTCCGACCTGATTAATCAGCACTCTTGATTCACTGGCACCCTACCTACCAAATTATCCTTAAAAACTCCAGTCCTCAAGTTTTCAGGGAGATTGATTTGAGTAATAACAAAATTCTGGTCTCCCGCATGAATTACTCTTTCTCTATTGCAATTCCACTGTCTTGAGAAATCGGCTCTGTCTAGGCAGTGGGCAAGGTGAATCCATGGAGTGGTTACAACAACAGATTACTATAAAGTGTAAATACAAGTATGAGAGAAGACAGTGCCAAATATGGGGATACTTATTTCAACCCCTGTGATGGCCAGGGCATGCTACCTAAATCAGAGTCTTAAAAATTGGGTAGGTATAATATTTTCCAAGTGATGAAGTGGAGGGAAACTGTTCTAGACATAAGCAGAGATAAGGACTTGGGTAATAGCAACAAACTTAATTGAATAGAGCTAGAGCTTAGGGTGCGCATGAGAGAATAGTGAGAGCTAGGAGAGGTGGCATATGGGAGCCAAGTCAAAAAGGGCTCTTTGCATGCTGTGCTGAATACCTTGAACCCTTCTTAGAACTAGAAAAGAATATTAAGGCAAAGGATCTCATAATATGATTTTTAAAAAGACAACACTGGTGGTTAGTGTAGAGAAAGAAACGCTTAATTTTTCAACTCAATGATTAGACTTTGTATATGGAATTCTTCTTGTTAATCAGCAAGGACTTTTGAGAGGCTTCTAAAAACCACTGTCCTTCAACTGGGAGGTCAGCCGTACCAGACTTGGGGGAATGCAGAAAGCAGGAAATGGGCAACTGACAGACAGTTTGGAGGTAAGAATACCTATTTGCATAATTTGGAAATGAAATACAAAAAGTGCATGACCATAACAGCAATCATGAGAAATCATTTGTCTGATTTTGGCCAATAAAATATCAATGGAAACTTAAATTTGGTTCTACTTTGCTAATCTTCATCCTGTTCTTATAGACATTAATTATAGATTTTTTTTCTTTTTTTGAGACGGAGTCTCACTCTGTCGCCCAGATTGGAGTGCCGTGGCACAATCTCGGATCACTGCAAGCTCCGCCTCCTGGGTTCACACCATTCTCCTGCCTCAGCCTCCCGAGCAGCTGGGACCACAGGCGCCCCCTACCACGCCTGGCTAATTGTTTGTATTTTTAGTAGAGATGGGGTTTTACCGTGTTAGCCAGGATGGTCTCGATCTCCTGACCTCGTGATCCTCCCGCCTCGGCCTCCCAAAGTGCTGGGATTATAGGCGTGAGCCGCTGCGCCTGGCCAATTATAGATTTTTTTTTTTTAATGTCAGCATAATATGGCAGGACCTGGAAGCCAAGTCGTCCACCACCAGCCCATTTTTATATTTCCTCATTTAAAATTTGAGCTGAGGAATTGGCAAGGGAATGGTGGAATGGAGAGGGTAGGTACTTGGCAAGTTGCTTTAGTTTGGGATGTAGTGTTGAGATGAAAACAAATCGGCAAATACTTCATTATTTAAGTCATCACAGCTATTTGTAAAGTTACAGTCCTAATTATGTTCGTCTGCACTACTGGATTTAGTTTAAATTGCATTATTCTAGAGAGAAGGAACTAGATTTATTCAACTTGACTTTAGCCTAATAACAGATAGAGGCAAAAAGGTAATGTTTAAACACAACTTGGCATTCCTGTTAATAGATTTCTTTTCTAAATCTCCTAAATACTAGTGATTGAATAATAACTTCAATAGTGAGTAAATAATTTAAACCATCTTGTATAATAAAAATGCCCTAGAGTTCTATAATAATGTATTATTTAAAAATTATTCTTACATATGTTGTTTTATGTAATTCTCTGAGACTTCTACATCAGTAGAGTTGATTTTTAATGTGGAAAGATGTAGGGTAAGGGCTTTGAAAAGTCTCTGGGCTCGTCCTCTTTTTTCAAGGGCCTTGTGCATCTTATTTCTTCTATCACAACAAACCTTCGATGCACAGTTGTTCTAAGAGCATGACTTTGCAGCCACAAAATACTGCACTTGCAAGTCCATCCTTTGCTCTGACTTGTGAATTACTCAGCCCATGCATAAAATGTCATGTTTGAATTTTAACGGATTCCAGGAGAAATCTGGCCAGTTGGAATCCCTTAATCAGTTCCCTTCAACTTGGCCGAATGGGGCTAGGCAATATTCTCTAACTGGTCTGCCGCATATGTGCTAATATTTCCCATCATGCGCCCTCCCCAGTCCCATGTTCCCTATTCCCATTTAAAAATATGCTATTTATGATCACAGTTGATTTATCCCAAAGGAGTAGAGTGGTCATAATATAAAATGGAATAGGGAGAGGAAAAAAAAGCCAGTGTAAGCTGGTTTCTCAGTTTCTGGCTATGGTGGGGGAGATGCGAGAGAAAAATGCTTCAATCTGGAATCAATTATGTAGCATGATACATGACAAGAAAAGAACTAAACAGATGGGAAAAGGGGTGAATAAAGAGGACAGCCCACCTGATCCTAATTATGTGCACCTACACTTGGAAGTCTTTTTGCCAGACATCTTGAATAGTTCAGGACTAGGTGGAGGAGATTTCCCAAGGATTCAGTGTAAAAATGCAAACCTCAATGGTGAACAAAGGGTTCATGTAAAAAGAAATAGGAAAATCATTCCTCGATGGACACCTGGAATGGAACATTTACATCCTTAAGTTTTATACTCATATATATCCTACAGATCTTGGCACCTTCTGAGAGCTAATACATTTTAGATACTACTTTAGAAGAGGAATATTGGAATGCTTTAAAAACATGGTTTCCATTATTTAAAAAGCAAATTTAGAGGGCATGATGTATTTAAGAATTGTTTTATTGGAGCATTCAGCAAAATTCTATGTATTTAGCAGGTCATTGGCGGAGACCAGGGACGACACTTGGCCGAAAAATTAATATTAGTCTCCAAAGCACAAGGGCTAGAGGAGAAGAGGGAGGTAGGAAAGAAGACGGGCAACCTTAGTTGAGTATCTGTTGTCTACTGGGAGCTTCGGCTTATAATTTCTCATGTGATTTGCAGGATTCTTTGAGGTATGATTTATCATTCTTCATTTATAAATTAGGAAATTGTGTCTCATAGAAGTTAAGTAATTTGCCTGACATTGTGTAGTTAAATGCTGATTAAGACTCAACTTCTGGAAACAGCATAATTCCCATTAGATTGGAGTGTTTTAATAAAGAGGAGAAGAAAGAAATGTGGAGGCTGGGTTTCCCCAAGACTGGGCCCGCAGGGGTCCCTGCCATGCTCCTTCTTTCCTCCGCCTATTGTATGTTATTTGTACCATGGCTATAGTGCACGGTATAACTGGTTGTACTGCAGTTTTATTGTCAACACAGTTACACTGGGGTGGGACCATTGTTTCCCAGAATCTCTTTCCTTGTTTTGTTCCAAGTTAGAGTTGGCCAAAAGAGGGATTTGTAATGAATTTGGGAGGTGGGAAGAGAGCAGCTGTTATTCTCTGAATACCTTGGTAAAATGTGACCAGACCGAGGCTGAGATTTGCGGGTTCCAGCTTGTCCTTGCTCTCCACTGCTGTGAACTTGGCTTTCTTCCTGACTACCAAACCTGCTGACCAACAGTGACCCCAGGCTCACCACCACGTACTTAGTGATGGAGCTGCAGAGGCCACGGCTTCCCAAAGCCTTCTTCATAAATGCTCCCTTCACGGGCCCATATACCCTCACATACACCGGTTCTGATTTGCCCACCCCACTAAGGCTTCAGGCAGACTGCTTAGTGATGTTTTCTCTGATCCTCCAATGTCTACTCCAGACCTTCATTTCCCTCGGCAGCTCCCACAGTTGTAAAGGTGTAAGTCCTGCCATGAACCCCTCATCCTGTAGCACTTCTAGTGGCTGTCCTTCCATGACTGATTCCTGACTCATACTGTTGTAGAGAACTATGCATTTGCTCATCTCATTTAGTTCCTTGTTTGGGGAAGGAGCTCTGTTGCTCCACATGATGTCCTTCACTGTTCTTTACATGTAGTAAATGGTTCAGTAAAGGTGTATTAAATGTTCAGAATGGCCCACTTTAAGAGTTAGTGAAAGCTCTTCTGTTGAACTTAGGATATTAAGAAAATTTATCTCCAAAATTAGAAGATTTTATTCTCTCAGTCTGGCTTAATCACACCTGTGAGATTAATGTTTATAACATCATAAACTCTGCATCCCTAAGTTTCTCACATCTTGGGAGTCTTGTGAGAAATGCTGAGAGTAACCACATTCCCTGGAACCCTTGGGGAAGTGCAAGATAAGGTGGGAAAACGATGGCAGTTGCAGTCAGAAGATCTAGATTGGGGTCTCAGTGCTCTTACTTGCTGGCAGCATGACCTTAGTCGAGCCAATCTCAGCTGTGGTTTCTTCAAATTTTGTTTGTGGATAATAATACCTAGTTTACAGTTTTGCTGCGTGGCTAAAAAAATATAAAAAGTTCATAAGTTAGAAATGTTTGTGAACATTACTTACTACTTTACCTATATACATGTTTGGAAAAGTATGTAAAGCATTTGGGGGGTTAGCGAGTTGCTTAGTCCATTACTGCTATATAGTTTATGTCATCAAAATGCAGTTATTTATCATTTCTAACTGATATACATCCACAGGATTTCACAAAATGGGCTAGATCACCACATACCACGTAATTCCTCACCCTCTGCTCCATTGGGTTGACTTAACATGTAATTATTGCATTATAGAGTTTTTGGCCAGAATAATCATAAAGCTAAGCAGTTCATTATTTTCAGAATTCACTTTCTTCCTTTTGGGAAGGGAAACAACATCTCTTCACTTAAAATAATTGCAGATATATTGGGGCTTAGGTCTGTTTACTGTTTTCCATTTCCTCTGTTTCTTGTTCCTCTGTATCTTTTTCCTCACCTCCTTGTGGGCTACTCAAAAAAAAAGTTTTAGAGTTCTATTTTGTTTTTTAAATAATATTTTCAACATATTACCTTGTACAGCTTTCTCAATGATCGCTCTAGGTATTACCATATATATATCTCTCAGTACAGGCTACTGGTATTGATGTTTTATCCATTTCAAATATAGAGAATGTACTTTTATTTAGGTCTCTTTACCTCCCCACTTTTTCATATAATTGTCTCAAGTATTCCTTCTACATACATTGCGCACATACTCTATATTGTTATAAGTAATAGGAATATAAAATATAACTCAAGAAACTCATTAAGTGAAGGATAGCCTACTATGTTTACCTTTCTGTTCTGAATGCCATAGCCTACTTATGTTATCATTATCTTTCTGTTGGAGAGCTTCTTTAAGGGTAGGTGTGCTAGCAATAAATTCTCTTAGTTTTCCATGCTTTAAGAATATCTTAATTTCCCTCTTCCCAAAGGACAGTTTTGACAGGCATTGAATGCAGAGTTGACATTTCTTTTCATTCTTCAGCTGACAAAAAATGTTTTGCCTCTTCCCTCTTAACTCCATGATTTTAGATGATAAACCTGCTGTCATTTGAATTAAATTCTGTATAATAAGTCTTTTCTCTCTGGCTGTTTTTAAGATTTTTTTTCTTTAGTTTTCAGAAGTTTATGTTGTGTCTTGGTATAATTTTCTTTAATCTGTTTGGGATTCATCTGGCTTCTTGAACCTGTAGGTTATGCCTTTGCTTCTTTTGGGACAGTTTTAGACCTCTTTTTTTTAATTTTTTTTGAGATGGAGTCTCGCTCTGTCGCCCAGGCTGAAGTGCAGTGGCGTGATATTTGCTCACTGCAAGCTCTGCCTCCTGGGTTCACACCATTCTCCTGCCTCAGCCTCCCCAGTAGCTGGGACTACAGGCGTCTGCCACCATGCCCGGCTAATTCTTTGTATTTTTAGTAGAGACGGGATTTCACCATGTTAGCCAGGATGGTCTCGATCTCCTGACCTTGTGATCTGCCCGCCTCAGCCTCCCAAAGTGCTGGGATTACAGGCGTGTCCTTCTGGGATCTTTGGTTATTGTCCCGCAGATCTCTGAAGCTCTATTCATTTTTTATTTCCAGTCTATTTTCTCTGTTCAGATTGAGTAAATTCCATTAAGCTCTCTGATCGGAGTTCACTAATTCTTTTATTATCTTCACTCTATTAAGTCCATTCAGCAAGTTTTAAATTTTGAAATTTTTTAGTTCTATAATTTTCATTTGATTCCTTTTTATAATTTCTATTTCTTAGATTTGCTATATTTTTGCTTTTTTCACAGGATAATTTGTAATTGATTGTTGAAACCTTTTTATAGGGGGTCCTTTTTTTTATACTTTGAGTTCGAGAGTACACGTGCACAACATGCAGGTTTGTTACATATGTGTACGTGTGCCATGTTGGTGTGCTGCACCCATTAACTCATCATTTACATTAGGTATATCTCCTAATGCTATCCCTCCCTGCTACCCCCTCCCCACAATAGGCCCCGGTGTGTGATGTTCCCCTTCCTGTGTCCAAGTGATCTCGTTGTTCAATTCCCACCTATAGTTTTAACATCTGATTTGTCTCAGCATAGCTATCAATTGACTGTCTTTTCTAATTCAAATTGTGGTTTTCCTGGTTCCTGACACAACCGATTTTTATTTTATCTTGAACACTTCATTATGTTAGGAGGCTCTTGATCCTATTTAAATCTTTGATTTTAGCAAGCAGTGGCTTTGTTTAGGTTTATCACAGGTTCTAGGCTCATTCTGTGGGCTTTAATTCCAGTGTCACTAGGGTTCAGAGCCCTGGCAATGCTCTTCTGGGGTGCTTTGTTTTTCTGGTGCAGCTGGAACTTCTGCACAGTCCCCATTGATGACAACTACAAGAGTGGAAGGCAATTCCCTGGGTTGCCTGGTGTCACTGGTCCACTCTCTATAGAAGGGCAGGGGTCAGGAGACACCAAGCCTGAGACTCATGTCACTGGGTGGAGAGCAGAGAGACACGGGGTTTCACTGCTGTTGCCACTGTCAGCAGAGCGGGCTGCCCACCAGTGCCCTAATTGTGCAGGAGGTTTGCTGCTCTGGGGCAGGTGAGTGAGACCACCTGCTGGTTGTGGAGCAGAAGTTGAGCTTCCCTAACTTCTCAATCCTTTAGCCCTAGAGACTGGACTTCTTTTGTTTACTTCATATTTTGCTTGTTTGTTTTTGTCTATGCTTTCTGGTGGTTTGGGGTTGCAGATCTCTCCAGAGCCTAGTCTGGGGCATGTGGGAGGTAAGACCATAACCAGAAAACTTACAACATCACTGTTCCTCAAGTCCTAAGATCTCTAACCGGTCTGCCTTCTTTCCAGTACCCACAGTCCTTTTATTGTTACCTGTTGAATAATTTCCAGTGTATTTAGTTGTACTCAGGTGAAGGAAAAGCAAGTCTATGTTATCTTTTTCTAGAACTGGAGGTCTGTCTACTTTTGATAAGGAGAAATGTTCATTATGTATTATGTGAAATTCTAAAGTTTTAAGCAGTATATATAGCATCAACCCATTTTTAAACATGCAGATTATATTGATATAGGCATAAAAATTAGTTTACAGAAATATACAACACAATATTAGCAATGGTTATTTTCTGGATAATGGTAATGTTTTAAGTTTTCATATTAATATTTGTCTGAATTTTAAACTTATTTTTTAAGAACTTATATTGATTTTATAATGTAAAAATAAAGGCTAGATCTTTTCTAATTTTGACAAGAGAAGGCTTAGGGTGGGTAATATGTTTGTGGTTTTTAAATCCTTGAAGAACTGTCGAGGTAAAGAGGGATTAAACATGTCATATGCTCCTCCCAAAGGCAACATTCAGAATGAGAACTATTGCACAGAGGGACCTTTTGGCTTAATTTACTGGAAAATTTTTTGTGAAACAAATTTTGTTCAACAATGGCACAATCACTTTTCAGGTTTATTATAGAGACAGTTTTGTGCAATGAAAAGTCCTCCAAGGTGACAACGTATCTGTCTGCCAAGTGCATCCCTGGCATACCAGTTATCTATTTAATAGGTGAGAATGCCTTACTGAAACTTACGGTGCACTGGAAAATTCATTTGTCCTGGTTGGAGAAAATTAAAGTCTCAGAGAGCGAACATTTAACATTACTGCTTTCTGGTTTACCTTTCCTTCGAAACCAAAAAATACTTCTTTGATTCTCTCCTGGTGCCAGTCATGGGGATCTGATCTCCATTTTGGAGGTAAAGAATGATAGGAAACCTTCTTTTCTTACCTTCTCCTTGTTGTGAAAGAAAAACAGTATTCATCAACACATCATCTGGCTCCTGTCTTGTCCAGATCTTTATCCTCTTGGCAAATAGGTGAGGAGTCTTTCCTGAAACTTTTTCCTTTATGTTGAACAGTTTGAAGTGGCTTAAGAAGGTACACTGGATTTCAGAGGTGTGGAGGAGACATAGGGACTGGAAATGGCACCACATAAGAGGGCAAGGGCCCTGGGTACGAATGTTTGTGCTGTAACCCATTTAGCGTACAACACTGAGTTATCTAGTAGATAACCAGTATAGGAAGCCTTCAGCAGATGTTTGCTGAAGTAACAAATAAGTGTGTGCCTCTGTCAAATACTGTGGTTGATTTAAGTCAGCAGCTTTCAAATTGTGTTTAGAGTGAATGTAAGGATTCTGCAAATTGCTTTAAGACCCTTTTGTAAGATAGCAAAGGAGTTGCTGTGAAAATTTTGGATTTAGTGCTTTGCCTAAACCAACACACAGACAAAACTATGCAGCAGGGGATCAGCTTTGGAGGGGAATTCTGTGTAGAGTAAGAACCAGCTTCTTTGGTGAATTCCAAATAGAGCTTTAGCAACTCAGCCTGTAGTTTTCCATTTTGCAGCTGAACAATTTAAAATATCTCCTTTGAGAACAAGACAAAACCAAGGCCATATTTCAGTATCAACAGAAAGAACCACATGCCTCCGTCAGTACACAACATGAAAGGAGCTTTGAACGTAAAGACTTTGCCTGCATCAAATAAAATACCAAGTGTTACTTAAGGAACATGTGGAGCTTAAAATCCTTTAGTCTTGTGATGAGCTTAAAGCCTGCTCTTTCTATCCGCTGGGAGCTCCAAGAGAAAGCCAGCATGGGAGCCCATAGATGAACAGACCTGCAAATGCAGAAGGTCCCTGGGCTTTCCCTTTGGTTTCAGTTCTCACAGAATCCAGCCTGCATTCCTTCCTGTGTTTCCATGGGTTTTTATCCCTATTTTCATTTTCCTGAAAAATTTAAAAACTTTTTATTGACATATAATCAACACATTTTCACAAAGTGAACTCACCCATGTAATTGGCACCTAGACCGAGACAGAGATGGAGAGAGAGCGCGCGCGTGAGCGTGCTTTCACCTGGACCAGAACACTCCATAGGTCCTCTCCCTTCCCAGCGGTTGTCATATGTAGTAATAGTTCATGTCCTCTCATTGCTCTGTGGAGCTCCGTTGTATGAATGTACCATAGCCTATTTGACATTCTACAGTTGATGCACATTTGAGTTGTTTCCAGTTTTCGGCTATTATGAATAAAACAGCTACGAATGTTTATTTACATGTTTTTAAGTGAAGATGTTGATGCATTTCTGTTAAGTATATACATAGGAGTAGAATTGCTGGGTCTTAAGGTATATTTAGCTGGAATAGATTCTGCTAACAAATTTGCCAAAGTGGTTGAACTAATTTGCACTCCCATCAGCAGAGTATAAAGCTCCTGCTTCTTCATATCACTCCAAGCACTGGATATAGTGTCTTTTTAAATTAAGCATTCTGATGTGTATAAAGTAGTACTGCCTATGGTTTTAACTTGTATTTTCCTAATGATTAATAAATCTGATTCCTTTTTACATATTTATTGACTACCTCAATATGGTAAAGTACCTGTTCAAGCTCTTTTTCCATTTTTTTTTCAATGAGGTTATCTATCTTTTCAAAAATTGTTTAATTGGGAATCTTATATTTTTTGGATATGAGTCCTTTGTCAGATATGTATATTTCAATGTATGCATATATTCAGCATATGTAAATACATGCATTTCAATTATCCTCTCTGGCTCTATGATTTACCTTTTCAATCCCTTAATAATGTTTTGTTCTGAACATACATTTCTAGTCCAATTTATCTTATTTTTTCTATGATTAGGGTTTTTATATCATGCTTTGAAATGTTTACCTACCCTATGGTCATAAACATGTTTCCTTCTGAAAATTCTATTGCTTTTGTTTTCATATTTAGGTCTATAATTTATTGGGAGTTGACTTTTATGTCTAGTATTAGGTCATGTTCAAGATTCACTTTCTTCTCCTTGACTGTCAATATCCAGTACTATGTATAAAAAAGGTCACCTTTTACCCACAGCACGGCAGTGTCTCCTTTGTACCAAATCAAGTTACTGTAAATGTTTGTATTTATTTCTGGGATCTCTGTTCTGCTCCACCATTCTATTTATCAACCTCCATTTTTTTTGTTTTTTTTTTAGATGGAGTCTTGCTCTGTCGCCCAGGCTGGAATGCAGTGGGGCTATCTCAGCTCACTGCAAGCTCCGCCTCCTGGGTTCATGGCATACTCCTGCCTCAGCCTCCCGAGTAGCTGGGACTACAGGTCCAAGCTAATTTTTTTGTATTTTTAGTAGAAATACAAAAATACAAACCATGCCACCATGCCCGGCTAATTTTTTTGTATTTTTAGTAGAAACGGGGTTTCACCATGTTAGCCAGGATGGTCTCAATCTCCTGACCTTGTGAGCCACCCGACTCGGCCTCCCAAAGTGTTGGGATTACAGGCGTGAGCCACCGTACCCAGCCAGTTTTTTTAAACGAGAGAAAATATTACAGATGCAGTTAAAATCTCATGTCCCCATATTAACTAATTTCTTATGTTCTCTTTTAATAGTTATCCATGATCCTGAACTTTATTCCCATGGGTAATTACATTTTTACCATACATATATATGTATCCATAAAAATATCATAGTTTTATATGATTTAAAATTTTTAATGTGGTATTATGCATGTAATATATTTTTGACTTGCTATTTCATGTCAACATAATCGTTTGAGATATAACCATGTAGACAGATAAAGTTTTCATTCATTTAAATTTTAACTCATATATACTGCAGTAAATGAATATATCACTTATTGTCTCTTTAGCTTTTCTCTTCTCCTTTTTTGTTTTTTTTTGAGATAGAATCTCACTCTGTCACCCAGGCTAGAGTGCAGTGGTACAATCTTGGCTCACTGCAACCTCTGCCTCCCAGGTTCAGGCAATACTCGTGCCTCAGCCTCCCAAGTAGCTGGGATTACATGCGCCCACCACCACACCTGGCTAATTTTTGTATTTTTAGTAGAGACATGGTTTCACCATGTTAGCCAGGCTGTTCTCGAACTCCGGACCTCAGGTGATCTGCCTGCCTTGGTCTCTCAAAGTGCTGGGATTATAGGCGTGAGCTATTGCACCTGGCCCAGCTTTTCTCTTCTTAATAAACAATTAATGTGTTTTAACTATGTTTGACTATTACAAACAATGCTGCACTACAAATTATATGCATCTTCTTATATGTGAGCTCTTTCAAAGATAGTAATCTAGAAAGAAAAATGGCAGGCTGAAGTGTATTTGTACCTTCAACTTTTATACATATTGCAAATTACTTTCCAAATTAGATGTACCAATTTATGCTCATGAATATAGTATGGGACTTCACCTAGTCACATTGAGAAGTGACAACGTGCTAGCAGCCCTCACTCTCAGCACCTCCTTGGCCTCCGCCTCCACTCTGACAGCGCTTGAGAAGCCCTTCAGCCTGCCACTGCACTGTGGGAGCCCCTCTCTGGGCTGGCCGAGGCTGGAGCTGGCTCCCTCCCCTTGTGGGGTAGTGTGGAGGGAGCGGCACGGGCGGAAACTGGGGCTGCGCTTGGCACTCACAGGCCAGCGGGAGTTCTGGCAGGCATGGGCACAGGCTTGGCAGGCCCTGCACTTGGAGCCGCTGGCCGGCGCCACCAGCCCAGGGCAGTGAGGGGCTTAGCACTGGGGCCAGCAGCTGCAGAGGGTGGGCAGGGTCCCCTGGCAGTGCTGGCCCGCGGGCACTGTGCTGGAGTTCTCACCGGGCCTCAGCTGACTCCCTGGTGCAGGTCTTGGGACCTGCAGCCCACCATGCCTGAACCCCCTGGGGTGGGCTCCCGGACTGCCCCAGCCTCCCTGACGAGGGCTGACCCCTGCTCCATGGCACCAGGTCCCATCAACGGGTCAGGGGCTGAGGAGTGTAGGTGCACTGCAGGGGACTCGCAAGCAGCGACACCCCCGCCTGCCCTCCGCAGGATCCACTAGGTGAAGCCAGCTGGCCTCCTGAGTCTGTTGGGGACTTGGAGAACTTTTATGTCCAGCTAAGGGATCGTAAACACACCAATCAGCACTCGGTGTCTAGCTCATGGTTTGTAAATGCACCAATCAGCACTCTGTGAAAATGGGCCAATCAACTCTCTGTAAAATGGAGCAATCAGCAGGATGTGGGTGGGGCCAGATAAAGTAATAAAAGCAGACTACCCCAGTCAGCAGTGGCAACTCTCTGGGGTATGTTTCCTTGCTGTGGAAGCTTTGTTCTTTCACTCTTTGCAATAAGTCTTGCTGCTGCTTACTTTTTGGGTTCATGTTGCCTTTATGAGCTGTAACACTGACTGGAAAGGTCTGCAGTTTCACTGCCGAAGCCAGCGAGACCACAAACCCACGTGGAAGAAGGAACAACTCTAGACCCACTGCCGTTAAGAGCTGTAACACTCACGGCAAAGGTCTGCAGCTTCACGCCTGAAGTCAGCGAGATGATGAACCCACCAGAAGGAAAAAGCTTCAGACACATTTGAACGTCTGAAGGAACAAACTCCAGACTACCATCCTTAAGAACTGTAACACCCAGGGCAAGGGTCCGCAGCTTCATTCCTGAAGTCAGCGAGACCAAGAACACACCAATTCTGGACACATGTTCACCAATGCCTGTTTTTGTTAGATGCTTTAATTTTTTTCTGATCTGATGTGTGTGAACGGAAACCCTATTATTTTAAATTGCATTTGCTTGTTGAAGAAAGATTTAGCAGGTTTTCGTATGTTTACTGATGATTTGGGTTTTCTCTTTGTATTATCACTTATGTTTCTTACTCTCCTAGAAGCTTGTCTCTTACCAATTTGAGGATGTTGAAGAATAAAGGTTCATTTTGAATTGTAGACAACAATTTTCAGAAGCGTTTTTGTTGAGAACTGCGGAGTAGAAACAAAAGAACAGGCACTTATTTAAACACAATTATGTCCATTATAGCAATTATCCTGTTTATGGAGTTTTGTTTTCTAGTTTGATTACTATAGTTTCTAGTTCAAAGAGTTCTAATTATTTTTATGTGACTATCTTTGTTTAATAATTTCTTTCTTTGTTGGATATTATCCCTTCATTTTTCTCTTTGATCAGACTTACTTATATAACTCTTTGGTAGAGCATTTAACTTTGGATTTGTTGGTATTCCATTAGCTGTTCCTGTTAAATATATTTGCTTGTATATTTTATATATTTTGTAATTTTGGAGTGTCAACTCATTTGAGTACTAGGACCGTTTTGTTTTTTTCTCTCTCCCTTTCTTCCCCTCGCACGATTGCGCCTTCCCATAGAGAGGTAGAAGTGGAAAGTTATTCAGTGAAAAATGTATATGTAAAGAATCCATGATGGCAATTAGAAAAGAGACACTGATATTACAGAAATTAGTACACAAAAATCTATTTGTGTTATCGAAATCAGGCTGGAGTAAATGTTAAAAATTGTAATATTGGGGAAAATTCGGAATCTCTCCCAGTTTTCTTTTTAGTGAACTTCCAGTGGTTTCAACAAAGGAAGAACATGACAATAATTTTGAATACCATGTTATAAATAATTTACAGATATACAGTGCTTCTCCACTTAACTCCTCAGCCACTATTCTTCTCTACTCTGGGAAGGGAAAGGCAACCTCTAGATTTTTTAAATGTCCTGGCCAAAGATGAAGAAGCCAAGAAGCCCCTATGCAGCAGGATGGGCAAGGTTTTGGTGTCACCACACTGTGTTTGACTCTGCCATTTACTGACTTAACCTTCAAATGTATAGCAGGAATTTGTATAATAACATACTTTTAAAATTAAATTACATGTTATATAATATATAATTTACTTTATAAAGACAAATATATAATATAACGTATATTAGCTATAAAATTATTTTTATTTACAATAGCTTGTAACTTTATAATTTTAATAATTTCAAACCTAAGGCAGGAATTTTTAAGAGAAGAAACAGACTGAAACGTCATGTGAAGACTGTATGCGATGGTAATTGTACAGCACTCACGCTGGACGATTCTGTAAACTTCTCTAGGTCTTCTCATTTTTGAAAGTATAAACAGGATCTAAATTACATTCTGTTTTAAAGGTTAGGTGAAATAACCAAGTCTATGGTAGTGCATCGTAAACTGAGAAATGATTCAAATATAGGAGAAACTTTTCCTCATCTAAACTAACATGACTGTTGCTCTCCTACCCTGATTTATTTTCTTCACAGTATTTATCACTACGGAAATTGATTTATGCAAGTTTATTATCTTCCTCCCAGAGGGAAGAAAATTTATTTACTTTTAGAATCTCTGGTTATGTAGTAAGTATTCAACAAAAATTTACAGAATGAATGAATTCTAGGTGATGCTTATTGTTATGTTATTATCGCATGAACTGTATTATTTCAATTCTTGTACCTTTACACTAGTAACCTCAACTCTTTCTAGGAGCATACATCTTTTTCTAAGAGCCTAATACATACATTTCTATATTCTTCAAGCGCTATGTTAAGATTCACTAATTTCTGCATTCATTCAATATACATCGAGTGGGTGTTGCAAGATTCTCATAAGTCCTTTACTCCTGTGATGTCAGTATCCCTGAGATATTTTCTTAGCATCACACAGGTTTGGAAACCCAGGCTACTTGTCAAACTACCTCTCTGCATAATGAACTGGACTGGAGAATTAAATATGGCAACTTTCACATTTAACTGAACAAGAAAGGCACTGTGATCTGTCGATTTGCATGGAGATGTTTACTTTTTCTTCTATTCCTAGTACTGAAGTTATCAGTTTTGAGCCATTTCCAATTCTAGGCTTTTACTAATTTGCAGTATTGTCTGCTTACTCAGTAACCTTTTTGATAATTACATCAAATGTTATCAAGCATTGCAATCAATGGTTTTTTAAATCACCATTATAATTCTTACATTGAATGTTACTTAGAACAAGCTTTGTCTTTTATCTACAATGAACTACAACTTCATAAATATTTACCTTCTTGGGAAAATTGCCATTGCTAAATAAGATAACATGGTACATTAATAAACTTACTGTGAAATCTTCATTCATTTATTCCTTGAGAGGAAAAAAATTAAATTGAAGAAAACACATAGCAATTGCCATTAGAGTCAAGACTACTCACTGTTTCCCAAGCACAATATGGCATTTCCTACCTCCATAATATTGTCTTGGTTTATTATTTGTTCACGCACTTCCCTGGACCTCAAAATGCTCTTTTTCTTTATCTTGTCTACTGGCCATTCATAGTTCAATTCAAATGTCTCCTTCTCCAGAAATTTTTCTCCCATACTTCAACTGGAATTAGTTTCTTTTTCCCTTAAAATTATATAGCTCTTCCAAAAACTAAAAAAAAAAAAAAAATTCATTGAAGAATCTTTTCTGGGCAAAAACGTAGGAAATTTGTGTTGTCTAACCACATCATACATTTCAGGTACAATTGACTCTTTTACAACGTGGGGGTTAAGGCACTGATCCCCTATGCAGCCAAAAATATGTGTATAACTTTTGACTCTCTGAAAATTTGATTACTAATAGCATACTGTTGAGTGAAAGCCTTCCTGATAACCTAGACAGTCTATTGACATATTTTGTGTGTTATATGTATTGTATACTGTGTTTTTACAATAAAGGAAGCAAAAGAAATGAAAATATTATTAAGAAAATCATAAGGAATAGAAAATATATTTACTGTTTACTAAGTGGAAATGGATCATCATAAAGGTCTTTATCCATATCATCTTCGTGTTGAGTAGGCTGAGCAGGAGGAAGAGGGAAGGTTGGTCTTGTCTCAGGAGAGGCAGAGGTAGAAGAGGAGGTAGAAGGGGACACAGGATTGGGAGGCCGAAGTGGGTGGATTACAAGGTCAGGAGTTCAAGACCAGGCTGGCCAAGATGGTGAAACCCCATCTCTACTAAAAATACAAAAATTAGCTGGGCGTGGTAGTGGGTGCCTGTAATCCCAGCTGCTTGGGAGGCTGAGGCAGAGAATTGCTCGAACCCGGGAGGTGGAGGTTGCAGTGAGCAGAGATTGCGCCACTGCACTCCAGCCTGGGTGACAGACTGAGACTCTATCTCAAAACAAAACAATACAAAAACACACACACAGAAAGGGACACAGGAGAGGCAAGCATGATTAACATACTTTAAAGAAATACATAGCAATTTCTGTCTGACATTTTTGCTTTTTCATTTCTCTAAAAAATGTTTCTATATGATACCAATTCTTCCACAGTTTGCTGCAGTTACTGCCCCTGTATCATTGAAGGGTTCATGTAGTAAAAGAAACCAAAAGCAGTCTCGAATAATCAGATCCCTCCTGCCAGATTGTCTAATGTCAATATGTTTTCTGGCACTGCTTCTTCTACGTCTTCTTCCTCATCGTCTGATACTGGTTCTGAAGCACTTATCTGTTTTAAGTCCTCTGGTTTGGTGTCTATTAGCTCTTAAATTTCTCCAAGATCTGTATCTTGAAACTCTTCACTCCCCACCTTTTTTTTGTCATATCTACAATCTCTTTCATGATTTTCTTGATTGGCTTTGTCATAAATCCTGTGAGGTCATGTACAAAATCTGGACATACTTTTCTCCAGCAGGAATTTATAGTTTGGGCTTGATGCCTTTCATGGTTTTCTATAAGAACAATGTCATCTTCAATGGTGCAATCCTTTCAGACTTCCATGATGTTCTCTCTATCAGGGTTCTTTTTCATAGCATTGACAATGTTTTCGCTAGAGTTTCATGTGTTATAAGCCTTAAAAGTCTTTATGGTTCCCTGATACAGAGGCTGAATTGGATACATTGTGTTTGGGAGCAAATATACCACTTCGATCCTTTTAGTGTTGAACTCATGAGGTTCTGGGTGGCCAGGGATATTGTCCAATATCAAAAGAACTTTAAAAGGCAATATCTTACTGCCAAGGTACTTCCTGACTTCAGAGACAAAGCATCAATGGAACCAATCCAGAAAAAGGATTCTCATTGTCCAGTCCTCCTTATTGTACAACCAAAAGATGGGCAGCTGTTGTTTATCTTTTTCCTTCAATGCTCAGGGGTTAGCAGCTTTATATAAGAGAGAAAGGCAGTCCTGATCATCAACCCTATTGCATTTTCACAAAACAGTAGAGAGCCTATCCCTTCCTGCCTTAAATCCTGGAATTTGTTTCTCTTCCTGTTAAGTGTCCATTGTGGCATTTTGTTTTTTCCAGGTAGGGTACTTATATCTGCATTAAAAACCTATTCAGGCAGATATCATTTCACCTCAATAATTTTCTTAATGACATCTAGGAACTCATCTAATGACACTTGGTTGGCAGAAGCTTATCTTGACATTTTTTTAAAGGCAAATGTCTTCCTAAAATTATCAAACCATCCTTTGCTGGCATCAAATTCTCCAGCTTTAGATAAAATAGACTAGTGTCTACCTGTATTTCATTCATTTATTACATATCTTTTTCTTACTTTTTTGATATTTCTAGGCTATACAGTGAATCTGTGAATTTTTTCAAATTGTCACAAACCTATAAAATATTTTTCAATATAACTATTGAAAAAAATCCACATGTAAGTGGACTCATCCAGTTCAAACTCATGTGGTTCAAGGGTCAACGGTACAGCATTATGCATCTCCAAGGTACCCATGATAGCAATACTCAGAATAGAAAAATCTAAAGTTTTTGAAATGACCATGGGGATTTGTTTGTGAAGCATTTTGCTAATCATGAAGTGACCACATGTCCCTATTTGTTTCCTATCACCCTTGAAATTGTCCTGGGTTGGAGCTGTGTCATATGGTCACTTTACTGACGCATGAGCTATAGCCTTTATTTTACAGTATTGTTTAGTTGATAAGCTGCATATTGTAGAGTTAGAAGTTATGTCATTCCATAGGCCCTCTCGGTGTGAGATTTTCATGACTCACCCCTCTGGGCCACACAGCAAGGCCCTTATTCCCTCTGTATTGTAAATTACAGAAGCCCGCAGCTATTCAATTGTATATTTCAGCACCCTTGAGGTAAACTTTGATGCTTCCATCTCTGCACTGTTTCCCAGAGATACCTACCCTGGATCCCTCTAATAGTTTATCCTATTGACAGAGTGGAGCTTTTTGAATTGTTCATTGATCACGTTCTTCATTTATGGTACATTAAATCATCATGGCCATTTTTCACTTCCTTCTTGTTACAGAATTACACAGTCACATCCTTGGCCCTGAAGCTTTGTAGAAACTTCCACTAGAGTTAGTTGATTTCTCTGCTCCATTGATGTTGATTTCCTCCATGTATCTTGCTGGGGTTCATGTAACACTAGTGTGCTACACGTCGATTCACCATGCTTGTGTGGTTTGCTTGCCTTTTATACTCTTATGCAATGCCCGTGAGGAAAGCCTGCCTACCTCTCCACCCTAGACCCAGAATAAAAACACCAAAGCTGATTTGAAACCAACAGGTTCAGCCTAAGTCAGCTGAACTGCAACCAACCTATAGGCATGTAAGCATGAAAATTAAATTTTCAGTTTTAAGTCACTGAGATTTTGAGGTTGTCTTGAAACAAAATATTGACTAACCATTCCTTATTCCCCAGTCCCTTGCTTAAAATGTTCACTAATTTCTCCTTGCTTAAAAGGTTGTGGCTCACAGGACTGATATGGTTTGGCCCCAAACTCTCTCTTCTCTTCAGACACTGGCTTCTTTTCAGTTCCTTGTACTCTCTACCTTTCCTCCTACCACTTGCCTTCTGAATTTCTGCCACTGGATATTTACACATCTGTCCTCTCTACCTAGAACTTTGTCCCTTCTCATCTTTTCCCAATTAATTTTTCATCCTCCTGTTTTTAGTTTAAGAATCAAGAATCTTAGCCTGTTCTTGGCCCACCCCAAAACAGTAAAATATTTCTGTTGTTGGTGCTTGTGGTTGCAAGCACCCCTCCTTTGTACACTTGTTAGTGGTGCCACGAGCTATGTGACTATTGATGAGTGTAGATCTTCCTCACTAGTCTGTAACTTGCTGAGGTCAGAGGTCTGGGTATTTTTTGTAACTCTTCTATCCCTAGTACTGAGCACAGTGCCAGGTGTAGACAAAGAGCTCAATTAACATTTGCTGAATGGATCGAATTGATAGTTATGCTCCCTGGTAGGCATCCTGTCTCATTCATGTCCACGCTCAGCCTTAGCCTCATTGCCTAGAGAAAGGATTGAGAATAGATTTGGCACTGGTGATTTTGAATAGTAATGAAGTTTTTCTACCAGCTGATTCAAAATGCTCAATTTACTATCACTTATCAAATTGTTATTAAATCCTGTAAGGGTGTTTTACCTTAAATGACCACGAATAGGTAGAACCTTTGAAACACTATGAAAATCAAAGATCTTAGAGGCAGCATATCTCTCTTTTAAAGTCCAGCTCACCATTCATTAGCAAGAAAAATTAGCAAGAGTTGTTTATCTCTCCTAGCCCCAGTTTCCAGTGAAGCCCACTTCTCAAGGCCACTGGGAATGTTTCATGGGAGAGAATGCAAATGAAAGAACACATTGTGAACTGTGAAATGCTGTCTGGTGTAAGCTATCTGCAGTAGTCTAGGGTGTTCTGGTGAGATTACACCTTTCTCCCATCCTCAGTTAAACTTTCTGTTTAATTTGCATTTTTAGAGTGATTGAATCTTACTTTTGATGCCAGCCTTTTTGTTGTTGTTGGTTTTTTTTTTTTCTTTTAGAAGAACGAGTGGCCTCAGCATTGTCATCTAAGAAATGATGACTTTAGATTAAGAGAATACTGGAGGATATAGGAGCTTAGGGATGGAGAGACAGTTGTGTGGCTGCTGCTCTGTTGTAGGAGCTCTGCTTATCACTGGGCCTTGGAGCAAGTTAGCCCAGCACAGAGAACTTGTCTTTCTTTTTTTTTCATTTCCTGCTTCAGCTCCACGTGGAGAGAAGGTGCACCTAGGGTCTGTGTGATGACTCCCATATCCCTGGCAAGGTAAGCTGCTCTCTGACTCACATGATTCACTGATTGGTGCCACTGGGTGGCTAAGACTTGGCTACCAGCTTGAGTCTCCCCAGTCAGTTTTTAAAAAACTTTTCTCCTTCTCACTTGGATGGTCTCAACACCCAGGACAAAAGTTGCCACTGAACCTTTAATTACTGAAGGATATTTTCCTCTCTGGGAAGAAAGCATAGACCTCCAAATTTAATCCTCTGTTTGGCAGCCAGTGCACAAGCTTTTCCGTTAATTAATCTTTCATGTCATTAATTGTCTGTCTGTGTGATGACAGGGAAAGGAGGTAAACACTGTTTGAAAATCAATTGAATTCTCATCTGAACCAGCATTTGGTTTTCTGAGTAGATAAAAACAATTACAAGCCTTTTACTGGCTGGGCTTCCAGGGTCCAGCTGATAAGCTTATTGAACCAAAATAATATTCAGGCAACAATCTCTGTTTGCAGATGTGCTAACTGGAGATTTTCTTCACCATCAGTGTCCCCTTTGAAACTGGCTCATTGGTTTGATGAGGATCAGGGATGAGATCAGAAAGCCAGTGTCATAGGGCCACAGTTTTCTTCCCCATACTAATTTATTTCTGTTTGCATTGATTTTGCCACCATGGTCTATTTGAATCGGCATCTCTAAGAAATGATGTCTGATCTTAAATATGATCCAGATATACTCTTCTTCTAAAGTCCCATTCCAAGCAGACTGAAGGGGGAGCCATTTTGGGGCTACCTGCTTTGCCTACAATCACGGTAGGGACTTAGTGTGGTATAAAGTAGTGGTTTGCAAAGTGGGGGTCCTGGGCCAGCCAGGTCAGCACTCCCTGGAAGCCTATTAGAAATGCACACCCTTAGGTTCTCTCCCAATTACTGAATCAGAGGTTCAGAAATTGGGGCCCAGGATTTGCATTTTAAGAAGATTTCCAGAAGATTCTAAGATGGACCATTTGGGAACCACTCTTACATAGCAAGGCTGTGTTCACTGAGGAGATCAGCTGGATGAGGAGAAGTGTAACAGGTGACTTGCTTTCATGGGGTGACTCCACTTGACACCCTAATAAAATGTTGTGAGAAGTAAATTACTTTTTCCTGGCCTCACATGCCCCTGGAACATTTGGCTTTGAGCAGCTTCTGAACTCTGAGAGTAGAAATGGTCACCTTAATTTCCTCAATTTCTGATGTCATTCTTAGTTTACCGAAGTAAGTACTGAGGGCCAGGGAGCTAGTCTGTAAAGAAAGAGGACGTAGAGGGTGAGGCAAGTTGCTCCATGCGAGAGAGAAAATTCCCCCAGGTTGAAAACGACACTGTGCTGAGGAAAGGGAAGGGAGTTAGGGTCAATCTTGGAATATTGTAATATTCCCCAACCTATGTGAAAGGCCCACAAGGAAGCCATAGCTGTTCTGCTGACTGACAGTGGAGAGCTGGAAGATGAGCTACTGCCCTCTGGACGGGAGATGCAAACACCTGAGTCTTCCTCTTCTGTGGGGGCCACAGAAACTTAGCAAATTAATTCTGGAAGGGAGCAGACAGAAAGTCCATGAGAACCAACTGTTCTCTCAGATGAGGAAACCAAGACTCAGAGTTTACTTCAATGTTGTTATAGTTCTCCCTAAATTCCTTCTCTAGGCTTGCTGAACCATGTTTACATTGAGTCTTTGTGAACGTCTCAGGACCCAATGCCAGTATTGCATTTGCAATCCTTAACCAGCTAGGACATAATGCTTCAGGCTCCCAACAGGCAGGGGCAAGAGCCATATAGATCTCTCTTACAGGTTGATGATGGAGAAGTTTGGGCACAGGCAATAATTTCAGTATTTACCTATTTTGGGCAAACCGTTAGAGAGCTAAGAACTGTTGGGTGTTCCAGGACAGAGTGTTGAATGGGATAAGTTAATAGCAAATGAGAATAGGCATCTTTTTAAAAAAAATATTTTAAGTTCCAGGGTATATGTACAGGACATGCAGGTTTGTTACATAGGTAAATGTGTGCCATGATGGTTTTCTGCACCCAGTTATTAAGCCCCGCATACATTAGCTATTATTCTGGATGCTCTCCCTCCTCCTACCCCACACCCGACAGGCCCCAGTGTGTTGTTCCCCTCCCCGTGTCTGTGTGCTCTCATTGTTCAGCTTCCACTTACAAGTGAGGACAAGTGATGTTTGGTTTTTCTCTTCCTGCATTAGTTTGCTGAGGATAATGGTTTCCAGCTCCATCCCTGTTGCTGCAAAGGACCTGATCCGTTCCTTTTAATGGCTGCATAATAATCCTTGGTGTGTGTGTGTACCACATTTTCTTTATTCAGTCCGTCATCGACGGGCATTTGGGTTGATTCCATGTCTTTGCTCTTGTGAATAGTGCTGCAATGAACATATGTGTGCATGTATCTTTATAATAGAATGATCTATATTCCTTTGGGTATATAACCAGTAATGGGATTGCTGGGTCAAGTAGTATTTCTGGTTTAGGTCTTTGAGGAATCACCACACTGTCTTCCACAATGGTTGAACTAATTTGCAGTCCCACCAACAGTATAAAAGTGTTCCTGTCTCTTCATAACCTCACCAACATCTGTTGTTTCTTGACTTTTTAGTAATTGTCATTCAGCTTTATATGCTGCTAAACTCAGAATCTTGAAATTCTTCTTATTATACGCCTCCTTTTTCTCCTCCTTCTTCTCTTGATTTCTCCCTCTTCTTTTTTCTCCTCCCCTTTCTTCTTTTTTAATTGCAAAAGATTTTCTTGGATACAAATAGAGAAGGATAAGATCTCTATATTACCTCCTTTGCAGAAAATAAATTATTCTTGCCTTATGTTTACGTAACTCATTAAACTTTTTGCATGAAAGCCCACTTAAATAAAGGAGTCCGGTGGCAAATTATTTTCTTAAAGCTAAGAAAAAAATTTATAAACATCTGTGTATGTTACAGAGAGCGTTTGCTTTGTTTGCACAGTACCATGTTAACTGAAATGTGTAAATATCAGAACCATGTCCTCAATTTGCATGGTCCTGTGGTACTTGATGGCGGTTCTGAAGCTGGGGTGATCTTTCAGACATAGGCCTTTGCGCCCCCACATTGACTAGTTGCTGGGAAAGGCTATCCTTGAGACAAAGCATAATGTGAAAAGAGCAAGATCTAGAGGGCTGAGAGCAACTCCTGGAGAATTCACAGGTGAACTGTCAGCAGGAAATACACCTGGGCTGCTGGCTCTGCAAAGACCTATGTCTGAAAGATCAAACAGAGCTGAGAGTTTAATGGGACTCTGCTGCATCCTCAGATAGAAGCATCCTTCCTTGGGGAACCAGGACTTTTAGGCCCAAGTGCATTTATTTGTGAATATGGAAGGGAAAAACTCCTCACATACCTCACTGGGAATGATGATAAGCAAATTTGTTTCTTCTATTTTTTAGTTCTCAGACCTGTTCTGCCTATTGGAAAATAGAACCATACAATGGATTTAGGGTGCATACTAGGTCTTGGAGTGCAATGCCCATTTTTGTGGGTATCATTTCCAAACCATTTACTGTGCCTTCAAAAGATTTTTCTTTTTTTCTTTTTTTTTTTTTTTGAGCCGGAGTCTCGCTCTGTCGCCCAAGCTGGAGTGCAGTGGTGCAATCTCAGCTCACTGCAAGTTCTGCCTCCCGGGTTCATGCCATTCTCCTGCCTCAGCCTCCTGAGTAGCTGGGACTACAGGCACCCGCCACCACGCCCAGCTAATTTTTTTTGTATTTTTAGTAGAGATGCGGTTTCACTGTGTTAGCCAGGGTGGTCTCGATCTCCTGACCTCATGATCCGCTGCCTTGGCCTCCCAGAGTCCTGGGAGGCATGAGCCACTGCGCCTGGCCCAGAGGGTTTTTCTATAGCTCTATCATGCCGGTGTTTTCTAGGTGGTGTGGCATAAGATACCTAGGTACTATGATTATGCATCAACTGCCTTGCCTCCTTTGCTGTAAAATGAGGCTCTGGTTTAATAAAACCTTGATGAAGATCCTATATTTGTGGACCAAATACTGAATTAGCCCTCCATATACTGATGCTGCTGAGACCCTGCAGTGTAGAAGGACAAACCCATACTCAGAATGTGTCACCTTCACTTAACATAAACTGCTGTCCCTTCTGGAATGAAAGAGGCCTAATGTCATCAGCTTGCTACCAAGTGGCTAGTTGGTTTCTTTGAATAATGGTGCCATCTTGGGAGCTCAGCATCAGTCTCTGTAGCCAGCAGATTAAACATTCCACAGTAACTGTGGCAAGAACAGCAATAGTGAGTGGCAGCCCATGCTGGTAGACCCATGCAGGGTTTCCATTCCTGCCTTTTGACTGCTGTCTTCATTTAGCCATTGTGCCAGCACAGGGGTAGTTGGTTAATGACTGAAGCTAGCTTACATCAACTGGCATCAAATCAACTGGCTTACATCAAATGGACAATTTTTGTCCATGTGGTTGTTTAGTGTCTTCCATGATGGATGGTTTTTTGCTGAGAATTAATCCTCAATGCAAAGATCTCACTCTGTGTCCAATCCCATGGCTTCATTCACATGTCTGTGGGTTCCCAACCAACTAGCCCAGGCGTTTGCCACTGCCAAATTCATCCAAACTTCACCTGGTCTTTAAGAAGGAGGTGTAAATCACAGGGTCTCACTCCTTTCCAATCAGCGTCCTGGAGTTAGTTTAACAGACTTTCCGGGGTTGGGTTTCTACCTTCTCTGGAGCGCCACTGCAGTTATAATTGATTTTGAGACTGATCCTCAGCATGGCTATAGGAGATGAGCATCTCTTTATATGCTGCCAAGAGGACCCTTAGGCTTCCATAATTTGTTATAAATTAGTAATTAAATCATTGTCACCTTTTTCTTTTCTTATACTGATGCATCAGGAGTCTCAGCAACAATTTTCAACTTCATTGTCTTTATGTTTGCTATTTTTCCTGAAACCCTCAAGTACCTGTGTTAATATGCCCACCAGTAATTCCTTTCCATCTGTGCTCTATTCCAATTCACCACCAGTGAAAGTTTGTTGTTGTTGTTGTTGTTGTTTTTGTTGTTTTTCGAGATGGAGTCTCGCTCTGTCGCCCAGGCTGGAGTGCAATGGCGCAATCTCAGCTCACTGCAACCTCCGCCTCCTGGGTTCAACCGATTCTTCTGCCTCAGCTTCCTGAGTAGCTGGGACTACAGGCACCTGCCACCACGCCCAGCTAATTTTTGTATTTTTAGTAGAGACGGGGTTTCACCATGTTGGCCAGGCTGGTCTCAGACTCCTGACCTCAAGTAATCCACCCGCCTTGGCCTCCAGTGCTGAGATTACAGGCGTGAGCCACCGTGCCTGGCCCCAGTGAAAGTTTTAACAGTAATCCTGCTACAGCCTGTAGGGGGCTACCAGTTCCACCCCAACTACCAGTGACGTGATCCTCATTGTCAGCTAGCTGGCAAGTGATGCAACTCTAAAATCTCATTTTAGATTCTGTTTCCTAGGACTGATCTCAGCACCAATGCTATATTGGCTTCCCTGGGAAAGGGACTCCTCCCTAAGACTCTGAACTGAGCATTTGTGTGTGATTGGGTTATTGGGGGTCCTCTCAGCAACCTTACCTGTAAGGAAGTGAGGGAAGTAGGATTGGGTGAGGAGAGAGGTTGGAACTGCAATGCAGCTGCAACAGGTAGTACCCCAGAAGGAAAATCAGAGTAGTATTACCAGAAGAAAGTGGGATGATTGCTGGACAGCCAAAAGTAACGAATGTCTAACAGCTATATTTTCCCTAGGGAGTATTTTCTTTCCTTGAGAGGCATATTTTCTATAGATGAGATATATGAATATATATCAACTCTTCCATATATCCCAGTCCAGGCAATTCTTCCATATATCTCATAACCTCTTAGGATGATTCACATTTAACAACTACTATTATGTGTGTTCGTGGATGTCTCTCTCTCTTTTTCTCTTCTTATTTACATATCGAGCCACCCTTTGGATTTCAATAGAAGTAAACCACTTTGCATTGAAGTTTTCTATTTACTTGTTTTTGCTTATGGAGGAAGACTCTCTAAGTTAATTATGCTTGCTTTTCCAAGAGACTAATATGCTCTCAGTCTGGGATAATTAGGCAGTCTAATTAACCTTAAAAAAAGCAAAACATAGCTTTATAGTGGCTATAGCCCCTTCATTAAGTTGGTTTGGCTTGTCTTAACTGGCACAGTTAATATTGCTTATTTGCATATCATTTCCCATGGTATTTAGCACCATAACTTGTAATAAAAACACATTTTAGAGTACACTGGAGATTGACTTAATGGAATTGACTATATTACAAGCAGAGATTCTTCCAATGGGCCATAGCTCTATCTTCATATTTACTGCAAGGCACTTAAAGGTACAATTTCAAGTGGGAAAAGCTTTTCGTGTAATCATTTTTTAATAATTAGCTTAGGAATAATTTGGAAGCTATCACTTGCAGCACTTTAATAATGTAAAGTAAGCTATTTCTGGAAATGTTAATGGAAAGCAAGCTCCTTGGAGATTGTGGAGAGTTAAAAGATCTGTAAGAATGGCTATTAATTATGGCCCAAAGCCCTCTTTCTGTTATTAGGGAACACAGTTATAAAGCAAGATAATGCTGTGTTCAGATTTCATAGCACCTCTCCCATTAGACACAGGGATATTCTCAAATGGCATGAAATTTAGGCATTGGTAAAAGCAGGCATCTCTACCTGTATCCCTGTTGTGACTGCCTGCAATTTTCTTTGACTTAATGAGGGGATATGCAACAAATACTTGGAATTAAGTTAGCAAATATATTCAAGCATTCCGGTATTGAAACAACTAAAATAACTATATTTTTCAAGACCTGTTTTTTCTTCTACTATATGAAAGAAGAACACACATTTCACAGTATCAGTGCAGAAATGCACAGACCAGAATCCATGTTAACACTTTGGTGTCACCTGTCGACTTATGGCAGGACTGAGTGTTCTCAGCCTCAACCCTGCCCCCCATCTCAACCCATCCAATCATTTTGAGAGTTACATTTGACATGCCTTGTAAATGTGCCCACTACATCCTGTCTTTTCTTTCCAGGGCATTTCCTATATATGTACATTTGTGCTAGAACAGCAGTTTCCAGAAAATGGATGGCTTTCTTTGCGTCTTGTTTTGCCTGGAAGCAGGAGAGTGTATTCTGCTGTTGGCAGGGTGTCTCCAGCCTTGGTTTTTCTGCATCTTGGCTCTGATATCATCATGATCACAGATGGCATATAACAGGGCAATTTTTTTTTTTTTTTTTTTTTTGAGACGGAGTCTCACTCTGTTGCCCAGGCTGGAGTGCAGTGGTGCGATCTTGGCTCACTGCAACCTCCACCTCCCAGGTTCAAGCAATTCTTCTGCCTTAGCCTTCTGAGTAGGTGGGACTACAGGTGCGTGCCACCACACCCAGATGATTTTTGTATTTTTAGTAGAGAGAGGGTTTCACCGTGTTAGCCAGGATGGTCTCGATCTCTTGACCTTGTGACCCACCCACCTCGGCCTCCCAAAGTGCTGGGATTATAGGCCTGAGCTGCTGCACCTGGCCTAATGGAGCTATTTTTATTCAGTGCTTCCAATCCTAAGTCAGGCTTGCTTGTGTCAGAAAAATGCACCAAGCATTAGCTAGAGGTTTAACATTTTGCATGAAAAATACATTATGGTTTAAGAGAGAGCTTACAAGAAACTTACAATTTTCGTTTTAGTTGTGAAGACAGAAAGGAGAAAGGGATTGGCAACAGCTTTTGGACTGTTCTGCTTACCTCCTCCTCCAACTATTTTCGTACGAAATTACTGTGAATCCTTCTTTCATACATGTTTTGATCTGATATTTATCTTCTTCATGGGTATGCTTTTTTAAAGAAGAGAGCTGCTTTAGAATCAACTCATATTTGTTCTTTCTTTCATCTACTTAGTTGCACCAAAGACACACCAAAAACTAATTAGAGTTAGTTATTTGAAAACATTTCTAACAAGCTTGCCAACAACGGCATTGTCTAGTCTTATTGCAGACATGTCAGTGGCTGTACATGTGTGAAATTAAGTCGATTGGGCTGGATTCTTCCCTGTCTGCCTGTTTTTATCTTTGGACCACATTCCCCATCATACAACACACGAAAAGCCACTATCAAGGGCTTACTGTAATACCTGTGACACTTTCAGTGTTCCTTTGATGGTTCTTCAAATGCTCTGTTAGCAGGGATCAGAAAGTCAGATTTAATAGCCTATGAGATTTATCCCAAGCAAGTGAAATTCAACTGAAAAAAATCCTAATCTTGGCTGTGAAGAATGAATGTGTGGCTGTGGGACACAGATTTTGCTGGGAGAAAAGGGCCCTGTGGTATCGTACCCAGAGCAGTTACAGCACCCGCTGCAGGACCACACATCAGTGTGCAGTCTATGTTAGAACGAAGAGTGGCTTAGGAGAGAAATGAGAGATGAAAAACTGAAAATGCCAGTCCATCAATTACTATCAAGAAAGGGCTAATTTCAGAGTCCTTCCAAACATTTTTTTGGTAGTTGTTATTTTAAAACCAATAGGTACTACTCCTTGGTATTGTTTGACTAAAGAAGTAAGAATATATGAAAAATACCAAAAAATATCAGTTGTTGAGATTGTAGATACATATTTACACATTCATCCATTCAGTACAGGTATGTTTAACACCTGCTATTTCCAGGTGCTGAAAGTCTTATAGTGAGTAAGATAGGTCTCTACTTTCATGGAGTTGAGTCCACTGAAGAAGAAAAACAATGAGGAACAAATAAACAATATTGGTTCATCCAATATTTATAAATTAAATAAATATAAATTTTAGCATCTACTATTTATATATGTATTTTTATGTTGGTTGAACATACAAAAAAGGTTGGCTGAACATACAAGTTAATGTATAAGTAAGATAACTGAGAGCACCTAGTAGATGCTAAATAAATAATTGTGAACTAAATGCCGTAAGAAATAAAACCTTGATGTGATAAAGAAATGTAAAAGTAGGGAATAGTGACACACTATCTCCAGAGCAGACAGCTGCTGCTAAGGTGTCCATTACTCATGCATTTGTGGAACACCAACCATAAAATGAAAATAAAAAACTGGGAAAAAGTCTATATTGCTGAAGAGCCCTTGATTGGCTGTAATCTCTTTTCAAAGATTAAGAACTTTCCTCTAACAAATGTCTTCATTCTTTTCTCAAGAAAGACAAACAGTAAGAAATTTTGTTAAACACAGTCATACACATCAGGTTCTGCACATGTAAGAAGACCATTATGACCTGGTGCCTGTCTTCCGGGAGTTGAATCAGCTACATAAAATCACAATTGCAAAATAACAAATGAGAGCTATACGCAGGAGATGCAAAAAGAATTGAACACTCTCAAAAATTATAAATGTAGAACTGGGGTATATGTGAACTGTTGTCACAGCCAACTTGTCAGAAAGGAATTACAGCTACTGGGGTCATAGTATAAATGCACCGTGCTCATAATCACATTAATCCAGAAGCCTAATGCATCTTTCCTAAAATACCAGGGAACTTCTGGAGCTTATGGCAGTCAACAGCATCATAATGTACAAATTCATTTCCTCAAGGCAATAAAGAAGGAATGGTCCAAACCTGAGGATCCTGATATTTCTTCACAAGAAGAAGTTGATGTAGCTGATATCTGGGCCTCAAGGTGCAGGGTTGGCCTGAACATTTGGGGCAAGAAGACAGAGTCCCACAATCCATATGTCTGTTTATCAACAAGTTATATATTACAGTAACAATTTGACAAATATGCCATCATTTCGATGAAATATGTGCACAGCTATGTTTTTATTTGACTCAAAGTTGACAAAGTATCCAGTACAACTAAACTTAATCTTAATTATTGCATATATGTAGGTGTTGTTTTGATGGGCTAGTGATGTTTGCATAAGCAATTGTTTTATTTTGCAAAATGTTGCTCAGCCAACATATACAACTGTTGTGAACACTACATTAATTTGTAAAAGCTGCTGGAATAAAACATCAAGACCAAAAAGAAGCAAAACATTGGACACTTGGCATTATTAGGAAATGACAACTCATATATGTTCAGGAGCCCCTTGCATTCATATCTGAGAAGTCAGATGAGACAAGTTAATTATTTTGTCTTTCCCTTTACCCAAGTGTTCCTACCTGTCAAATCTTCACCATACTCCAAAGCAGTGCATCTCCAGCTTCAGGAATGATGTAACCCAAAAAATTTCACAGTGTTTAGAAGCAGTTCCTTTTTGTCCAGGACATGCAATAAGAGACGTGAAAAAGTATTTTTCTTGAACCCAAATGGTGTAAGTCATTTGCGAGTGGATCTTAGGGTTTTGAGTTTATCTATGCAAATGCTGAGTGCCAGATCCAAGTGGCAGAGATGACCACGTATTTTGTAACAAATATGGCTTTGGGTGTGTTTGCACCATGTGGATCCCTCTAAAGAATGGGCTATAGAGCAAAGGTCCCTCTTTCATGATTTAAGGGGCCTAACGGGATACTGACTTACTTGGCACGATGTCAAGGCAGTCTCATGCTATAGGTATTAAGACAATTGAAAAATATCAGGGTCACTACAATTTGCTGTGTGCTAAATATTCATATATAACCCAGTTATTGAGTAATACATTTTGACAAGTGTTCAGTTCTCTTTGAATCATTCTGTATAAGGAAGGATCCAGTCCAGAGGAGGTAATGACGAAATGTCTGTGGGAAGGTGGGGAGCTTTCTTAGAGGGCATGACCCTTGGAGTGCTTTTTGAAGGAGTAGAAGTTAGCCAGGTGGGACAAGTTTGGAAGGGCTTTCCTGGCAAAAGAAAATAAGAACATACAAGGCACTGAGGTATGCTAATACTGTATGTCCAAGCAACGGCAGGTAGTTTGATATGGTTGGGTATAGGAGAAGGGGCTGGGAGAGAAAGATGAAGGCTAACTTTATTGTCCAAGTAGGAGAAGATGAATCCTGAATGAAATCAGAGGCCAGGGAAATGCAGCAGAGGGGACCGAATGAGAGCTGTTAGATATAAGAGGCTCTGGGGTTCTGGCTGGAAAAGTCTGTTCTATAGTGTAATGTGCTCTGGCCTTTGGTGAAGGCAGTATGGGTTTAGCAAGATTGCGATTAACAGATGTTTCGGTGCATGCAAGTGTGACCTTGCCTTAAGCCCTTGCCAGTAAGGTCCAGTATGACTCAGCATCTTAATCAGGAGAATGTACAGTTCATTCATAGCACAGGCGCAAGGCATGAATGGAATTTTTCAAAGGCAGCAGAACCTCCTACGAGGCCGCCTTCATGTGCTCATTCTGGAATGAAAAATTAATAACCTCCTAGAATCATTCATTATGAGATTTGAGTAAAGAAAAGATAATTAAATCTTTAAGTCATGGCCTTGCTGATTCCTCTGGTGCAGAATGATTAAGATCAGCTGGTCAAGGGCATAGGCAGGGCTCCCACCTCCCCAGAGGGGAAGCTCCACTCCGCCTCCGCCGCCTGAGTGCTCAGCTTAGGATGGCTTTCAGGAGACCTGGAGGGAATTATCAGACCTGAAGTGCTGCCAGTGGGGGTGCTTTTAACCACAGTGCTGCCCCAATGCCGTGCAGCCTGGGTTCTCAGCAGCACCAAGGGTCTTAGCTTCCCTTTAGAGCTTTGAGTAACTCGCTCTCTTTTCATATCTCATTTACTATGTCACATTTGAATGATTTTCTATGCCTTTTTCAAATCTAAAGTATAATCAAGGCAAGTTGAGAACTGCATAAACCACCGTGGCTATGACTCTGAATACAAAAAGAATAGAAAGAAAGAAAAGGAAATAGTAGAATGTCAAAAAAGGAACTATTGGAAAGACCCATCAAATGTTGATATTCTTCTAGATTCTTTCCCATCGGTGCCAAGGATTTTTGTAAAGACTTTAACAACCTTTCTTTTATTCCATAAATCCCAATGAGATGGTTCATTCCGAGGAGTGGGGTGGCCCTTTGTGTGTTGTGTTTGCAAGCTGCTTTTACTGCTCTCATTGAGCAATTTGTAGGGATAGAAGAGGGAGAGAGCACCTCCTTCTTCATTTCCCAGAAACTCCCTCTCTTATCTCCCTATAGACAGATTTGCTGAAAACTCCCTGACTCCTTTCACTTTTTCAATCAATCCCCTTAGGGCTGGGTGCATGTTATAAAACACTCTCCCTATCCCAGAGAAGTGTGGGGCTTAGAAGAAGTGTGGTATTCTTTTGCTGGAGCAGCCTTAACAGAGTACCACAGCCTGAGTGGCTTCAACAACAGATTTATTTTCTCATACTTCTGGGGGCTGGAATTCCAAGATGAAAGGGTCAGTATGGGCCGGATGCAGTGGCTCACACCTTTCATCCCAACACTTTGAGAGGCCAAGGTGGGCAGATCACCTGAAGTCAGGAGTTCGAAGCCAGCCTGGCCTAAATGGTGAAACCTTGTCTCTATAAAAAATACAAAAATTAGCTGGGCATAGTGACGTGCACCTGTAATCTCAGCTACTCAGGAGTCTGAGGCAGGAGAATCACTTGAACCTGGGAAACAGAGGTTGCAGCGAGACGAGATCACGCCACTGCACTCCAGCCTGGGTGACAGAACGACACTCCGTGTTAAAAAAAAAAAAAAAAAAAAAAAAAAGAAAGAAAGAAAGTTTGAAAGGGTCAGTACGGTGGATTTCTTCTGAGACCTGTCTCCTTGGCTTGTAGATGGCTCCTTCTCCCTTTGTCTTTACATGGTCTTCCCTTGGTATCCATCTGTGTCCTCATCACCCCTCCTTATAAGGATACCAGTCATATCGGATGAGAGCCCAACCTAATGATTTCATTTTAACTTAATTACCTTTATAGAGATTCTATCTCAAAATAGTCATATCCTGAGGCACTAGGGGTTAGGACTTCAACAAATGAATTTTGGAAGAGACACAATTCAGCCTCAAACAATACCTATTGGTTCTCTTTTTTTCTCCCTTTCTCTCAAGTCTGTGTTGAAGTAAAGAGTTGGGCTTGGTCCTTTGGGATAATTCCACAGCCCTTACTTTATCCTTGAGACACAACTATCACTGTGTTTCTCCCCATATCAGCTCAACTCTCTCCCTACAACTGAGCTTTTATCTCATGGTCTTGTCTGAGGGAAAGTTTCTTCTTTTGAGGCTCCAGTTGTTTTTGGGGGGGTTCTGGTGGCCAATTAATGTTCACTATTAACTTTTTGGGGCTTACTCCTATGTTGTCAGCCTCTTTTACCTCCCGTGGCTGAGTCATCCCAATAGCAACCACCAGTCAATACTCCCACATTGGGAGCCTTGGCTTCCTCGGCATCCTGTTAAGTCCACACACTCCTGACTGGACCAGGGCTGGGTTCTAGATCTAGCAGTCTTCTTCAAGGCTTGCTGTATGTGGAGGAACAAATTTCCCCTGCCTGCTAGCCACTTCCCATGCCTCAGGGAGTCAATACTAGCTTGTCATTTGGCTTCCAAGATCCTAGTTCTAAAGTATAAGCCAAGAAATCAGAAAGTTGTTGGGGGAGTTTGGATAAAAAAATGTTTGCTTTTAAATATAAACTTATCTTCTGTTCTCTGCTTCATTATACCCTCTTTGCTATATTTTACTAAAGAAGCAAAGAGAGGCTGTGTGAAGTGGCTCACGCCTGTAATCCCAGCACTTTGGATTGCTTGAGCCCCAAAGTTTGAGGCTGCAGTGAGCCAAGATCATGCCACTGCATTCCAGCCTGGGCAACAGAGTGAGACTCTATCTTAATAATAATAATAAGCCAGGCATGGGTGGCACAGGCCTGTATGTAGTCCCAGCTACAAGGGAGGCTGAAGTGGGAGGATCACTTGAGGCCAAGAGCTTGAGGCTGCAGTGAGCTGAGATGGCTCTGGTGCACTCCAGCCTGGGTGACAGAGTGAGACCCTGTCTCAACAAACAAAAAAAGCAGGCAGACTGTCACATGCATTTTCTTGTTGGTGAATAACAATGTGTGGATGGCACTCTGCCTGTGTGGGTCCAATATCTTAGAACTATCTGGCAACTTGAATAATAGAAAATAATAGTAAGGGTAGGGTGTAGTGGCTCACGTCTGTAATCCCAGCACTTTGGGAAGCTGAGGCAGGTGGATCACAAGGTCAGGAGATCGAGACCATCCTGGCCAACATAGTGAAACCCCATCTCTACTAAAAATACAAAAATTATCTGGGTGTGGTGGCGTGTGCCTGTAGTCCCAGCTACTCAAGAGGCTGAGGTGGGAGAATCGCTTGAACCTGGGAGGCAGAGGTTGCAGTGAGCTGAGATCATGCCACTGCACTCCAACCTGGATGACAGAGAGAGACTCCATCTCAAAAAATAAATAAAAGTACTGTAAGAAGACCTGGCTGGGCACGATGGCTTTTGCCTGTAATCCCAGCATTTTGCGAAGCCGAGGTGGCTGATCACGAGGTCAGGAGTTCGAGACCAACCTGACCAACATGGTGAAACCCCTGTCTCTACTAAAAATACAAAAATTAGCCAGGCATGCTGGCGGGCACCGGTGATCCCAGCTACTTGGGAGGCTGAGGCAGGAGAATCACTGGAACCCAGGAAGCAGAGGATGTGGTGAGCCAAGATTATGCCACTGTACTCCAGCTTGGGTGACAGAGTAAGACTCTGTCTCAAAAAAAAAAAAAAAAAAGACCTGTGTCCCAGCCAGCTCCAGCTTTGCCCCTTACTGGTTACGTGACTTGGGATAGTTCATTTTGCCTTGATGATCCTACACCTCTTCACCTATAAAATAGAATCAATAATACTTGCCTTTTCTCAGTTTTTTTGAGTCCCTGAAAATCTTTGCTAACGATAAGTACTAATGGACTAATAAAACTATGTTTTTAAAATATATATTTACAATGGAACCAACTGTCATAAATAGAGTATGGGAAGAGGGGAAGGGCTGAAAGGGAAACACTGAATTATTATCTTAAGAAATTCTTACCTTTGCAAGATACAAGCTTTAGAAATTACAAGGGCAGACAGATTGAATCAGGAGTCCCTACAAAAGCAATCAAGATCAAATGAACTGTAATTATGGTAATCAGTTCGTGAACTTTAATGCCATGTTCCTAATTTCAAATATTATGAAGTCCTGTATAGTGAATCAATCTGTCATTACAAAGATAATAAAATTTTCATGTCTGATGGGATGTATTCTGTTTGACTGAAAATGTGTCATTCTTTTTCATCAGCAGCCTCTTTAGGGTCACCATTTTAAAATTTTAATTAAAGCAAATGAATCCTGTGAATACTAATACATATGTTTTAAAATAATAGATTAATATAACAAGTTATGCTTCTATAACTTCCCTTTGAATTTCTCCATGAAGGCTACTTCCTCCAAGAAGCCCTCCTTACCCCCATGCTAAATCAGGTTTTCTGGTTCTAGAGATCCATGGTGAGCTGGAGCTTTTGAGCTGCAACAAATCTCAATCTATGTTTGATTTTGTGGCTCTTTACTGTTTGTGTCCTGTAGCTTAGCCTGGAAGTCTCAGGAGGGCAGAGGGTGTGACTGTGTCATCCACATGGTCTACTATATGGCACTTAGAGTTAAATCCACACTCCTCCCCGGGGCCTCTGAGGCGCCATGTAAATTGACCCGTCCTTTCCATCCCATCCCTCTTTCTGTGCCTCACAATCCCTGGCATATTTTCACTTCTGGCCCTTTCTACTTGATGCTTTCTCTGCTGGGAACTCTTCCTCCAGATTTTGCCTGGCTGTTTTCCATGCAAAATGTCATCCAAATGTCACTGCCTCAGCAAGGCTTTCTCTGATCTAACATATTGGAATTAGAATTCCCCTTCCCAGACACTCTTAATCTCACTTCTCTCTTGTATTTTATTTAGTGCACTTGTCACTGTATGAATTATCTTTCTTATGTATGCATGTTATTCCGTGTGTGTATATTTGCATATTTATTACTTGTGTTCTCTCTAAGATCTAAGATCTCTGAGTTTAAAACCCCATCTTATTTGACTTGTTTACTTCTGTATCATCAAAGACTAAAATGCAGCCAATAAATACCTGTTATATGAATGAATAAATAAATGGTCAGGAGATGTTCAAAGGTATATACATTGGATAAATGAAACAATCAACTTTATTATAACATTTATTTAATATATATTTTTTAACTTATGATCCTTGTTTTGGCATCACATAAAAACAGGGTTCTTCTAATTTCCTTACTAAAGTTTGTCTTCAGAAGTTCTGTTCTTGGGAAGGGTCTACTGTAAGCCATTGTTCTAGGATGTTCCTCACATGGCTTATTTGTGTGGTGAAACAAAGATTAACATCAATGCCTTTGGGGCCACGCAGTGGTTCCAAATGGATTCATTGTGGTTGTGGGTTTCATGTTTACCCCCTGAGCCATGCCCGCTGCATTCCTCTTTTCTTATGACATCTGGGGCCACTTGGTCCTCAGCTGAAGACATGGTTCTGCCTAGACTCTGAGATAAATCCTTTCTGTAAGGAGTGGAGGTTTGAAGAGCTCTAATCCATCATTCTGGATCCCAGAACTAAGTCAAGCTTTCCATACAGATTTTCTTGACTTTGAGGGCCAGTCTGGTCTTGGCTTCTTCAAAGATTTCATTACTTTGCTGTGTTCACATAATTCACCACTGCACTCCATAGAAACTTCCTGAAGTTAGTGCTCTCTAGGAGTGTCTCTTGATGTTCTTCTGTAGTGCCTGCATGTCTTACTTGTTCCACAGTTGCCCATATTTACTTCCATCACAGTCCTTCCACAGCAAATTCCATTTTATTCCCAGGTATTTAAAATTTCCTTTGTTTTGGCATTATTTCAATACCAGTAATCATATTTAAACATATTACCCTTCTAACAAATCTGGCTAAACATGTTTCATATGACTTAAATTTCTATATTTATTTTATATACATGTAGGGAGTATCTGCCTTGGATTCAATGTTCTGAGGGGTTTTTGTTTCTTTGTTTCTTTAGTAACAGCTTTATTGAGATACAATTTTGTGTAGTAAGGAATTTGGCCTCACCTACAGGAAGGTCTGAATTTTGTCCTGGGCCCTGGGAAGTACTGTCTAAAACCTGAGTGATAAGGCTATTCATGGTGGGTCTGATGGTTTATACTAAGGTGAAGTGTGACTCAGGGTGAAGTGTGGTCATGCCAGAAAATCCAACCAAGTGATGAGAGGGTCAAGGATCTGAACTGTGTGATATCATCCCCATCTCTGGAAGGGAAGCAGAGCAGGAGATTGAGTTCAGCCATATGAAAAATGATTCAATCCATTATGCTGACATAATAAAGCTCCAATAAAAATTCTGGACACCAAATCTTGGGTGAACTTCTCGGGTTGGCAATACGACATGTGTGTGGTAACACATCAAAGGTGGGAAGGTAACACATTTCTGAGGATGATGAAAGCACCACCTTTAGAAGTCTCCCAGATATCACCCTGCTTCTTCTCTTCCTTTGGCTGGTTCTAGTTTGTATTCATGAATTATAATAAAACAATAAGTACAATGCTTTCTTCAGTTCTGTGAGTTATTCTAGTGAATTATCAAACCTGAGGATAATCTCGGGGAAACCCTAATTTGTAGCCAGCTGCTCTGTGAGGGCAGCCTTGGGGACCCCCAAATTTGTGGGTGGTATCTGAAGTGACAACAACCTTTGGGGGACTATTTTCTTAGACTGTGTAGTTTGTCTAAATTGCCTTGCATATTCATATACCACAAAGTTCACCTTTTAAAAGTATTATTTGGTGATTTTTAGTATATGCACAAAGTTGTGTGTGAATTACTATTTAATTTCAGAACTTTTTAATCACCCCTGAGAGGATCTGTGTGCTCCCTCCCCATTCCTTCTTCCCTCTCACCTGCAGCCCCTGGAAACCACTAATACATTTTCTGTCTCTATGAAATTGCCTATTCTGGACATTTTATATAAATGGAATAAAACAATATGGGGTTCTTTGTGCCTGGCTTCTTTCACATAGCATAATGCTTCCAAGGTTCATCCATATGGTATCATGGATCAGAACTTCATTCCTTTTTGTGGCTGAATAATATTCCACTGTGTGGATATAAACTATTTTGTTTATCTGTTAATCAGCTGATAAACATTTAGACTGTTTCCACAATCAGCTACTATGAATAGTGCTACTATGAACATTCATGCATAAGTTTTTGAGTGGACATATGTTTTCAATTCTCTTGGATATATACTGAGTAGTGGATCATACATGGTAATTCTATGTTTAACCTTTTCAGGAGTCACCAAACTGCTTACTAAAGTGGCTTCCTTATTTCCCATTCCCACCAGCAATGTATGAGGGTTCCAGTTTCTCCACAGTTCCACCAACACTTGTTATTATCTGCCTTTTTCAGTCTAGCCCTCCCAGTGAGTGAAGTGGCATCTCATGGTCATTTTAATTTGCATTTCCTTAATGACAAATGATGTTAAGCATCTTTTCATGTGTTTATCTGCCATGTGTATATCTTCTTTGGAAAAGTCACTCTGCAGTTCCTTTGTCCATAATTGTGAAGGTGAATTTCTGGATCATCAATTCTGTTCTATGCACCTGTATGTCTATTTCATGCTAACACCATGCTGGCTTGATTATTATAGCTTTATAGTAAATTTTGAAATAGCAAAGGGTGAGTTGTTCAACTTTGTTTTTCTTTTTCTGGATTGTTTTGGCTGTTTTTTATTTCTTGAATTCCCAAAGAATTTTAGGATCAGCCTGTCAATTTCTGAAAAAAAGTAATCTATTATAGAGATTATGTTGAATCAGCAGATCAATTTGATGATTATTGTCATCTTAACAATATTAAGTTGTCTGATTTATGAACAAGAAAGTTCTCTTCATGTACATGTATCTTCTTTAGTTTTTTCTTCAAAATGTTTTTATTTTTCAGATTACAAGTCTTACACCTTTTTGCTTAAATTTATTCCTAAGTATTTTCTTGTTTTTGATAATATTGTAAATAATTTTTAAAATTTTATTTTTATTTATTGCTAGTGTATAGAAATATAACTGATTTTTATATTTTGCTCTTGTATCTACAGTGAATGTTAACGATATATTTTATTGTTTGGAAAGCCCATATAGGCCATGAGTCCCTTGAAGCAGAGACTGTTCTGTTTGTGCTATACATTTAGAACATAGATCAGTGACAAGGATGTAGTTAGTGAAAAATGGTACATATTAAAATAAGAAGCATTTATTGAATCCTTTACATCTTTAAGGCACCCTATGAGAGGCTGTGGGGAATCAAAGGGATATAAATGCGTAGCTTAAAACTTGTAAATTATATTTTGCTTAATAAGAACACTGAATAAAATTATCATGACCACTTATCTCCTTTCTATGATGCGTTACTCATAATGTCATGCTATTTCTTTTGGACTGCATTTGCTATGCCTCTTCTGAGGCATCTAATAATTTTATGCACTTGGGTTTTCTGGTCCTAGGTGTGCACTAATTAAAACACTATTGTCTTGATTTGCTGCCAGTCTTGGTATCATTTACATTTTTAAATAGACTTATAAAAGGTAATGCTTGACTAGACTGCTGTATTAGTCCATTTTGCATTGATATAAAGGAATACGAGACTTGGTAATTGATCAAGAAAAGAGGGATCGTGTGAAAAGAGGGAAGTGTCATGCCAGCATCTACTTCTAGTTCGAGACTCAGGAAACTTCCAACATGGCAGAAAGTAAAAGAGAACAGGCATCACCTGGTGAGAGAGGGAGCAAGACAGGATGGGGAAGAGTCATGCTCTTTTAAATGACCAGCTCTCGTGTAGACTAACAGAGTGGGAACTCACTCATTACCGAGGGAAAGACACCAAGCCACTCATGAGAGATCTGCCGCTGTGAGATCCAAACACCTCCCATTAGGCTCTACCTCCAACATTGTGGATCACATTTCAACATGGGGTTTGGAAGGCAGACATATCCAAACTATATCAACTGCTAAGGTCCCTTTAACTCTAACCTTCCAAGAATATTAAAAGACTGGAACATCAGATACGGTTGCACTGCAGTCCAGAGTGCATTTTTTTCCAGGGGGGCTATCTCTCAGTTTTGGAATCATGCAGTGTAATAAACCATCTGCTTTATCTGTAAACCTGACTAATATTGACTGTACTTGTCCTTGGTATACCTGTCATTCTGCAACCTTCCCAGGGCCAACACAGTGGGGATTATGTTGGCCCGTCCTGAGCATCATGTTGAAAACTTCTCAGTAATGGCAGAAAATGTGTCTCTATAAACATAGTGTATTTTCTTTAATGCTTGTAGAAGATGTATGTGTGACATATGTTTCTCATCAAATATTTAATTAATTTGTTCTATTTAGATATCTTAATACCTTCCAGTAAAAATGAATTAGTATTTGAAGAAAAAACTTGGACAGTAAAGCCAGCTTCATCAAATTCTTTTAAAATAAGAGGCAGATCGTTGGCTTGATGAGATCTTTCATACATTCTAGAAATATAGGGCCTAATTTTCAATTTTCCATTTCTATTCTGAGTACAAAATCTTCAAGCCAAATGTGACATAATTTGTCATAGAAAATAAAGTCACTGCATTAACTTAGACAGCATTTTATCTCCTAGTGACCACAGAGGGCTATCCTTGAGAACTTATCAGTGTCAGCACCCTCTGAACATTACATTGGCAAAAGTCTTTGTATCATAAGTGAAGAGATATACAGTCATGTGAATGAATATGTGTTGAAGGAGGAGTGATATGGTTTGGCCCAAATCTGATCTTGAATTGTAGCTTTCATAATTCCCATGTGTCATGGGAGGGGCCTGGTGGGAGGTAATTGAATCACGGGGGCAGGTCATTCCCATGCTGTTCTCTTGATAGTCTCAGTAAGTCTCACAAGATCTGATAGTTTTATAAAGGGCAGTTCCCCTGCACGTGCTCTCTTGCCTGCCGCCATGTAAATAAGATGTGCCTTTGCTTCTCCTTTGCCTTCTGCCATGATTGTGAGGCCTTCCCACCCGTGTGGAACAGTGAGTCAGTTAAATCTCTTTCCTTTATAAATTACCCAATCTCAGGTATGCCTGTATTAGCAGCATGAGAAAAGACTAATACAAGGGAGCAATATTCAAACTGTAATTAAGGTTTTCTGGAAGTCATCTTACAGAGGCAGTATGGAGTGGATACTAATGCAATTTAGCTATCCAAAATCTCATTACTTGTGTGTACTCTGGAGAAAACCTGTGGAAATAGATGGTTTCAGTCATGAAAGCACAAAATAAGAAGAGTACTAGGTCATGGGCAGTATTATATGTCTATACCTAGTAGTTAGTTGAGCTCAGTCAAGCGACATAATCAGCATGTTTTCCTTGATTAAATTATTTCCACAAAATGTGGAAGTTTCTCAAGTATCCCTAATTAATTTTTTGAAATTCTGGAATCCTGTTTAAATACGCTTTTGTTCCTGAGAGATGAAGCTACTCTCAATGTTCCAACAAGTTCTACATGATAGCTAGATTTGGGACTGTGGTGAGTTCACCTTGCATGTTCTGTCTGAGCCACTGTCTGGCTTGCATGAGGTGTTATTTGATCTGATTTTATTCACCTGTGATCTATGTCAAAGCACAGGACACTGCTAGAAAAAAATTGAGTGGCCAGGCACGTTTGTCTTCTATACTCCTAACATACAAGTTCTGTGTCAATTCCTTATCCCCAGGCTCTTTTCGTCGCCTGAAAATGCATTCTGCCAGTTTGCAAAATCTTCCTTGGGAAAAGACGCTTAAGTGGCTTTGTCATGGTGTGAATGGCTGATACTGTACAATATCATCTTGCCATGTTCATGTTGTTATACTATGGTCTAGAATGAATGACATTGGAAGTTTTGACATCAACAAGCTATGCACATTGTAGTAGACGCTTTAGGTGTATACTTGTGTTTACTCTGACTCGTCTTCTGATGCATGGGAGAGTGACATTTCTCTGCCCCCTTTGCAGTTGGAGTTTTGTGACAAGTTCTGACAATGGACTGAGTAAAAATATTATCTGCACCTTCTGAGACAAAACATTTTGTGCTAGAGCAAAATCCTCCAGAACTCCCTTCCTCTCTGGGGGCAACAGAGGAAGTTTCATTTTCATTTATCTCATCAAAATGGCAGTCTCTCCAACATCCTAGTTCCCTGAGAGATTTCCTGGAGCAGAGCCCCTCACTGAGATTGTATATGTACCATTTTGTACCATTTTTTATATGGACCATGACAAAGAAATTCATCTTTCTTGTATTTACTGCTGAGAATTCAGAGTTTGTTACCACAGTATAATTTGGACCAGTGCAATCTAATAAAAATATAATGTGAATCATTTAAGTAATTATAAATTGTCTAGTAGCCTCATTACAAAAGTGAAGAGAACCAGGTGACATTAATTTCAATATTTTATTTAATGTCACATATCTGAAATATTATCATTTAAACGTGTAATTAATGTAATCACTAATGAGATATCTTAAGTCGTTTTTCATTATACTAAGTCTTTAAAGCCAGATATGTATTTTGTCCTTATACCTCATCTCATTTTGCATCAGACACATTTCCAGGGCTCAAACTCTACAGGTGACTATTTAGGTGGTGCTGTATTGGACAATGCAGATCTACACTATCCTTACTAAATGTATACATTGTATAAGTGTAAATTTATAACTAAATTATGAATCAGGGATTATTTAATAATAATCCAGCGTTATTTTTATAAAAATTGAGGATGTGTTCTTTTCTTTCTTTTTCTTTTTGAGAAGGAGTCTTGCTCTGTTGCCCAGGCTGGAGTGCAGTGGCACAATCCTGGCTCACTGCAAGCTCCGTCTCCCAGGTACATGCCATTATCCTGCCTCAGCCTCCCAAGTAGCTGGGACTACAGGTGCTTGCCACCACATCTGGCTAATTTTTTGTATTTTTAGTAGAGACAGAGTTTCAGTAGATTAGGATATTTATCTTTGCTTTGTATTTCTTCCCACTTATTTAGGAGCTGTAAGGCTGCCTTTGCTGTGTTAATCACAAACTACAGCTTTTCTGAGGGTGTCTGGAATTACATCTCACTGTGATGTGAATATATAGAGAGAACATTTTGTTGGGTGCAGGGGGCAGCCTCAGGATTAGGTAGTTTTACATACTGGTGTGTTAGACTGTTTACCCTGCAGGGAAGGCCGCCAGGTAATAACATCCAATTCATACAGGCACCTCCTGTGATAGTGACTCTTCATCCCTTCTATTCTCTGGAGGTTAAAAGAAGAGAGAAAACAGAAAAAGACTTGAGTTCTTGAAACATTGCTTTCAATTTAGTTCAATATATATGTATGTCAGTTCAGATTCCCCCTAAAAGCAGACTCTGAGACATAATTTAGGTACTAATAATTTATTGGGGCTGCATAGAGCATGGGGAGTGATACAGGGAAGAAAAGGCAGAAAATAGAGTGTGCTCTCTAAAGTCAGCTGCCACTGTGGACTTCTGGTAGTTGATCCTGAAAGGAGAGTATAGAACATGGCGTTGAACCCAAGAGTTGGACTTGAAATGAACCCAACTGAGGGCAAGAGAACTGGGGAATTTATACGCCAACTCTTGAGAGTCATTGGTTGGTTGTGGGCTGCTCCTATGAGGTGTCAGTTCCCTGACACTCCTGGCCAACAGCCCCAGAGCTGTCAGCGCTCACATTTGGAACTCCTCCAGACACATGAAGCAATATGTTTGATGGATACAGGTGAGCTCTCTGATAGGACTTTCATTCAATATTGGGTGAAATCAAAATCATAAATTTATAGATTCGCATTTGACTGACCTCCAAAGGAAGAGTTTCAGACAACAGATTTAATGCAATGTCACAAATTTAGGCTGTAAGGGGGGCATAGTTTTGAGTGTAACTGCTATTCTGCAATGAGGAAACAGGAGCTTTATGGATAAACATGGCCCGAGGTCATAACACTTGAGAAAAAGAAAGGCAGGAGGCATCATTGCACATAGGCAATGATTTTGCAGCTACACAGACATAAAGAGAAGCTGGCAGCTGCTTCTGGGTGTCATGGTGGATTGGCTTCTTAATGAATAACCCGCGTGCTCTACAGAGGCTACTCAGAGATGATTGAACTCCAGAGACTGACTCACACTATGCACAGAACATCCACTTAGCTGGAGAGCCAGCCGCTAATTTGCCAAGGACATTACCTCCTTGATGAAGTTTACAGCGTCATTCTAATCAGTCATATCTTTTTCTCTAAAAGGACTCCATAATTAGATTAGTGTTAACACCTTGACTTTATAGATGGAGGGCTGGGAAACACCCTAGTCCTACATTGGCGCATCTGAAAACTATCTTTCTGGTGGGGGCCACTTCTTTGTCAAAACTCATTCATTTTATATTTAAGACAATATTAAATATTGAAAGCATGATAATTAATCTCTTTGTTCCTAAATTATAAAGATATATCCTGTTTGGAATTGTAGCTCCCTATGTAAGGTATGTGAATATCTTTATGTAAGGTAAAGAATGTAAGGTATATGAATATCTTTATGTAAGGTATATGTAAGGTATATGAATATCTTTATGTAAGGTATATGTAAGGTATATGAATATCTTTATGTAAGGTATATGAATATCTTTATGTTGTCAATCCAATGGAAAAGCAAATCAATGTTTTTCTGTATATGTGTCAGATCCAGAGAAATAAATAGAATTCTATTATCAATTATTTATTTACTACCTGCCATTTGTAAGTTTCACACAAAAGGAAGATGGTGGAGGTAAATAAAAAATGAATGAGGAAAGAGTCTTATAACTCAAACTTCACAAGATCTTGGTCACTCATTCAAAAATCTGTATTGTGAATATTCTGTGTCAGATATGAGGCTAGGTGCGGGGGATATTATGATGAACAAGATAGACATGTGCCCTGAGCTGGTGGGGAACAGAGATATGTATAAAATAAATTACAGTACAGTATAGTACCCGAGGTAACAGGGCAGCAAGATATGCCCTGGAGCTCAGAGGTTTTCTCTCTTTGCTTTTAACTACCCCATGGCCAGATTGGATGGGGATTTTAGTGTTATCACCCTGCAGAAAACAAGAGAAATATCCTTCAGTATTTATAGAATGGTGCTTAGCATGTGGCTGAGAGCTGTAATTTAAAAGCCCAAGATTGCAAATTAGTTCTTGCATTAGCACTGGATTCTATTTACTCAGATGGCCAGAAACATCCTATGAGGCCAGTTCTCTAGAACTAGGGAGTGTTCTAGTAATTGCAACCCTGAGCTATGCTGCAATACAAAAGGATTAATAAAGAATAATGTGGACATATGTTTAAAAAGATAAACATGCTAGGTGAATGTGAAGAATTGTTCTTGCTAGTGTTTCTCATGGAATCCCTGGTTGGGTCTATGTTGTCTTTACACCTGAATACTAGGCTGGGCAAGTCTGATGGACTAGTGGAGCAGGTCCATCAGGAATTTGTTTGCATGAGAGTATCCCAGATAAGAACTTATTTTAAGGCAAAAGAGAGTCAAGCACATCACCCCTTACAGCCAGAGGGCACGAGCAGAGTGATGAGGGCACTTAGTGATACATAACACTTGAGTTAGACTCCAGCTCAGCAACCAAAGAAGGACCCTTGTCTTGGTCATAAGCTGACAAAGGATTTAAAATTAAATATGGCAATACTATTCCACCAAAAATATGTAAGTCAGGGTAAGCCGATACTGCCTTATCAGAGGGTACAGAGGAAGAAGAAAAATTTTCCCCTAAATCACTGTCCAGCTTCGGCATCATGGGGGCCTGATCACTGGTGTGCTATGGAGGAGGAGGTGGTGGAAGTGGCAGCTACATTCAATGCAATTCTTGTTTTAAAAATTTTTATTGATATGTAGCTGTTGTAAATATTCTTGGAGTACATGTGATATTTTGATACATGCATATAATGTGTAATGATCAAATCAGTGTAATTAGGATATCCATCACCTCAAACATTTATCTTTTCTTTGTGTTGGGAACATTAAAACTCTTCTTTTCTAGCTATTTTGAAATATACAATCAATTATTTTAAACTATAATTTTTCTACCATACTATGGAATAGTAGAACTTATTTTTTCTACCTAACTATATTTTTGTACCCCTTAACCAACTTTTCTTCATCCTCCCCTTCCCTTTTCCCTTCCCAGACTGCAATAACCACCAGTCTACTCGCTACCTCCATGAGATCCACTTTGTTATCTCCCACATGTGAGTGAGAACATGTGATATTTGTCTTTCTGTGCCTGGCTTCCTTCACGGAACGTAATGTAATCCAGTTCCATCCATGTCATTCAATGAAATTCTGCAACATGTGCAGGAAGATGGCAGAAATTTCTCAGCACTAATGGCAAAAGCCCATAGCAGTGGCTTTGTGTGGCAAATGTTGCAGCCAAAATTGGTGGTAGATGGATGATGACTGTAGCAGTGGTACCTAACAGAGATGTGCGTTCCCTGTGGATTTGGCAGTGATAATCCATGCATGCTGTTAGCCATGTCTCAGAGGACATGAGAGGCACTCACTGGCAACTCCTAAAAACTGTGACTGACAGAGGGGAGGCTTAACAGAAAGTAGAGTTCCCTATGTAAGCGGGAGGAAGCAAGAGCCAGCAAAGTCTGGATGAGAAACCCGGTTCCCGTATGATCTTTCAGGTGGATAGACTCAAGAAACTCAAGGCAATTTTTCTCCTCTCTCATCTCCTTCTTAAAAATTATTATTATCCCTGTACTTTGGGAGGCCGAGGCGGGCGGATCACGAGGTCAGGAGATTGAGACAATCCTGGCTAACACGATGAAACCCCAGGCGTGGTGGCGGGCGCCTGTAGTCCCAGCTACTCGGGAGGCTGAGGCAGGAGAATGGCGTGAACCTGGGAGGCGGAGCTTGCAGTGAGCCAAGATCGTGCCACTGCGCTCCAGCCTGGGCGACAGAGCAAGACTCCATCTCAAAAAAAAAAAAAAAAAAAAAAAAGATTATATTTTGGTATTAGTATTTTCAACGTACAAGGAGCTTTTCACTTGGTGCTATTGTCCAGCAGATGAAGGACGGTTTTACTTATATTCATTTGGAATGTCAAGATGACGGCTTTGGCAACATCAAAAATGTTGAGTCAAAAATGAGTGACTCTTGTTTTGAAAGAAATTTTGTCACTCATATATATCTATATATACGTATACATCTTATCTGTATTCACATTCCAAGAAGTGTCGCAGCTTTGACTTAGTGGAAAACGATGATAGTTGTCAAGTCCCTTCAGAGAGTGTTGGGTAAAATCAATAAATCTGTTTCTGTTTCCCTGTAATTATGGTGCCATGATCGGGGAGAAAATCTCCTGAGGCTGGAGGGGAGATACTATAGGACCTTCCCATAGTTGTAGTTGACTCCCTGTGGCTCTTTAATCCTGTAACACTTCATTTTCCTTTCTTCCTCTCCACCAGAGTTCATGATTAATTTTGCTATTTTCTGCCAATCTTTTTCCCTAAAATTTGTTGTTTGATTCCCCACCTCCACCATCAAGGATTCCAGATAAATACTGTTTGTTTCATCTTGGAATTGGGACATTTTTCTTTCCTCCCTTAGTCCCTTAATTATAGCATCTAACTCCTTCTTTGGGATAACTTTACCCAGACTAATTCAGTGAGGAGCAATGCAAATGGCTATGCACTTTAGCCATCCCCAGTAGAAAGTGAAAATTACCACATCTGGCTGTTGAATTCAAGAGGGACAAATGTGGGCCTCAGGAGGGGTGAGTGTAGGAGAGGGTTAAAATGGAAGCATATCTGAATCCCCCTGGCTGGCAATTGCTCTGAATCCTTGTAGTTGAAAGAGCTACAAAATACGGATTCAACAGCATGGGAAATTGAGAAATTTTCTAGAGAAAAAAAAAATAAGTCCCTTTAGCCTGACAATTGTTAACAATTTACTTTGGTAGTTCTGATTATAATCATGAGTAAAAATTCATGAAATAAACAGCTCTTTCAAAACTTGGGAGTGAGGATGAGAATGTTTTTGTTGTTTCGCTAAGTGACTGATATTAGACATTCAGATCACTCTTCTCCACATTCATTTTGTGGGATTTGAATAGATTCACATAATCTTAACCTGCTGTGTTCTTCACTTGCTAATCTATTCCAACACCAGTGGAATGTTAATGACGATGAAGCCATACACTTTCCATAACCTCTCTATTTGTGCTGTGACAAAATTAAGTACAGTCTGTATTTAATTACCCAGCACTGGACTTCAGCAAGAAAGAATTCAATTTTGTAAAATAACAAATTTTGAGGTAATTGCATGCACAATCAATGCATATTTTATCCATTCCATGGTGATCTTTAGGGCAGGTCATTATTTTGTCTCATTTAAAGAGATGTTACACTTTTAAGGTCATTGTTCTGATAGCCTTAATTAACAGCAAGAAAAATAAGACAGTTTTGTTTGGGGGGTGGGTTTGAGGTTGCCTTTTTGCATTTTGCAGTGAGGACACACAGTTTTGGGGCCAAAGCAGGGTTTTCCCTAGATATCTTTCTTGGCTCGCTTCTCTAGATGAAGTTTGCATTCTGGTAAAAGGTGGTGCATTTTCTGTTTGTCAGAAAAATAATATTATAAAATGGCTTTATTATCCAGAGCTGAGACCAAAATGAGGGCTTAGATGACAAAGGACAACTCCTCTTTGACCCCAGAATATACCTCTACAGTAATAAGGTAACCAGTAGCCATAGGGGAACCAGCTGTTTCCTCACAGGCATTTATCTGGCAGGGAAAATAAAGACAGAGAAATTTTGCCTTTGGCTCTCAGATATTGGTATAGTCTGATGTGGCTGATTTTTCCTCTCAATTTCTATGTGAGTTTTAGCTGTAGCCCTCCGGGCGAAATACTAGAGCATTAACCCCAGAATCTTTCTTTTACTCACTTTTCATCATTCTTCATTCCCTCCTTCTCTAACTGCTCTCAGAGTACACACACAGGATTCCTCTGAAGTCAGAGGAGGACCCTGAAGATAATGTCTTTTTAGTGTGGTTTATTCTGATTCTGAGTCTCTTGAGTAGACAAGACCACTCCCGGTGTTCAAGCTGAGGAATTTTGTAAGACACAAAGCCTGTGAATCCTGGGAAGAGGGATGAGGGCAGTGAGAAGTCAACCAGAAAATTAGAAAAAGAGCTGACTCTATGTTCATCCTGATTTCCTAGGCCTGGCATTTTGGGAAATGAGACCAGGAAAAATACCTAGAAATTCCCAATTCTACCAAGTTAGGAGAATGAGAATTTTGGTATCTCCTTGCCTGTCCATCTCATCTGCCCCTGCCCCCACTTCAGTCTAAATAGCCTTGCTTTGATCTGTACTATGTGTGTGACTTGTGGGAAATGTTTTGTTGGAAGAAAGTGCTCTGCATCTAAAAAAACCTTGAAAACACTGAAGAGGCCTAAAATGCATCATTTTATAGATGAGGAATCTGCAGCTCAGAAATGGCAAAGGACATTCTGGGAGTCACATAGCTAAGAGGAAGGTGAGCTGGGAGTGGCTTTCTTGGGTCCTACATTCAAGTGCCAGTTGCACACTTCCCCATCTCCAAATAGTCAGTCAACCTGAAGGTCATTGTAGGGGGCAGCCAAAATCAGCTGATATTTACAATCAGAAGATAGGCAGTTCACTTTATTGTTTTTTTTTTACCTTTGCATAGAGTACACAAGTTGTCAAAAATAAACAGTAGATACCATAAGACTTGGTGTTATCAACTGTTGGCCAGTTGTTTAATTTCAAGGTTTATTGATTTAAATTCCTATAAAATTAGATTCAGCCCACACCCTTGTCCACCCTTATCCTCCTCTAACTACTAACCCTGTTCAAGAAGGCAGTCTGTGTTCACAGCTGGCTACATTTTCCTCCTGTCCCCACTTTCCATGGTGTTAAGCAAGAAACGCAAAACACATGGATATTCATGAATAATTCAAGTCCCCTAGAGAAGGCCATTCGATCCCGACCCAACACTAACCCTTCCCATCAATCTGCATTTGTAAAACTAACCCTGGGAAAGTCAAGCTCCTCCAGACCTGCGAATACCAGGCAGTTCTGATTTGCAAGCCTAAGAGGTCCTCAAATTTAAAAAATCAATTCAAACCCAAAGTGACATTTCAGTTTTAATAAGTCAGCATAGTCTGGCCTGTTTTATTTAATGGGCTATATTTATTGTGCCCTCTGAAGAGTTAAATCTCATGAACAGTGGGACAGAATGCTATCTATTTTAATTTCAATTTTCAAGATCGGAAACACAGAATTTATTATTCTGCTGAAAGGGGACTCTAAAATGGTTTTCATTTCAGCTATTCCATCAGAAGGGAGTGTGCCTCTGAAGATGTTACAGACCTCGTTTCAGTCTCATGACTCATTTGTTTAAGCATTTAGAACTGATACCCCAAAGCATCAAGACTGGGAGCATTCTAACCAGCCCTGGTTTCCAGGTAGAAGATGACACCCTCCGATATGCAAGGACTTAGCTTATGTCCAAAGACAAGAAGCTAAAAGCCTTAGTGAAACACCAGCTGTCTTAAGGAGTCCTTTTCTAGGCTGGGAAGATTAGTATACAACAAGAAATACAGGTGTGAAGAGTTGTTTGCTTGAAAGCTGTGATTTGACATTCACCACCACACTAAATCTCTTGGGCATTACATTTAAGGGCACTGTAGTCACTGGAAAAACTCAAAAATCAAATTCAATTTTGGGATTCAACTTATGTCTGCCCACTTTTCCCAAAAACCCTATTAGTTGATTGATTGGATTATCTAAACATATTATTTTATTTTAGTTTTTTGAGACAGAGTGTTACTCTGTCACCCAGGCTGGAGTGCAATGGTGCAATCTCGGTTCACTGCAACCTCTGCCTTCTGGGTTCAAGCAGTTCTCCTGCCTTAGCCTCCCAAGTAGCTGAGATTGCAGGCATGCACCACCACTCCCAGCTAACTTTTTTTTTGCATTTTTAATAGAGACAGGGTTTTGCTATGTTGGCCAGGGTGGTCTTGAACTTCTGGCCTCAAGTGATCCACCCATCTTGGCCTCACAAAGTGATGGGATTATAGGTGTGAGTCACCATGCCCAGCCTAAACATATAATTTATTTAGACATAAGAAAAACAGCTCCATTTCCTTCACTTACAAAGTGGCTATAAGAGAAGAAACTTCTGCATAGATTCTTATAAAACTTGAGTTGGGACACCTAAGGACAAGTGAGATCAGGGTTTGACAAACTATGGCCCATGGGTCAAATCCAGCCCCTCTCCCGATTTTGTCAGTAAGGCTTTATGTTGTATTGTTGCTGACATGTGAGGTAGGCTGCTGCCATTGGCCTGGTTGCTGTTGGTATACCGGCAGCTTCCGGTACATTCCTCAATGTGACCAGCTTGTTAAAGAAACATCTTTTCTACCATGTGATTATGGGAGAAACTATTTTAGAGCAGGCAGCATTTTCCTCAACTGCTACTCACTGTGGGAGAATGTCTTGCCTAAATTTAGATATTTTTTATTGCACTGAGAAAATATTTAAGAATATAAACAAAATCTTAGCTTAATTTCTGGGGGCTTAGGCTATTGAGTTATAACTACCTCTTCCTGGCTTTACTGTTGTTTTCCAGCCCTTTTGTTGTCCTCACTCATATATTGGGGAATTTGGCACCTTACTCAAAATCTTCCTTCCCTAGTCCCTGCTATGATAATTAACTGGGTAACTCCACATTGTGGTCTCTCATGTCTTTGACCTTCTGCATTGCACCTGTATCCCCATCGTGCCTTGGCCCTCGTTATCCACAGTTGTCTCACCTCCATGGGCAACATTCAATGAGCCTGTTCTCTGCCCACAGCTCCCTTTGTCCCAGGTGTCTTCTTTTCTTTTTTTTTTTGAGGCAGAGTTTCATTCTTTTTGCCCAGGCTGGAGTGCAATGGTGCGATCTCAGCTCACCGCAACCTCTGCCTCCCGGGTTCAAGCGATTCTCCTGCCTCAGCCTCCCAAGTGGCTGGGATTACAGGCATGCGCCACCGTGCCCAGCTAATTTTGTATTTTTAGTAAAGACAGGGTTTCTCCACATTGGTCAGGTTGGTCTTAAACTCTCGACCTCAGGTGATCTGCCTGCCTTGGCCTCCCAAAGTGTTGGGATTACAGGTGTGAGCCACCGTGCCCAGCTGGTATCTTCTTCAACTTCCTACACTACAGTCATTCTTTAGCGTCATCAGGAATTTCAGTCCTTGCATTGTTCTATTTTCTCCCAATTATTGAACCTTTGCATTTCTCATTTATTGCTTATGAAGCTTATTTTTATTTATTTCTTCAACTTCTTTAACAAAAGACAATTTATTAAAATTTATTTGGTCCTAAAGGCCCACCAAATTACTATTTGTCACTAATGTTCATATTCTCCCTCTTTAATCAATTGCTTTTGGATTTTTGGCACATTTTAAAGTAGTAGGGCATGACAAAAGAAATGATTTTTGAAAATTTCTCATTTTAGAAATATCCCTTGTAATTACTTATTTATGCTCCTTGCTTTATCTAAAGAAACCAGCTACATTTTGAGCATTCAAGATCTAACTAGTAATATTAAATCAAGCATTCAGGATCTAAATAGTAATATTAAATTTTCTACAAATTTTCTCAGGTAAAATCTGGCTTGTATAATTACTATTTTGCTCAGAAATAATCACAGAAATGGAATTGCCCTTTTGATGTTGAAAATCTGAATCAAAAAACCTAAGCCAAGAAGGAAAATAAATATAGTAGGATTCTTCCTAGTCCCTTGAGTATGTTTAAGCGCATTATTGGACTACTCTGCTCTTAATATAACAGCAGTGTGTCATTTGACATAACTATAAGGCATAACAATGAATATTTTTAAGAAATAAAATCAGATCCTATCCTGTGCCTCTTAAGTTGGTAAACAAACCAAAAATTTTTATATGTATTTGTGTGTGTGTATACATTTACAGACGCCCACATACATTGTGTATACACACACTGTATATATAGATACTGTACTATACACACATTCTATATAAACACTATATACACACACAGAAAGATCATTATATATATATAATGTGTGCATATATAGTATACATTTTATATGTATGCGTGTGTGTATATATATCAAATGACACTGTATATATATGTGTGTGTATATAATACGTATATACACACACATAAAGGGAGGGAGAGGAGAGAGAGGGAGAGAGAGATTTAATCATTGGCTCTATACCCAAATGTATATGAATAGCAATTTTAATCTAGAACAATTTTTTATTAACTGATATTTTTATTAACACAGTAGTTTTATGTTTTTATTGATTAAAATAACATGTCACAAACTAGCAAAAATGATTTCCTTTTACGTAATGATTTTTCCTTTTAATCTATTGGAAATAGTACAGAAACTGATTTAAAAGTTTTGACTTCATTTTCCGTTTTTTTCCACCCATCTCCCGTTTCAACAAACTTTAGACCTAAGGGAGAATTTAACTTTAAGAGTAGCTTAATGAGAAGAACCTTTCTGTGTTAACACTTGAAATGTTTTGTGTCGAAAACTTGATATTAATTTTAGCAATTAGAGGTTAGATAATTCAGATTAAGCATCTTACTGAGGGCAAGCAGAAAGGTATATAACGCTTTTTAAAAAGTTTATTGGAAGGAATTGATAAACACTGACAAACATTGGCAGTGAGGGCCAGGACTTGAAGAACGATGGAAGCCCAGAGAACTGAGCCTAGTATTTGGGACCTCTTTCAGAGCTACAGCTAGGAGGTTCCTTGCTGGGGACAGTGGGTGGTGTGAAAGGATTTAATAAGATCAATAATTGAGCTTAAAACATTTGCTAAATGAAAGGCCAATATAGAAATTGCATTTCTATATTATAACAACAGCAAATGCAAACATTTAAATGATGCATTCTACATGTTTCAAAAGATTATCTACCTTGGAGTAAATTGAACATACAGCCAACATCACTACACAGAAAACTATAAAACATTTCTGACAGAAATTAAAGAGTGACGAAACTTGTCAGGAAGTTCCAGATTCTCATAGTCCCTAAGCTAATTCTGGATAATTGATCCTAGAACAGTGCAGTCCCACTCACAATCTTACCAGATTTTATTTGGTTTTACTTTTCAGTGGCACTTGATAAGACAGTTCTTGCAAAGGGCTATGACTAATGAAAGCTTAAAGGATAAAAACAAGTAGGGGAATTTGCTCTACCGCTTATCAAAGGTCATTATAATTATATAGTAAATGAAACATTGAGATATCGATGCAATAATAGGAAGATAGACAAGTCAGCCAATGGTATATAAAAGAAATCCCGGGGATAGACCCATATGTATATGGACAAATGGTTCATAGTAAAGGTATCACTTTAGAACAGTGGAGAAAGGATGATCTTTTCAATAAACGCTGTGAAAGTAATTGGATGTTTATAATAAAGAAATGAAAATTTATCTCTATCTTAGGACACATACAAAAATTAACTTCAGGTGGATCATAGGCATCCAAATGGCCAGCAAATGTATAAAAAGTTTCTCAACCTCATTAGTTTTCAGGAAAATGCATATTTAAAGTATAGGATGTTACTACACAGATGCCAGAATGGTGAACATGCAAAAGATAGATAACGCCATTTGGGCATGTGGAGCAAGGAGAACTTTCCTTCATCCATTGTCAGTAGGAGTTAAGTCGGTACAACCATTTTTGAAAACATTTTGGCAGTCTTTATTAAAGTTAAGATATGTAAATCCTATGACCCAGCAATTTTACTTTCAGATATGTACCCAGAACATAAATACATACCAAGGTATACAAGAGAAACATACAAGACTGCTTATTGAAACATTATTATAAAAGCCCAATGTACAAATAACTCCAATGTTTAACAATAGTAGAGTGGTACATTTGGTTTATTTATGCATATAGTATATATACATACAATGTAACACTACAGAGAAATGAAAATGAACAAAATACAGCGTCATACAACATGGGTAAATATCACAAACACATTTTTTATTAAAGAGTTCAGGTATAAAAGAATATATACTATATGAGCCCATTTATATGAAGTTCACGGAAACAGGGAATGGCATGCTTTGGGCAGTAAACTAGAAAGTTGCTAGTAAGTGTACTTTAAAAAGAAAATATATTGGTTACTTTTGGAGGGCAGAGAGGAGTTATTTACTGGGATTAAGTATATGGAGGCTTCAAGAATGTTGGTAATGTTCCATTTATTTCCTAATTTGTGTGGTGGTTTTATAAATGATAGACCTGAACATTTTGGGGGTACTTTTCTGTATGTGTTGTTTCACCAGAGTAAAGGTATAAGAAACAAGTAAAGAAAGAAACTGATATTTTGTCATTGTTGTTTTCACATAAACAGACAAATGCCCCACCCAAGGATAGATCACTTCATTTTTCTTCAAGTAATAGTAACTTGTGGTTTGAATTAAATCTTTGAACAAATAATTGCTAAAACAAAAACAAAAACAAAAAAAACCTCTCTGAAAATGGAACTGACGGGGAACATCACACACCGGGGCCTATTGTGGGGAGGGGGGAGGAGGGAGGGATAGCATTAGGAAATATACCTAATGTAAATGACGAGTTAATGGGTACAGCACACCAACATGGCACATGTATACATATGTAACAAATCTGCACATTGTGCACATGTACCCTAGAACTTAAAGTATAATAATATTAAAAAAGAAAATGGAACTGATTTCTGTGTTTCTACATTAGACTTATAATTTTATTAGATATTGAATGGAATTTTAATCTGCTATGGGGAACCCACCAGAAAAATGTATTTTCACTGAGAATACAGACCAAGTTCTCCATTTGCTGATTCTCAAGTTTACCTATGATCACATTTTTCATTGAAAAAATTTATTCATAAACACTGGTGAAACCTAGAGCTTGGTAGATATTATTAACAGCAGTGTGAGGCTCACATCGGGGATCAGTATTTTGTATTCAGAAAACCAATTATTTTTCTCCTCCCTTTTAGATGAAAGTATAACATTTTTCTCTACTTCAGTTTTTCTTGTGCCTATGTTTTGGCAGAGTTTAAAGTACACTCTTCATGTTAACTTGCATTCTCTGAGCACTGAGAAGGAAAGATTAGCTATGGCAGTGGTTGACAATGAGACAATAAACTGATCTAGGATCTCTGTGTCAGTAACTGAGCTATAGATGGAACTCAGCCTGTGACCTGTAACTAATTTCAGCCATTTACAAATTTCACCCCAAGATTCATAGTCTGTAAAAGAGTGTAGGCTGTCCGTTTAGAAGTGTATGAATGGGCTTTGGAGTCCTGTCACCATCTTCACTGTTTGGCCTTAGGTGCGGCATTCATGTTTTCTGAAGTGTGATGACTGTATTCATACAACCTACACAATTCCAACCACCTTGCAGAGTTTTCATGCAGATGTTTGGCATATAGTAAGGTAACTCCAAGTATTATCCACACTGATATGTTCAAACCATTAATTTTATTGTCAAGGGACCAACACCCATGGAGGAGAGGAAACTTGTTCAAGATCACATAAAAGAATTGGAATAAGACCTAGGTCTTCTGTCCCCCAGCTAGTTGTTCTTTCCACCAGCTTTCCAGATCGTAATCAGTCCTGGTCCGACAACTTAAAATAGAGAAAAAGAAAGAAAGAAAAACAGCTACATTGCAGCCCACTTTTCTAAAATTGCCGGGGTAATTTTATAGATTTAATTGGATTGGCATGGACAAGATTTGTCTTAATAAGAGAACGAATTCATTAGGTTGTAAAGTACAACCTTGAGCAGGAGACAGCATGTGACAAATTACAGAAATAACAAGGCTCCGAATGGCCGAGCAAGTGCACCTGCAGCCGTCCCACCTGGGGCTGTAATTTCATTACCCTCATAAACCAAGGCAAGGTCAGGCTTAGTCAGACTTCGAAAAGAGGCCCCCAAGGAGATCCCAGGTGCAAAAGGAACTAGCATAGATGCAATGAGAGATATGTGAGAACTTCTTTTTCCTGTCCTGAAGTGGACCTTGTTGGGGCAGCTAAACGATGAGGTTAGAGAATGAGGTGCAAGGAGCTGTCACATGGAGCAGTGGGCCAAAGCCAGAAAACCTGGCTTAGATTTGTCTTCAGCCTTTGTTAGGAGTGGGAGTCAGGGAAGGTTTTCATAAACCACATGCGAACCTAACCTTGCAAGTTTGTTCAGGTGCAGCTGTTCCTCTTAGGGGGCAGGAAGAATAAATCTGTTCCTTTATTTGCGGGTAAGTGGCCTGTCTTCTGTGAGCTGGTGCCAGTTGGACGAGAATGAAGCCAGCATTCTTGAGCCTTGGGAATGGTGCAGTTGACCTGGCCACATTTCATGTCTCCCAATTAGATCTGCTTTCCTAAGTGGCTCCTGCAGTTTCAAATTTTCCTTCTCAGAGTTGACCATGCAAAGCAATTCCTGGTTGTGGAATACCTTTTCCAACACCACTTGGCAAGATGCCTTGGACTAGATTTGAAGCAGAGGTGGCATAAAATAGTTGGTGCCATGCCTTCCAAATGTATTCTGTGTAAGGTGTTCTTAGGGTTTCTTTAGAGACAGTGTGATTAATGCAGCCATGACTGATTTAGTGGATAAATGTTCTGTGGCTTCTAGGCTATACACATATCCTAGAAAAACCTGAGTTTTCCACGATGTTCAGAAATTACAATGGACATTTAGTGGGAACAAACAGGAGGTAGTTCTTGGCTGAGAACAGAATCCAAATGCTAAGTCTGAATACGCCATGATCTTACTGTGCCACATTAGTCATTCACATAGCCCCCAGTACCTTAGGTCTAGAATATTTTAAGCAGCTTTATTCATCCCCTGTTATGGGTAAGTTGTAAACTAAGCCTGGAATATGGCTTGACAATAGCTTGATAGAGGAAAACTGATGGAGGTGATCCCCCTGGAGATTCCTGGGATCAAAGGGAGTGAAGTCACATCAAGGGGTGGGGGTGGGGGTGGGGGGCAGGGGGTTACTGGGAATAACTACAGACTAGAAAATTCAGAAAATTTGTAAAATTTCTATGTAAAGAGCATCAAAGGCCAAAACTGGGAACACCACCTTTGTGTCTTCAAGTAGAAAAACCAAGTTTATGACAGAGAATGAGAGGGAGATCTAAGGGAGTCAGAAACTATGTAGATACTGCAATGAGGCAGGAAAGATAGAACAAACAGGCACCAGAATCCTAAGATGTTTGCCTTTGTTGGAGCTGGAGTTCTTGTTCCTTTATCTTATTCCATTTCATTTGACTTTTTATTTTTGGTTGTCGTTGGCTCCATGGTGCATGGATACGCCCACTTTGAGTTCTTTATTAATTTCTCTACGATCTGTTTGGATTTTGTTTTTTTGTTTTTTTGTTTTTGCTAGAATTACCCAGACAAACGATCCCAAAGCATACCTTGAGGCTCAGTTACTGATTAATTTGGCAAGGTCCAAAGCCTATTTTTTAGACCTCAATTATCTAGCTGATTTATGTCCACAAATGCAACTGCTGATTTTCACTGGTGCAGAATATTATACAAGCAATATAACATGTGATTTTTTAAAGGGGGTAACTGTGCCAGATACCTTTCTGGTCTGTAGCTTGACAACATTTAACCCTGAATAAAGTCTAAGGATGACAATTATATCTGCACTGACGTTGACTTAATGGGGGAAGCGATTGGTTGAGCTTTCTTCAGATGAACGGATTTTCCCTAAGTATCCAGCAAGCAAATGTCAGACTCTGCTTGTTAAGTGATTGCCCCCTTCCCCAAATAAAAGTCTAATGAAGAAAGCTAGTGACCTATAATCCCAGTGACTCAGGAGGCCTAGGTGGGAGGATTGATTGAACTCAGGAGTTCTAGGCTGCAGTGAGCCATCATTTTGCCACTGCACTCCTTCTTCCTTCCCTTTTCCCTCCCCTTCCTCCTCTTCTCCTTCTTCTTGTTCCTTTTCCTCCTCTTCTTTCTTCTTCTCCTCTTCCTCCTCCTCCTCCATCTCGCTCTCTGTCTCTCATAGCAAACTGGTATTAATTTAGCCATGAGTTCAGGAGGGAGAGAATTTATTGATGTCAAGAGGAACCTGGAGAATACATGTCTGTAGAAACTTCTTGTTACCTGGCCAATTTGAGGTGCTGTGACAACTAGAAAATAGAATAATAGCAGTTGGGAGTCTGTCACAGATCAGCTGCACCCTGGCTTATACGCCTGAGCCCATAGCAAACATTATGTAAGTATCTAGGAGTGTTCTTGGAGAAAGATGTGAGACTTGTTTAACAACAACAACAACAACAACAAAAAACAGTCACTTGGGAAAGCCCTCCATGGGTGAAGGAGGGGTTCTAAGCAGATTGATTGCTATGATTGGGGTAATCTGACGGGGGGCGGAAACTGGGTCTTGATCAGCTGGATCTGGGCCACGGATGATGCTGGGGGGCTAGAGGGGAATCTTTGTCTCCCGAGTAGTTAGGTGGTGGGAGCAAGGTTAGAGCTTGTTGAGATCGTGAGGTGGGTGCTACCAGGTTGCCGGCAGTGTGGGAATTGCCATTCGCTTAGTGGGAGGAACGTGGATGTGTCAACCTTATTTAAAGCTTTGAAGTAAGAGAGGTCTTTATTGCAGCTGAGTGATAATGTGCAAGCCTGTTATTGTCTGGGTCTTTTTTTTCATTTATAAAAGGAGAAAACTAATACCTGCCCCATAGGATTGTATGAGACTTGGGTAAATTAGTAAATGTAAAGTTGTTGGACTCAGCATCTGTCACTATCTGATAACCAGAATCAGTTTTTACAGGTAGGAAATATTTACCAGTCTTTCATTTACATACTTATGTCCTGAAATACGCTATACTTTGTTACATCTTTGCAGAGAGATACAGAAAAAATCTGCATTTTTCAGTCTTCAAAATTTCATAAGTATACATATTTTCTTTTTAGTTTAATAATTTGATAAAATGATGCTAGGCAAATAATTTTTATTGCCTTTTTCTCTGTACCCATAAAGATATCAAGAACATTTTTTACATGAGCAAACAGTTCTTTAGAGTATAACTTTTAATGACGGAATAAGTATTTCTTTGAACTAACATTCTAGAGTTTATTCAAAATATTAAGTTACTTCTGACTCAAGGAGATAATCAAGGTTCTAATCATTCATATGAAATTAATTAAAACTATTAAAAATCCCTGTAAGCACCTAGACAAAACCATCAATTCAATGTATGGCCTTAAACTCATCATTTCACAGAAGTAAAAATCAGAAGTAATGAATCAGCATTGTGTTAGTGAAGGCACATTTTATTACAAGTGCCTGTGTATGTATTTGCATATGTGTGTGCATTTAAAAAAAAAGAAAAGGCAAAGCTATGATTTGAGTGTCCTATCATTGGCAAGAGGCCAGGCCTGGCAGCTCCAAATTCCAAGTCTGCTTTGATATTTTAATTGTACATCAGGGACCCTTTAAGGGAGCCAGAAAAAGCCAAGTCATTCAAAATATAGCCTGGGGTGAGGTGTCAGACTGCTGGGGTTTCTATTCTGGATTCAGCACTAACAAGCCTCATTTGTACTTTTCTTAAGTTACTAACATTTTTATGTCTTAACTTCCTTCCCTATAAAATGGACATAATAATGATACTTATCTGTAGGAATACTGTGAAGATTAAATAAGGGAACATATGTAACATTCTAATAGTGCTTGGTGTGTACTAATTTTGAAGTAAATGTTGGCAATTATTATTAGTTAAGATTCTGATGCCAAGTGTGGAAACTCAGCCCACGAAAACACAAATATTTATGTACATTGAATTTTGCATACAAGGTGCCCATGCAGTACATGTAAGAATACTGGCAGTAGGTGTGTCTCCTGTCTTTTCAGGAGACAGGATGAAAAAAATAACTGCAAGAAAATGTCAGGATGAGGCTGCAGCTCCCACGAGCCAGAGAAGCAGAGAGGCAGGTGTTGAAAAGCAACTGTAAAGTGAATTTTGATTATGTTGGTGCTTTTTCTGTGGATCAATGACTTTCAAGAGAAAAAAAAAATCTTCCATCTCTTTTTGCTATATATAGCGTCAAACACAATGTGCATTTTCTATGAGAGACCAGCATTGGAAAACTGGAAGAGAAAGTAACAGTGGTACTTCCTGTTCATTTATAACAGTGGTACTCCCTGTTCATTTATCAGGCAATGGTACAGAATAGTTTTGTTAAAAAATACCAGTTTTTTCATAATATTGATTCACTCACACTTACGGGTTTAAAACCTTTTCTTTAATCTTATCCAATTCTAATACTTCTTCCATTGCTAATAGCATAGCCAAATTCCAAAGAAGAAATAAGTTGACATAAAAATTATAAGAATAACTGTTGCCTCTAAGAAAGCTATGGTGTTTACTTGATTACACATGTGTCCTAGAGAGAGATTTACTTCTCTTAATTATATTGACATATAAATTATCAAAATAGCTCCTCTTCTATTAAAGCACAGGGAAGATATCCTTTAGTTCTCACTTTAATTAGAAGGCAAATGACTCTGGGATGTGTTGAGACCTGCAGTTGCCTCTTCTGAGCTCAAGGAGGTGTAAACCCCTCACTGCAACTGGATTAAGCCGCAAAGGCACTACTGAGCACTATGCTGGTCTTGACGTGAAACAGACTTAATAGCTGTGTTCAGGCTGCTCATAATCTGGTGGAAAACCATGGAGGAGGAGTGTTTACCTAAACTGGGTGCTAACATTTTCAGGAAAAGGTATTTGTAGCTGAACAGTGAGTACATCCTAGGGAATGGCTGCCATTTTAAAACATAGTAGGGGATGCTTTCATAGAGAGAAAGAAGAAACACAAAACCTGGTTAAGCCAAAGGGAAATATAATTGGAAGTGCAAGGCTGTCTTGTGGCAGACAGTTTAGTCAGGTGTGTCAATTTCTGCCTCTCTCTGGGCTATCTTTCCTTTTTTCTGGGTCCACTTCTCTGGGGTCTCTTATCTATTATTCTTTTGGCACAACATCTTCAACTTCCTTCTCTGCATAATAATCCATCCACTTTTTGGTGTATGTGTGTTAGAATGTGGCTACTTCAGGCCTCCCAGCAGGTTTCCTTAGTTCAGGTAGCAACAGGTACAGGCTAACATTAATCTCAATTCTAGATAGCTGGAAGAGAGGACTCAGTCAGCTTAATCAATGCCTCATGGTCAACTTCTGCTCCAGTCCACTGACTAGTGAGGGACGGGATGTAGGGTCCATGCTGAGGGCTGGGAATGGGGAGCTACCTAAAGAGGTATGTCCTGAAGAAACAACTGTCTGCACAAATGATGAGGTGGAGATTTGTTCCTTCCCTGGCTCCTTAGGGAAACATCTTCCAATACCAAATACTGTTATATTAACCTTATTTTTGAAACTGAACTGGTTTAAAGTTTTCTTGAGAAATTTAACCAGGGAGAGTTTCCTCAGTTCCTGGTAAGCTTTTAAATTTTCTCTCTCTTTTCTCTCCTTCTCCCTTTCCCTCTCCTCCTCCTCTTCTCTTCTTCCTCCTCCTTTTTTTTTTTTTTCCTTCCTCCTTCTTATGATGTGTGAGTGAGAAGATGCTGTCGAGAACAGCATAAGCTGGTCAAAGGTGAAAACAGATCACAGTTACAAAAGAGATCATCCTTATGTGAAAAGCAAACATCTGCAAGAGGGAAGAGAGGTTAGAAAGTTCAGGGCAAGTTATTGATTTCAGTATCATTTTTTTGCCAAAGCTCAAAACTGAGGATGTGTTGGGTCCAGAAACAGTTACAGGTCAGATGTTACATTAAGAAGACTGTGTGGTGGCAGGGGGTTGGAGGACCCTGAATACATACAGTAAATAGTGCAGTGAGCTCCATGCCTGCCGTAAATACTCCTGGCCTCTCCAGAAGTTGGGTTTTGGAGGCAGTGTCTTGAAAGAAGGGCATAAACAGAAGTTTATATAATAAAAAATTTACTTGATGATAAAGATAAGGATAATTTAGAAAGATATCTGTATTGCTACTGATTGTCTCTGTTATCTTAAAGACACATCTTCTTAGAGATCCCTGCATGCAGTTAACTAACATATACTTTCAATACCTAGATTAGTCATTGTGAATAATGTCTACCTATAGGATCATCCCTTGACTTTGCTGGTCTGTTTCATTCCAGAGTGTCCTCTAATCATCTCCATAACACCTACTCCATCCCAGGCTCTCCAACTCTCTGATGGGTCTATTTTTTTATGTTTTCTTTGGCTCAAAGACTAGCTTTCCTCAGATTTGTTGGCTACCAAGGAAGCTTTTATAGAATTTTCTTTTTGAGTTCTAAGTTTTTATACCCTCATTTTTATCTTTTTTTTTTTTTTGAGACGGAATCTCACTCTGTCGCCCAGACTTGAGTGCAGTGGCACAATCTCAGCTCACTGCAAGCTCCGCCTCCTGGGTTCACCCCATTCTCCTGCCTCAACCTCCCGTGTAGCTGGGACTCCAGGCGCCCGACACCATGCCTGGCTAATTTTTTGTATTTTTGTATTTTAGAGACGGGGTTTCACTGTGTTAGCCAGGATGGTCTCGATCTCTTGACCTCGTGATCTGCCCGCCTCGGCCTCCCAAAGTGCTGGGATTTACAGGCGTGAGCCACCGCGCCCAGCCCCCATCTTTACCTTTAAAGAAAATGATCCCACAACTTTGGGTCTCCAGGAACTTGGAACCAATAATGGCATCTCTCTGTCACACAAAAAACTTTTGTCTCAGACATAGGACAGATTTCATTTCTCTGCACCTCAAATCTCTCATTTATAAAATGAGGATATGAGATTAGATTGTACCTGAATCAGTTTAACCTAAATGTCACGAATCAGCTTTAACTTCTCTCTTCTCCCTCTATTCTGCCTTTATCTCTAGCAAGTTTATTCCCCTTTGATGGTTCCTGTTCTTTCTTCACCAGGACATTTAGTGACATCTATAGTATCCTATAAGTCTATCTTTATCATCTCAATTCTAATTAATTAGTATGTAGAACACAAAAATTTTTTGAACATCCACAAGAAATAAGAAAAGGACTCACCAGATAGGGAAGTGACCCTCTTAGCAAACTGTCCTTCCTTTGACTCATGAAAATTAAGATACCTAATATTTGTGGATTAAAATGGTGCGTGCCTGTAATCTCAGCTACTCAGGAGGCTGAGACAGGAGCATTGGCTGAACTCGGGAGGCAGAGGTTGCTGTGAGCCGAGATTGCACCATTGCACTCCAGCCTGGGCAACAAGAGCAAAACTCTGTCTCAAAAAAAAAAAAAAAAGAAAAAAGAAAAAAAAGCTATACTCCAAAATGGTGGGTTAGAGGCTTTTGGTGTACCTCAGCCACTTGGAAATAGCAAGATAGTGTAGAAAGATAAACTCTGTGAGCTATAATTCAAGAAGGAAAATGGAAATTCACCAGAATTGTAAAGGACACTCCAGATCCCAGGGAGAAGGTGGGCAAACAACCCCATGATGGCACCTTGCTGATAAAAGTGAGTGAAGCCCCAGTATGTAAGAGAGGCAGAGAGTCTCCCTCTGTGACTCACCTTTTCACTGGGGATCCTAGCAACCCAGGCCGAGGGAGAGCACTTTGTGTCTCCCAATCCCTGGGGAGATGTCAAAGACACTGTGAAGGAAAGATACCAAGAAAGGCTGCAGACATTTATCCAGATGCAGAACCAAGAGCAAGATTCCATTTTTAATGGGTGTACATATAAAGTTGGCCATTGTTCAGCGACCTGGCAGTGTGGCTATACTGGCATTTTAGTCATGGGCCAGAGATTGGAGCACTCATTCTGGAGTCAGGTAGAGACCTTCACAGTCAGAACTGTGGAAAGCATCTCAGCAGTAGGTGCTGGAATTGTGCTCTCCCCCATCGCAGGCCTAGGGCAGGAGGAGAACTGCTCCAGCTGTAGTTTCTTCTGGGCAGTGAGACTTGCAGCCAAGGTCATCCTGGTGACCTGGAACTGGTCTGCATTGTAGAGTGACTCATCCTGCTCCTCTGAGATTGTGGTGTAGTGGGACCCTCTCTGCTCCATACCCAGGCAGATCTCCAGGCATTTAGAGCACCCACCCACCAGATTCAGCAGCCTGAGCTGCTCAACCCTTCCTGGGCATAGATTGTGGTACAGTGGGGCTGTCTCCACACCATGCTCAGGCTGATCTCCGGGAATTCAGAGCACCTGCTTTTTTCGTTCAGCAGCCCGAGTTATCTCACTCTTCCTGTATCTCACTATTCCTTGGTGCAGGGGGGCCTCTCCTCTTCACACCCAGGCAGATCTCTGGTCATCTAGAGCACTCACTCTCCTGGATTAGTAGTTTAGGCTTCTCCATCCTTATGCAGAGAACTTGGGGCTGGGGAGGTTTCGCAGCTTGATGCCTAGGCACACCTCTGGGAGCTTAGTGGCCACCTACTGGATTCTCCCTTTGTATAGGTGCTTGTACCTGCCATTGAGGGAGCTGTAAGTAGGCCTCCCTGGTCCAGCCCTGCCCATGATGTCCTCCTTACCCCTGGGGCTGAGGGTGGAGCTGAGACTACTGTGCATTCCATGAATTAGCCCATTGCCTGAGGCAATTGAGAGCTTCTGCCAGTAAACAAGGATCAAGTATATACCTAGCCACATTGACTGCAGCTGGCTCCTAACCCTATGCATCATTTACTGGCTTGTAGGTCAAACTGCACAGCCCAATGTAAAACCTGCCAAAAGAAGTGCATAGGGATATAAAAGCAAAGCCACAAAATTCTACCCAGGCTTCTCTGCAATCACACCCCCCGGGGAGAGGGGGAAGGGGAAAACAACCCAATAATATTGTAGGGGAAGAAAGACAAAAAAAAAAAAAAAAAAAAAAAAAAAACCTTCCTGTACAAAAGTAATTACAAAAATTAGAAGTACAACTGTCTCCAGATGAGAATGCACAAAAATTCTGGCACCATGAAAAATCTATAGTGATGCCACCAAAAGATCACACTAGCTCTCCAGAAATGGTCCCAAAACAAAATGGAAACTGAAAAATGACAGATAAAGGATTCAAAGCGTGGATTGCAAGGAAGCATAGCAAGATCCAAAACAAGGTTGAAAATCTACACAAAGAAACTTCTAAAGCAATCCAGGAAATGAAGGAAGAGATAAACATTTAAAAAGAAATCAATCAGAGCTTCTAGAATAGACAAACTGACTTAAAGAATTTCAAAATACAATTGAAAGCTTTATCAATAGACCAGACCAATCAGAAGGAAAAATTTCAGAGCTTGAAGACTGGCCTTTTGAACTAATCCAGTCAGACAAAAATAAAGAAAAAAGAATTTTAAAAAATGGACAGTCTTCAAGAAATATAGAATTATGCAAAATGAAAACACCTACAAAGGATTGGTGCTCCTGAGAAAGAGAAAAAGCAAACAATCTTGAAAACATATTTAAGAGAATAATTTAAGAAAACTTCCCTAATTTTGCTAGAGAGGTAGAGATCAAATATAGGAAACCCAGGGAACACTTGTGAGATGCTATAGAAAATGAACATCACCAAGACATATAGTCACTAGAGTGTCCAAGGTCAGTGCTAAAAACAATCTTAATGGCAGCTAGAGAAAAAGGTGAGACCACATGCAAAGGAAACCCTATCAGGCTAACAGTAAACTACTCAGGAGAAACCTTAAAAGCAAAGAGAGACTGGGGGCCTACTTTCAGCATTCTTAAATAATTTCTTAAATAATTCAAACCAAAAATTTTTATCCCACCAAACTAAGCTTCATAAGTAAAGGGAAATAAGATCTTTTCTGGACAAGTAAACACTAAGGGAATTTATTATCACTAGACCAGTCTTACAAGATATGCTCAAGGGAGTCCCAAACATGGAAACAAAAGAGCAATACCTGCTACCACTAGCTAGATTAACTAAGGATAAAGGAGAGAAGATCCAAATAAGCACAATCAGAAATGACAAAGTTGACATTACAATCAATTTCATGGAAATACAAAAAATCCTCAGAGACTATTATAAACACCTCTATGCACACCAACTAGAAAATCTAGAGGAAATGGATAAATTCCTAGAATCACAATGTCCTAAGTTTGAATTCGGAAGATATCAAAACCCTGAAGAGACCAATATCAAGTTCTTGGACCAATACTGGTCTAAGACTGTGGTTAGTATGATTTTAGTTGTTGTAGATGTATTGAGACTAGCTTTATGGGAGCATGTGGTTGATATTGGAGTATATTCTGTCAGTCCAGTAAATTGTGAATTGTAATAAAAAAAATCTACCACCAAAAAAAGCCCCAGACCAGATATATTCACAGCTGAATTCTACCAGATGTACAAAGAAAAGTTGGTACCAATTCTGCTCAAACTGTTTCAAAAAATTGGGAAGGAGTTAATCCTCCTATGAACATCATATAACTCATTCTGTGAAGCCGATATCACACTGATATCAAAACCTGGCAAAGACATAACAACAAAAACTATGGGCCAATATCCCTAATGAACATAGACACAAAAGTCCTCAACAAAATACTAGCAAACAGAATCCAGCAGCACATCAGAAATTTAAATTGCCACAATCAGGTTAACTTCATTCCTGGGAAGCAGGATTGGTTCAACCTATACAAATTTATAAGTGTGATTCGACACATAAAAAACTTAAAAATAAAAAATCATATCATCTCAATGGATGCAGAAAAAGCTTTTGATAGAATCCAGACATTCCTTCATGATAAAAACCCTCAAGAAACTAGGCATCGAAGGAATATACCTCAAAATAATAACACCTATCTATCACAAACCCACAGCCAATACCATACTGAATGGGCAAAAACTGGAAGCATTCCCCATGAGAACTGGAATAAGACAAGCATGCCCACTCACACCATTCCTATTCAACATAATCCTGGAAGTGCTAGCCAGAGCATTTGGTCAAGAGAAAGAAACGAAACACATCCAAACAGGAAAAGAAGTCAAACTATTTATCTTTATTGATGATGTGATTCTATACCCAGAAAACCCCAAAGATTCCACCAAAAGGCTTCTAGAACATATAAATGGCTTCAGTAAATTTCACAATACAAAATAAATGAACAAAAATCAGTAGCATTTCTATATGCCAATAACTTTCAAGCTGAGAGACAAATAAAATCTCAATCCCACTTACAATGGCCACAAAAATAATAAAATTCTAGGAATACATCTAACCAAAGAGGTAAAAGATCTCTATAAGGGGAACTACAAAATGCTGCTAAAAGGAATCATAGATGATACAAACAAATGGAAAAATATTTCATGCTCATGGAATGAAAGAATTAATATCATTAAAATGGCCATACTGCCCAAAGCAATCTACAAACAATGCTATTCCTATCAAGCTACCATGTTGTCAATATTTTTCACAGAACTAGAAAAAATATTTGAAAATTTCACAGAACTGAAAAAGAGCCTGAATAGTCAAAGTAATCCTAAGCAAAAAGAACAAAGCCAGATGCATCACATTATCTGACTTTATACTATAAGGTTACAGTAACCAAAACAGCATGGTACTGGTACAAAAACATACACATAGACCTGTGGAATGGAAAAGAGAACCCAGAAATAAAGCCAAATACTTACTTCAATCTGACTTTTGACAAAGTCAACAAAAATAAACAATGGGAAAAAGACTACCTAGTCAATAAGTGGTGCTGGGATAGCTGGCCAGCCATATGCAGATGAATAAAACTGGAACTCTACATTTTACCATATACAAAAACTAACTCAAGATAGATTAAATATTTAAATGTAAGACCCCAAACTATAAGAATCTAGGAGAAAACCTAGGAACACCATTTTGGACATTGTCGTTAAGAAAGAATTTATGACTAAGTCCTCAAAAGCAATTGCAACGAAAACAAAAATTGATGAGTTGGACCTAATTAAACTACAGAGCTTCTGCACAGCAAAGTAAACTATCAACAGAATAAACAGGACAATCAACAAAATGGAAGAAAATATTCACAAGCTACACGTCTGACAAAGCTCTAATGTCCAGAACGTGTAAGGAACTTAAACAAATAATCAAGCAAACCCCAAATAATTCCACTAAAAAATGGGCAAAAGATGTGAAAAGATAATCCTCAAAAGAAGAAGAGAAGGCATATAATTGGCCAACAAACATATGAAACAATGCTCCACATCACTAATCATCAAAGAAATGTAAATCAAAACCACCATGATATACCATTTCACGCCAGTCAGAATGGCTATATTAAAAATTCAAAAAACAACAGATACTGGTGAGTCTGCAGAGAAAAGGGAACACTTATAGACTGTTGGTGGGAATGTAAATTAATTCAGCTGCTGTGCAGTTTGGGGATTTCTCAAGGAACTAAAAACAGAACTGCCATTCAAACCAGCAATCCCATTACTGGGTATATATTCAAAAGAAAACAAATCATTCTACCAAAAAGACACCTGCATTCATATGTTCATCATAGTGCTATTCTCAATAGCAAAGACATGGATTCAATCTAGGTGCCCATCAATGGTGGACTGCCTAAAGAAAATATGGTACATATATACCATAGAATGCCATACAGCCATAACAAAGAATGAGATCATGTCCTTTCCAGCAACATAAATGGAGCTGGAGGCCATTATCCTAAGTGAATTAATATAGAATCAGAAAACCAAATACCACATGTTGTCAATAAGTGGGAGCTAAATATGGGGTACTTATAGACTTAAAGATGGCAACAATAGAAACTGGGAACTACTAGAGGGAAGAGAAGGGCAAGTGTTGAAAAACTAGTGTGTACTATACTTACTTGGGTAATGGGATCATTTGTACCTCGAACCTCAGCATCATGCAATATACACAGGTAACAAACCCACACGTGTACTCCTTAAATCTAAAATAAAAGTTGAAAAATAAAATCAAAAATAAGTATTTGTGGAACAAATCATCTATTCCCTTACTAAGCAGTTTGTGACCAAAAGGGATTCTGTGGCTATTTTCTGCATCCAAAACTCAAATACAGTGGAAGAGGACTGGATCTGAAGCCAGATGATGTGTATTTCAGCTTCAGTCCTTTCAATTCACCTTCTAGAAGATGAGTCCATTCATTCATTCATTCATGAAAGTCTGTCTATTGTACATATTCTTTTTCTTCAAGTGAGATAATAATTTTTGGGTTGGAAGATCATGTTGAGATTGAACTTGGATAATGAATGTGGATGTGGTTTCTAAACCAAAGCACCACCAGATATTTTGAGGATTGAAAAGCACCAAGGAGAATATGAGTTTTTATATCACAGAGACCTGGGTTTAGGTTGTGACTCCATTATAACCTGCATGAGCATTCTAAGGCAAGGCTTCTTACTATGCCTTAATTTCCTCATCAGTAAAACGGGTAATCTTTAGCTCCTGTGGCTAAGGACTGGGTGAAGTAGTAGCACCTAGCAGGCATCTATACATCTTGGCTCCTCCTTCCCCTTGATAAAGCTGCAGATTCCTTTCAGCCATAAGTATTTAGTAAATGCCAGCAGTGAATGGCCTTTTGCTTCAGTGGGTCATGAGAACAGTGGACATCAGTGCTTTAGCTACCAGATAACACAGCCTCCTTAACTTACTCCCCAGGGAAGAATTGAATGGAGTAAGTGAGGGGTTTCATCAGTGGATAATTCTGCGCCCAGCCTTGTCTTTCTGTTTTTACCACTCCTCTTCTCTTGTCCTATTCTGGAAATGCTGTTAAGCAAATATGGCTCATATGATTAACAGGAATAATACCAGCTGATGTCTGCATGGCATTTTATGTTCTTTAAAAAGGGATTCCATAAACATCAAATATTACAACAATCCCAGCATATGTATTGCTTACCACATAAGCCAGGTGCTTTGCTGTATGCTGGGGTATAGTGAAAAGCAAAATATTTGGAAGAAAATTATATAACACACAAGCATATGTCTGTGTGTATGCAAATGTAACCACTGGCATAATAGTGATAAGTGCCATGAATCTAACAAATAGGGTGATTAAAAATTAACAAGGCTAATTTGAGAGGACATTATTCACATTGAAGATTTAGATGGATATCTAAGGAAGTGACATTTAAACCTAAACCTGAAGCATGAGAAGGAATTAGCAATTTAAAGAGTATTGGGGGAGCATTCCAGGTCTAGCAACTACTATGTATGATGACATCAAAGCAGGGCAGAATGCTGGGTGTTCAAGGAAACTGATGGAGACTAGTGTGGCTGGACCATAATGAACAAGAGGAGAGAGGCTCAAGAGGTGGTTGGAGAGGTGAACAGGGGACAGTTTATGCAGGGCTTTGAAGGTCATAGTTAGGAGTTTGGGTTTACCCTGTGAGCAATCCTATGAGCAATGTGAAACCTCTGGCATGTTTTGAGAAACAATGGAATTAAATTTGTGTTTCCAACCAGATTGCTATGAAGTGAACCAGAGATTGCCTAACAGATGCCCTTGGAGCCTAGTGGGAACAGGGCTCTCCTTTCCACTAGGACTAATGGATTGTAGACTCTCCAGTTGTTTTGCTTCTGGTACTTCCTAACACTCCTCTAAATATCTGGCATGTAAGTCCAAAATACTTAGTGCATAAACCATAATTTTGAGTCCTCCTGTGCAAGGATGTTCTGACACTTGTTCCGTAAAAAGGGAAGCCACCTTGTCCAGCCATGCCTAGTCCCAACACGCTTTTCCTCAATATGACAGGAGAATGGGAGACCTGTGCACTTTGTCAGCACTTCTGGCAGTGTTTCACCCTGCACCAAGCGATGCGTGTAGGTGTTTTCCTAAGCCCTATGCAACACAATCCCATTGGTGGTTGTGTAGGAAACAGATTGGAGAAAGAGAAGGCAGGCCCTGACCTGTAGAGACTTCACAATGATGGCGAGTAAGACACTGGTATGGGCTCAACTGTGTCCTTTTCAAACTCACATTTTGAAGTCCTAACCCCTAGTACCTCAGAATGTGACTGTATTTGGAAATAGCATATTTATAGACATGTTTAAGTTAAAATAACTTTTTGCAAGGACACTACTTATATTTGATCAGGGAACCCCTAAGGGTTGAGTCCTAACCAAATATAAGTAGTGTCCTTGCAAGAAAAGGAGAATTAGAACCCAGACACACACACACACAGGAAAGACCATATGAAGACATAGGGAGAGGGTGGTCATCTACAAGACTAGAATGGAGGACTTAGAAGAAACCAATTCTGCTGACACCTGGATCTTGGAATTCCAGCCTCTAAACCTGTGAGACAATAAATGTCTGTTGTTTAAGCCACTTGGTCTGTGGTATTTTGTTATGGCAGACCTAGCAAACTAATTCAGGGAGCTATGTCAAGTGGATCAAAGGGGAAACGAGCCAGGAAACTGACAATTGCCATAAAAGATAAGGACAGAGACTGAACTCATGTAGTGGGACAATCATCCCAACATATTCTTCCAGTTCTTCTCTTGGGTCTCTGGTAGGACTGCACTTCTTCATCTCTTTGGAAATATTGGTGGTTGAGTGACTTGCCAGTGAAATGTGAGAGAAGGTAGCATATTTTATATCTAGTGAGAAACTCTCCTTTTTTCTCCAATATATTGATGGGCAATGTCTCCAATGGTGGCTGCTTTGTTAGCCTGGGTTAAAGAGTGAGGTAATAGGAAAGAGAGCTCCCAGAGAACCCGTGATGAATATGTGGTATGGAAGAGAAATGAGCCTTTGTTGGTAAAGTCACTGGGAAATTGGGGTTACTTGTTACCATGGAATAACCTGACCTATTGTAACTGATACATTCATATACTACTGTGTCCCCTCCACCTAGGTTTGGAAGAAGCAGAAATCTCATGCCAATCAGGGATCTGGTTGAGCCCTTCACAGCTGAACTCACATAGGAATTGACGCTGTCTTCATGCTACTTGCAAACAGTATTTATCCATGTATTAGATAATACCATCTATTTATTACACATCATGTGATGACAAGATTGTGATATACAGTGTTTGTCTGATATTTCAGTTATTTCCACAAGTGCTCAAGTGATAATGGAATAGTCCAAAGTAAGCCCAAGCTAGCAGTGTTTCCTGTGTCTCATGATCAGGGAGCATGCATACGGAAAGACTTGAACAGGCAGCATAATAAAACTAATATGAAAGGAATATAAAATAGAAATAATTATAAGAAAAAAAGAAGATACATAACCTACTAACCCTAAGGGTCAAACCAGTGAGTTTACTTGAAGGTAACACTTGGTTCTAAGTATCCTGGCATTCCCAGTGAGGAGAAAAATTAAAAGCATTCTGTAACTCTCTGAAGGAATAGGGCTTTTGACAGCACTGTGTGTGGAAACCAGAGCTGTTGCATTGATTTCTATGCAAATGATTAAGGTTTGTGCCCTGAGGAGAGGATTAACTGAGAGAGGAGGGCACTAGGTTATGCTCAATGCCTTCCCTTGTTTGTAGCACTTAGAACAAGAAAGAATTCTACATTCAGATCAAACGGATCTTGATTCAAATATGGGCACACTCACTCACTAGCTATGTGATCCTAGGCCAAATACTTAACCCCAGTAAGCTGTGGTTCCTTTGTCATATAAGTGAGGATAATCATAGTATTGCTATTACAAGGTAACTATGTAGGTAAATGAAATAATTTGTGTAAAACATCTGCATGGTACTGGGATCAATTTGAGTTGGCTTTTTCCCTCCTTTCCTTTCTCCCTGCCTGCCTTTACCCTCCCTTCTTCCTTCCTCTCTCCTCCCCTCCCTCCTTTTTTTTCTTAAACCTTTTTGACTGGAGAAAGAGACATGTCACTGAGAAAATAGCTCTCAGAACAGTGAACAATGGGACCCTCTTGCTTTGTGACTTGATCAAGAGCCTCCATGTTTCTCTCATCCCCTGTAGCATCCCCTGTAGCCATAACATGAGGAAGACTCTCTTCTCCGGGCCTCTTTGATATGTTTGGTAATATATTATTTAAGATCACTTTGAGTGCATCAACATTCTGGGGTACGTTTATATTCTCTATTTTTAAAGAAAATAATTTATGAAAACTCCCAGTAATGGGCTGGCATAGAGTGGCTCCTCACTCTGTAGGGCAAGCATTATTATTGTATTACCACCGCTTCACCTTACCCTCCATTACCTTTACCACGATGCCATTTTGCTGCCTTTTCAGGTACAGCATGCTGCATAAGGGCCAGGTTTAACGTTTCCCATCTAAGACAGAAGACAGGCCTAGAACCCTGTGCTACATATTAAAGGGGGAAGCATTAATGGAGCAGTTATATTAATTTACACAAATGATTACTGGTTTATTTTTTAAAAGCATATTCCTGGAAGCACAGATATGCAATGATTCTATATACTTCTCTCAAATTTAGAATAAACAGAGTGGTAAATGACATTAAACAAATTTGCTATTCACCTTCAAGTGCTAATGAAGGAGCAAATCAGAGACATGCACGTAGTACATTATTCATGGCAAGCTAACAGCCGCTGCTGCAGCAGCCTGGTGAATCAGAGACCGATGGACATGCATGGTTCCCATGGGGTTGGCTCCAGCTATTTCATTTCCAAGGATATGGGGTCTGATAAGAGAGATGGGCTAACAGGATGAATTCAGATGCGCATGACATTTTTGATTTATTCTTTGAATTGTAAAGGTCCTTCGGTCATCACTTTCTAATCTGGCCAGAGGCATTGGAGAAGACGAAATAGAAAGAATAACCTTTAGGAAACTGGAATATGCAAAAGAGAATCTTTTGTGAAGAGCTATGGGAAATATGTTGGAACATTATTTAATGAGGATCATTCCAAATAGTGGCTTGTTTTTATTTTGTATCAGATTAATTTGCCTTACACATCCCTGGGTCCTGAGAATTGTAGATGGTGTCTTGTGCTATTGAAATTTGATTTTCATCAAAACTGGATTTTAGAGATCCCCTGGGGGTGACAAACTGTTAAAAATACTTTTCTTTTTCCCTTTTCCCTCATGGCTGTAGAAGTGAATTCCCATCCATGGATCAGTGGCCATGCCTTTGTACCTGGTCATGGAGCATGTTAACTCAAATAACACAGATTCTAAAATGAAAAATGTGGTGTGAGTTTATTTAATCCATTCTCCTTCACATTCTTAATACAAACTGCATGTTCATTATCCATGTATTTATGGAACATTGTAAAATGAGTGCCTATCTCTCATGTGCCAGGCAGTATTCTAGGCACTTGGGATACATTAGTAAATCAAATAGACAGAGATCTGGCTCTCACAGACTATCTACTGGAGGAGGCAGAAAATAGCTGCAAAATAATGAATTATATGGAATGGTAAAAGGTATAAATACTATATAAAAGTGAAAATCAGAACAGGAAAAAGAGATCAGGAGTGCCAAGTAAAGAATTTTAATTTTGAATACTACAGCAGGATAAGCTTCACTGTGAAGATGACCTTTGATCAAGTGCTTGAAAGAATTTAGGGCATTAGTCATGTGATTATTGAGGGGAAGGGTGTTCCAAGCAGAGGGAATAGGCAGTGTAAAAGTCCCAAGGTAGCTGAGCATTTATCATGTTTTAGAAGCAGCAAGAAAGCTAGTGTCCTTGGAAAAGTGTGGGCAGGTAGGAACAAATAGGAGATGCATTAGGAAAGATGAGTGGCCTGAATGGTCAGGGGCTGGAAGATCATGTAGGTTTTTGTCCATGAAGGATACTGAAAAGACATTGTGAAATGGCAAGTTATTGGAGGGGTTTAAGCAGATTTCACAAAAATCATAACTTTTTCTGCTCTTGGATTGATGTCACTTTGCAATGCTTAAATATGTCAACAAATTTATCAGAGTTCAACCACAAACTATATAAAAATGTGCTAATAGTGTCAGAGGAATACCAATTTCCCCTAAGTAGCAAGTTTTCCCAATATTACAGGGTGGATATTCATTCATTCACTGTGCAATGAGCACATAACATGGAGTCATTTCCTCTTTTATTTTGCACATTACAGTTGGCTCAGGAATTTTGTGTGAATGTTATTCAACATAAGCCTAAAACAAACCAATAAAAACGATATTAAACCCTGCCTTTATTTCACTCCCTCAACCCAAACTCTGGTCTTCTTTAATTGCATAAAGTAATTTTATTGTGAAGCATTAATTTTATAACATGTGAGTACATAATAGCAAAAAACATAAGTTTTGTAGTCAAATAAATTTGGCAAACTTTGGTTTCTTAGGCTATGGATTATCTTCTGATTTACAACTTTGGCTACATTTCCTAAGTTTTCTATGTAGTAATTTTGTTCTTGTGAGTTATATACATTCTTTCGTAGCAAATCTTTATTCTTTAAGAAAATATTGAGGTTCAACTTTTTAAATTTTTATTATTTTTATTATTTTTAAGGGAGTTTCTCTCTCTGTTGCCGAGGCTGGAGTGCAGTGGCGTGATCTCGACTCACTGCAACTTTTGCCTCCTGGGTTCAAGTGATTCTCCTGCCTCAGCCTCCTGAATAGCTGGGATTACAGGCACCCACCACCATGCCTGGCTAATTTTGTTTTTAATTTTTTTATTTTCATACGTTATTGGGGAACAGGTGGTGTTTGGTTACATGATAAAGTTCTTTAGTGGTGATTTGTGAGATGTTGGTGCACCTATCACCCAAGCAGTATATACTGCACATAATTTGTAGTCTTCATCCCTCACCCTCTTCCCACTCTTTCACCCTGAATCCCCAAAGTTCATTGTGTCATTCCTATGCCTTAATTTTTGTATTTTTATTTATTTATTTTATTTATTATTATTATTATTATACTTTAAGTTCTAGGGTACATGTGCATAACGTGCAGGTTTGTTACATATGTATACTTGTGCCATGTTGGTGTGCTGCACCCACCAACTCGTCAGCACCCATCAACTCGTCATTTACATCAGGTATAACTCCCAGTGCAATCCCTCCCCCCTCCCCCCTCCCCATGATAGGCCCCGGTGTGTGATGTTCCCCTTCCCGAGTCCAAGTGATCTCATTGTTCAGTTCCCACCTATGAGTGAGAACATGCGGTGTTTGGTTTTCTGTTCTTGTGATAGTTTGCTAAGAAGGATGGTTTCCAGCTGCATCCATGTCCCTACAAAGGGCACAAACTCATCCTTTTTTATGGCTGCATAGTATTCCATGGTGTATAGGTGCCACATTTTCTGAATCCAGTCTGTCACTGATGGACATTTGGGTTGATTCCAAGTCTTTGCTATTGTGAATAGTGCCGCAATAAACATACGTGTGCATGTGTCTTTATAGCAGCATGATTTATAATCCTTTGGGTATATACCCAGTAATGGGATGGCTGGGTCATATGGTACATCTAGTTCTAGATCTTTGAGGAATCGCCATACTGTTTTCCATAATGGTTGAACTAGTTTACAATCCCACCAACAGTGTAAAAGTGTTCCTATTTCTCCACATCCTCTCCAGCACCTGTTGTTTCCTGACTTTTTAATGATCGCCATTCTAACTGGTGTGAGATGGTATCTCATTGTGGTTTTGATTTACATTTCTCTGATGGCCAGTGATGATGAGCATTTTTTCATGTGTCTGTTGGCTGTATGAATGTCTTCTTTTGAGAAATGTCTGTTCATATCCTTTGCCCACTTTTTGATGGGGTTGTTTGTTTTTTTCTTGTAAATTTGTTTGAGTTCTTTGTAGGTTCTGGATATTAGCCCTTTGTCAGATGAGTAGATTGCAAAAATTTTCTCCCATTCTGTAGGTTGCCTGTTCACTCTGATGGTAGTTTCTTTTGCTGTGCAGAAGCTCTTTAGTTTAATGAGATCCCATTTGTCAATTTTGGCTTTTGCTGCCATTGCTTTTGGTGTTTTAGACATGAAAACCCCATTGTCTCAGCCCAAAATCTCCTTAAGCTGATAAGAAACTTCAGCAAAGTCTCAGGATACAAAATTAATGTGCAAAAATCACAAGCATTCTTATACACCAGTAACAGACAAACAGAGAGCCAAATCATGAATGAACTTCCATTCACAATCGCTTCAAAGAGAATAAAATATCTAGCAATCCAACTTACAAGGGATGTAAAGGATCTCTTCAAGGAGAACTACAAACCACTGCTCAGTGAAATAAAAGAGGACACAAACAATTGGAAGAACATACCATGCTCATGGATAGGAAGAATCAATATTGTGAAAATGGCCATACTGCCCAAGGTTATTTATAGATTCAATGCCATCCCCATCAAGCTACCAATGAGTTTCATCACAGAATTGGAAAAAACTACTTTAAAGTTCATATGGAACCAAAAGAGAGCCCACATTGCCAAGACAATCCTAAGTCAAAAGAACAAAGCTGGAGGCATCACGCTACCTGACTTCAAACTGTACTACAAGGCTACAGTAACCAAAACAGCATGGTACTGGTACCAAAACAGAGATATAGACCAATGGAACAGAACAGAATCCTCAGAAATAATACCACACATCTACAGCCATCTGATCTTTGACAAACCTGAGAGAAACAAGAAATGGGGAAAGGATTCCCTATTTAATAAATGGTGCTGGGAAAATTGGCTAGCCATAAGTAGAAAGCTGAAACTGGAACCTTTCCTTACTCCTTATACGAAAATTAATTCAAGATGGATTAGAGACTTAAATGTTAGACCTAATACCATAAAAATCCTAAAAGAAAACCTAGGTAGTACCATTCAGGACATAGGCATGGGCAAAGACTTCATGTCTAAAACACCAAATTTTTGTATTTTTAGTAGAGATGGGGTTTCACCATGTTGGCCAGGCTTTTCTCGAACTTCTGACCTCATGTGATCCATCTGCCTTGGCCTCCCAAAGTGCTGGGATTACAGGCATGAGCCACCAAACTTGGCTCTGCCTGGGGTTTTTGTTTCCAATTTCATTATTAAATTCTAGCTTTATTTTAACTTATTAGAAATGCAGATTTTGTATTCAAATTTTTAGGGTTTGTCTATTTTAATGAAATAATATATCCATTTTTGTGAATATTCTATTTCTAATAACTTTTTAAAAGAGTGTACATTGAGAATTCCACATCATTTCCAACCAACTCATTTTTATTATCATCGTAACTGGTAAAGGAAGAGAATCAAGCACTTATCCTGTTTTCAAAAAATATGTGAAATGTATGAATGTCAGAGTTTGGGTTGACAGATAAAATTCAGAATGCCTAGATGAGCAACTAACAATTTTTTTAGTGTAAATATGTCCCAAATATTGTACTTACACTAAAAAATTATTTGTTGTTTGTCTGAAACTTAGATTTAACAACTAGGCATCCTGTTAGTTTGGTAAGTCTGGCAACTCTATTCAGGGTAATGAAGTAGGATTGATGAGGAAGCATTTTCTCCTTATAGAAATGAAATAAGGAGGAAACAATATTACTATAAAAATACCACTCTTCCGTGAATTTTAATGAATAAATTAATCTAGGCAAATAATATCAGTGGGTGTTAACATCACCAGGATAAGCCAATCATTTTGTATGCCCTTGATTCCAGTAGACAGATGATGACCTTGCCAAACACTAAGAACCTTGTACTTTCACGTTGACAAAAGTACATTACTGTGATAAATCCAAGGGCTTCCTCGGTATGGAGAATCCAGTAATAGACACTGGCATCAAGTTGAGCCCAAGAGAACTATCCTTAAGGGAAGGATAAATAAGGAAAAAAAAAAAAAAGGAAAACCTGCTACGTAGAAGGAGACATCCAAGAGATTTGACCATCTTGAACTTGTTGACAGAAGAGAGAAAAAAAATTCTTCCACTACACACATGATGAAAAAATTTGTGATCAGCAAGTCAATCATTAAATGCTCTTTGAAGGAAAGCAAATTCAAAGTGTGCTTCAAGGTGTTCCCATAGACAAAGTTCCAAGAAAAATGAGGAGCTCACAAAAAATGTCAGAAAATATACAAGTAAATAAGCTACCATGAGGCAAAGCTAGCAGAAACAGTACACTCTACAGAATTAGTCAATAGAATTATCAGAAGCGCAAAATAAAATAATGATGTTTAAATAAATGAAAACGAGAAAAAGGAACAAAGGTCTATAAAAACAAAATAAGTTTTAGAAATAATAAGATAGAACCTCCAGTAAGACAGTACAAATAAAATTTCAAAAAACAAAATTGATAAATTACAGAGAAGATTTAACACAACTGAAGAGAGAATTAGTAAACTGGAAGATAATTTCAGTCTCATCCAGAATGCAGTCAAAGAAATGTAGAGATTAAATACATTAGATAGGTATAAAAATATATAGAGGACTATATAAAAAGATATACAGCATTTCTAATAAGAGTTACAGAAGGAATTAAGGAATGTGAGAAAAATCAATATTCAAAAAGATAATTACTATATTTCTCAAAATTGTTCAAAGAAACTTCAAATTTAGGTAGCCCAATGAAATCTGAGTAGAATAAATGGTGAGGCAATCTTGACCTAAATATATCATAGTAAAACCACAAAATGCAAAAGTTAAAGAGACTTGACTATCTGTTGTTTGTAAAAAACATAATTCAGATATAAAAACAAATGTTGTAATTAAAAGCATTAAAATGACAAATAGTGCAAATACTAATAAAAAGAATACTGATGATAATGACCAGTATTTTCATAATGTTAAAGGGATAAATTCAAGAGGATATAAAAATCAAATAGCATATACTTAATATCATTGTTTCAAATTACATAAAGAAAAAGTTGACAGAGATTGATGAGGGTAGCCCCCATGTTCATACCTGGGGCTGTTCAGCAGGTAGGCTGAGTAAGCACCCTTGACTTTAGCAAATGCACTGAGTCTGAAAGTACAGAGACATAGCTGACACTGGAGATGGGATGTTGTTATTGTGTACAAACCTGTACAGTACAGGCAGAGCTAAAATCAGGAGTGGGCTAAGGAGATGCGGAATAGGGCGAAAAGTATTTGTTTGACTTACTAAAGAAAATACTAATGCATCTTTAATCAGAAGGAAAATAATACAATATGGAAACTTGGAGATGATAAAAGAATAAAGAGCAAAAGAAAGAATAAATACACAATTATACCTTAATGAAATATTGAGTTTATAAATCAAAGATAATATAATATCTTGTTAGGGCTATAGTATATACAAACAAAAATATAACATACTACACATATTGGGATAAGAAAAATGGGGTTCAAGTGTTCTAAGTTTCTGGAATTATTTGGATGAAATTAAAATACTAATTTATATTAGACTATAATTAACCAAGAGTATTGGTTGAAATCTCCAGGTAGCTCTTTAAATAGTAGTAAAATAATGTTAAACAAATGAGTTAATGTTAAACAAATGAGAGAGAGTAGTGGAATAATCAAAAACACTCAATCCAGAAGAGACAGAAAAATAGGAGAAAGTAGTAATATAGAACAGGTAAGACAAATAATAATAAAAATAAAGTGGTAAATTTAAAATCAAGTGTATCAGTACTTTCCTTAAATGAAAATAGATGAAATATTTCAATTAGAATGCAATATTTTAGGTAGATTAAAACATGATTATATGATTATTATAGGAGATACATTAAAATTAAGAATTCAGGAAGTAAAGAGAAAAAATATTTTGTGCAAAGCTTAATCATAAGAAAGCTGGTATAACAATGTTAATATCATACAATATAGGTTTTAAGGTGAGTATTTTTAAAGATCAAGAGATATATCTTAATAATAAAAGCTTCAGTTTACCAGGGAGACCTACTCTAAATTTGTATGTCTTAATGACAAAGCTTCAAAATACTTTAAGCATAACTAAGATGATAAAAAAAGGATTTATACTCATGTTAAGAGATTTTTAACACAGTTCTCTCAGTAACAGAAAAAACACAGAAAAAATTACTAAGCATGAATATTTGTGTAACATGATTATCAAATGGAATCTAATTTATACACATAAAATACTACAGCCAATGAACTGCAAAATACATAGTCTTTTCAAGAACAGAAACAGTGCTCACCTATTAAAAAATTATTTTGAGCCACAAAACAAGTCTCAACAACCAAGAATTGAAATCTTTTAGAATATTTTATCTTACTACAGTGAAAATAAGCCAAAAATCAACAACCAAAAGAAAATAACTAATGTTTTTAGATTAAAAAATACACTTGAAATAACCTATGGACCAAAGTAGAAATTAGAAAATATTTTGAATGGAACACTATAAAAATGATAGGATGCACCCAAATGTTCATAGAGAGGAAAATATATAGCCTTTGCTGAAAATATTTTTTAAAGGTCTAAAAATTAATTATCCAATCATCTATCTCAAGATTGTAGAAAAAGATCTGCAAATTTAATTTTTTTAAATGTAGAAGCATGAAAATCATAAGACAAAATAAAATAGAAAACTAACATACATTAAAGAGCGTCAACAAAATCAAACATTGGTGCGTTAAGAAGACTAACACAATAACTCCGTGACAAGAATGATCAAGAAAAAAATAGATAAGGCACAAACAACCAATGTCAACAATAAAAAGGGAATATTTCTATTACAGACATTGCAGACATTTAAAGTTCATTAGAAGAAAAAGAAACTCTATTAGATGACATAATTAACTATATTTTAATATTTTTGAACATTTTGATTAAATGAATAAACTTTTTATTTAATTAACTTATTTATTTTTCTTTTTTGAGAAAAGGTCTCGCTGTGTTGTCTAGGCTGGCCTTGACCTCCTGGGCTCAAGTGATCCTCCCGCCTCAGCCTCCCAAAGTGCTGGGATTACAGGTGTGAGCCACTGTACCCAGCCTAATGAATAAACTTATAAAGGGAACATCTGCATTGTCTAATACCCATGGAGAAACTGAATCAGTAATTTAAATTCTCCCACTGAGAAAATTACAAACCAGAGAGATTCACTGGAATATGTATCAAACATTTATTTGAGAAATGGCAGCAATATCACAGAAAATATTTCAGAAAATAAGAAAAGGGGAAAGATTTCCTACCCCATTTAATAAGGCCAACTTAAGCCTGATACCAAATCCTAACAAGAATACCATAATTAAATAAATATTTAAAAAAATTTTATATTATTTTATTATTTCTATGTAGTTATGCATAATATTATTTATGCATAATTCTATATAGTTCAGTTTCTCTCACAAACCAGTGCACAAAAATTCTTAAAATATTTAAAAAATGAATTCAGGAATATATAAAAGAATATTACATGAAAACCAAGTTTAGTTAATTCTAGGAATGCAAGATTGCTTTAGTATTTGAAATCAATATACTTCACCACATTAACAAAAAAAAGACAAATATTGTATAATCATCTTGATACAGATAAATTCATCAGATAACATTTGATGTATAATTTATAATATATACTCTGATGAAGTAATAATAGAAAGGAACTTATTTAATCTGTTAGAAGTTGTCTACAAAAAGCTAAGCATCATCATTGTACATAATGTTGAAATGTTGAAAGCTTTCCCCCGAGACTGAGAAAGAGAGAGGTTGGCTCTTTTAGACACTTCAATTCATCACTGGACTCTAGGACCTAGTCATCTCAATAATAGAAAACAAAACAAAAGTTATAAAGCTTGAAAATAAAAATTAAAACTTATTCACAGATGAGATGTGTAGACAATCCAAAATAATCTAAATATAAAAAGAATTACTAAGGGGATTTTTCAAGGTTGCTAGATACAGGTTTGACATACAAGAACCAATTCTGTTTTGAAGTCAACAAAAAATTAGAAATAAAATGTACTCTTTCCATTTAGGGTATAATGCATAGTAACATGAAGAATTTCAAATACATATAAACAATCTGTCAAACATGCATAACTTTATATAGAAGATACAAAACATCATTAAGATAAAGAAAATCAAATAAATGAAAGAACATGCTATATTAATGAAACTAAAGACTCAGTGTTGTAAAGATATTATTTCTCCCTAACGCAATCTAAAGATTTAATATAAACTCTATTGAAATCCCAACAGACTGATTTTTTTCTTATGAAACTTGGCAAGTTGACTTTAAAAGTTATATAAAACTGAAAAGTGCCAAGAATAGCAAAGATTCAGAACAAAATCTGAAGACTTACTTTACTGAACATCAGAAATCATTAGAGGCTATCGTAATTAAGACAATATGTTATTACTGTAAGGATAGACAAAAAGAACAACCAAACAGAATAGATTGGATTTTAGATAATAGATAATTGTTAATTTTCTCAAGTGTTTTTGTAGGCATTAGTGCTATCTTACAATTATTTCTGACTCTCTTCTTGGGCACATGGTGGGTAATATTTTACTTACCTATCTCTTAGGTGTGGCCCATATGACTTGCTTTGATCATTGCAGTGAAAACATAAGTGATACATATTTCCAGAGGCATGCTTTAAGAATCAAGACCTGATTTGTCAATCCCAATTGAAAGAATAACTGGTACTTAGAAATGAGACACCACCATCACAGAAATCTAAAATTTGATGTGTTGGCACAGTGACTATTTGGCTGTTCACAAAAAAACAAAAACAAAAACAAAAAACCCAACAACAACTGTATTTGAAGCTTGAAAGATGATGAGCTAGGCAATGGTGAAAGTTTGCTAGAATTGTTGCCCTTGATAACTTGCAGACAAATCACATAACAGAATTGTAGCTGTAGCAGAAGAGGTTGGGTGCTGCTGACTGCTTTTGAGTTATCGTAAGAAGAGATGAGCTTAGAGAAAAGTGGCCAGTTTACAAACAAGAATAAAATGGAACAGAGATATTTCAGAGCTTTATAGGGCAGAAAGAAGTGAATTTTTAAGCTTCATATGGTAAAAGATAAGACATAGAGTCAAAAGTGGCCAATTAAAACTCAATCCTTTAACAAGAGACAAATCAGTAACTAAGGTTTAATAAGAGTAAAAATTCAATGAAGAGGTGGTGTGCACTTAACCTTATATCTAGACAAAATGTCTCAGATAGTAAATGTGTGACTGTCTCATTAAAGTCTTGTAAATTTATGGTACTTTGCACTAGATGAGGGCACGAACTGGTGACGAAAACATGTAATGAACATTAAAATATGCATAAAGAAGAACTATGGGTGTGAATATTGTCACATGGAATTGACTAGAGTCAGAGTCAGTAGATTCAACACTATTATTTTTATAAGTGAATTACCGTCTTATGATGGTGGACTAAGATGTTGGATTATTTGATACCGAAAACAGGCCTTGGATGCCTAGATCCTTTGATTAGAAAGCTGACTGAGGAAGATGCTTAACCCCTGGGAGGGCTGAGTTTTCAATGCCTACTTAGGATGTTGTTATGGAAGATAATAGAGAAAGGGAAAATTTCTCAGAGAGAAGAGCCAAAGACCAAGAAAAGCAAGAGACTGGAGAGTGCCTCCCAGAGAGAAGAACAGGCAAATCCTAGGAACATCCACGACCCCTCACCAAGGCTCAACATGACATGTACTCAATCTGACAGCAGAATTAGGTCTGCTGTGTGTCTCTTACTCTTCCCTTTCTGAATAGGGTTGCTTATTGTGGTCACCCTGTCCTTAGCCTTTTAAGCCATGGGAATGTATATTATAGATGGCAAATTCTTAAGAACATGAGCATTCGGATCAGATAAATGTGGATTAGAAATTGGGCTCATCCACTTATCTGTGTCATTTTGCACAAAGTAATTAAATTATCTGAAATCTGGTTTTCTCATCTGTACGATGTGGATTAAAAAATAACCTGTTTCACAGAAGCAAATTAATATTGCACTTGAAATCTTAAGCCCAGAGTCTGACATATAATCAGTGTTCCAAAAAAAGAGCAGGAGCTATTATTTTAATTCTTAAATGATGCTATTCCCAGTTATATTTTCTTCTAGAAATGTATTATCCATCTTGCTTATTTTAAATCCAGCAAAGTAATGGAGCTAAGCCCTCAGCTTATATTTTGGACCAAGAACCAGTCTCTTTAGATAAGGTTGGGTCAAGCCATAACACGTTCTAAGAGACACTAGAATTTCACATTCTGCAGAAAGGATCTATCAATTATGTTTTGTTTTGTTTTGTTTTCCAAATGCTGGCATCATTCCTCATACTCTGCCCCCTTGTGTATCTCAGCCTCAGTGGAAAAGTTGCAAACAGTTTTTAGGATGTCATGCTATGCTGTTTTTGTAAATACTAGTAAATGTGCATAAAGTTGCCTGTGACATTAATCATTTATTTAATCCCAATATTGGTACTTTTTTTTTTTCCCTTCATGTTTCCCTGGGCTGCAAGCAGATAACCTAATCTAGCACAACATGCTGGCTAAGTGGGATGAAGAACAGGAGCTTTAGAAAGCTGACTGCCTGGCCAGGCGCGGTGGCTCACGCCTGTAATCCCAGCACTTTGGGAAGCTGAGGTGGGCAGATCACGAGGTCAGGAGATCGAGACCATCCTAGCTAGCACAGTGAAACACCGTCTCTACTAAAAATACAAAAAATTAACCGGGCGTGGTGGCAGGTACCTGTAGTCCAAGCTACTCGGGACGCTGAGGCAAGAGAATGGTGTGAACCCGGGAGACGGAGCTTGCAGTGAGCCAAGATCACGCCACTTCATTCCAGCCTGGGTGACAGAGCGTAACTCCGTCTAAAAAAAAAAAAAAAAAAAAAAAAAAAAGCTGACTGCCTGTGCCTGTACTCTTCATTTACCGGCTTGAGGAAAATCCTGTGTGGGGAGAAGGGGCGTAAGTCAGTAAGCATTGAGGAAAGGGCTAATGCTGGCCAAGAAAATGAAACATCTAATAGGAGTTTGGGTTCAATACCTTGGACGCCATTGCCACCTCCTTACGATTTTGAAGTGAGATGAAGGAAATGGAAATGCGCAAGTCAAAATCCAGTGTATCATAAGCCTTAGGTTTTTGTACAATTTGCAGTACTTCCTTTCATTTTACTCTACTGTGGTGGAAAAGGTGAGAAAAATGAAGCAGCTAATTACCTACGTTAAAATGTTAAGAACTGAGAAAAGCTAGTAGCAGGCTTCTGTCTTGAATCTTGTCAATTTCTTCTGCTCTCCAAATTGGATGTGGTTACAAAGAAGTGGTTTGTCTTCAGGTTAGAACATTCTACAGGTGAAAGGAGACTTATATAATTAGTATGCTCTCTGTGGTAGCTAACTCAGAAAGAAAAAAATGGTTTTAAAATTATGCCTTTGAGGCCCTGGCTTGGGTTTTTCATAATTGGATACAAATACAGGACCCTGGAAGGGACTTACTGAGAGATTTATCACAGGATTATCTAATCATAGATTTTAAATGGCAGACTTCTGTGAGTGCCAAGAAACCACAGGATTTTAAAGCATAGTTGTGGTTACAGAAGAATGAGCTACCACCTGAATGTCTATATCTGGTTATCAGAAGGCTAGATTTGTTTATTTAGTCATTGATCCATCCACTCTTTTATTAGGACATCACAGAACACCTGCTGTGTGCTAGGCAGTGTTGTGGGTTGATAGTTAAAGAACGCTTGGTCCTTGAGAATGTGATCTCATTTAGAAATAGGGTCTTTGAAAATGTAATTGAGATGTAAGGTAAGGTGAGGTTGTACTGGTATAGGGTCGGCCCTTAATGGAATGTAACTGGTGACCTGATAAGAAAAGGAGAAGCACTCTTGGACCAGACAACCAGAGAGAATGCCATATGAAGACACAGGCACAAAGAGGGAAGCACACCTTGTGAAAACAGAGGCAGAGGTTGGAGTTATGCAGCTGGAAGTTAAGAAATGCCAAGGATTGGCCAGGTGCGGTGGCTCACGCCTGTAATCCCAGCACTTTGGGAGGCAGAGGCTGGTGGATCACCTGAGGTCAGGAGTTTGAGACCAGCCTGAGGAACATAGTAAAATCCCATCTCTACTAAAAATACAAAAATTAGATGGGTATGGTGGTGCATGCCTGAAATCCCAGCTACTCAGGAGGCTGTGGCAGGAGAATCACTTTAACCTATGTGGCAGTGAGCTGAGATCATGCCATTGCACTCCAGCCTGGGCAACACAGTGAGACTCTGTCTCAAAAAAAAAAAAAAAAAAAAAAGGCTGGGTGCAGTGGCTCACGCCTGTAATCCCAGCACTTTGGGAGGCCACGGTGGGCAGATCACAAGGTCAGGAGATCGAGACTATCTTGGCTAACAAGGTGAAACCCTGTCTCTACTAAAAATACAGAAAATTAGCCGGGCATGGTGGTGGGCGCCTGTGGTCCCAGCTGCTTGGAAAGCTGAGGCAGGAGAATGGCGTGAACCTGAAAGGCGGAGCTTGCAGTGAGCCAAGATCGCGCCACTGCACTCCAGCCTGGGTGACAGAGCGAGACTCCATCAAAAGAAAAAAAAAAAAAAAGAAAGAAATGCCAAGGATTGCCTGCAACACCATAAAACAGAAAGAGCCGTAGAAATATTCTTTCCCAGGACTTCAGAAGTATGGTCCTGCTGACATCATGGTTTTAGACTTTGAGACTTGAACTGTGAGACAATAAATTTCTGTTGTTTCAAGCCATCCAGTTTGTGGTACGCTGTTACAGCAGTCCTTGAAAACTAGTACTGACTGTATGCTGGGTGCTGGGTGTACTGAGATGAACACATTTCCATCCCTGATCTTCAATAACTCCCAACCAAGTGGTCAGAGGCATATATGTGAGGCAAAATTTAAATATCTAAAATAAGAGTTTTATGGAGCTATTAAGCTGGTGTTAGGGAGCCCAAAAGAGGGGCATAGGAAAGCTTTTCTGGAGAGTTGCTCTTTGAGTGCACTTCAAAGGATGGTTACAAATTTGCCAGACAGATGACAGGATATTATGTAGTTGCTTCAGAAGTGAAAATTCTGTGCTGGAGAGAGATGATGGTAAAGAGAAGGCAATTAGAAAATACTCCCTACTTTGCACGTGATAGCCTTGAGTAGCAATTAAAATGAGTGTTTTCTCGTCTTTGACAAAGACATTAGCAAAGATGATGATGAAGATAATGGTAATGATGATGAAGATATCTTTTGCCATTTTACTCAAGCAACTACTCTTAAATTGGACATTTTCTTCTGTAATGCTCTCAGCAAGTCTACATAGGAACTATTACCATCTGCATTATACAAATGAGAAAACTAACTCTCAAAGATTTTAAATAACTCTCCTAAAGTCTCCACAACTAGTAAGTAGAAGCAATTTATGATATGCCCTTCACCTCTATGGTGTATATCTTTTTAAAATCATAAGCTTGACTGAAAAAAAAAATCACAGTCCCCCGAGTTTCTGCTCTTCTAGAGTTGGTAGATTTCACTTTGCACATGAATCATCTCAGCCTTTGAAATTAAGTTCTGCTGTGGGGGCCCTCTCCACAGTCACTTCTAGGACTGCATTTATTCATTTATATTTTTTCCTTCAACACATGTGCCAGGCACTATGCTAGGTGCTGTGTGCCAGATGACACTGTATATTCTGTTTCCTTTACAACAGTAGGCATTTGACAGATTTCTGTTTTCTCCTGTGGGGCGGACCAGCACTGTCTTTGAATTCTGCTTTTTAAAATGCACTGGATGTCAACCAGATTCAACCAGATGGGCTTCTCCACCTAAAAGTTATCAGACAGCTGCATGAAATAAAGCACACTCATTGATCTGTGAATATGCTGGGCATTTCTCTTGTTTTCTAATTTTCTTAGCACTTAAGTAGATATTGGTAACTTATATATGTCTTAGGGATTCAGATACCTTCCTGAGAATGTCTGGTCATACATAAGTTTGTAAAGTGTGTAACAACAACAACATCAGCATCACTTTAGCTCTTCCAGGTTTCGAAAGGTTAAAATGTAATTGACACACTGTCCCAGCCAAGCAGAGCCTAAGGAGACACGATGATAAAATGTAGTATGGGCTATGTGTGAGATCCTGGAAAAGAAAAGAACTGTAAGTAAAAAATCGAGGAAATCTGGAAAAACTATGGGCTTTAGATAATTATAATATATACATATTATTTCATTTATTGTGACAAATGTACCACCCTAATGTAAAATATAAAAGGACTCTTGCAAAGGGCTCAGAGATGGGTCCTGTGAAATGTTAGAGGGCGAGTGTGAGGGAAAGTGCGGTGTCGCTGGATGCTGGCCAAATGTAATCTCGCAGATGAGAAATGGAGTTTGCATTTAGTAGATCTTCTTGGCAACCCCACCCACCCACGTCTCTGGCTCTCCTTCATCCCCCTTGAAGCTTAAAGTCCAACAATCATTTGCAATTCGTGCTCACTTAGGTTTGGACATGGGGATGAGAGTGGGATTGGATATCAGATGGATAATAAGGGAAGCTGGGTGTAGGCTATATGAGGACTCTGTATCTTCTTTGTAATTTTTCTATAAATGTAAAACTATTCTAAAATTAAGAAAAAATTAAACATAATTGACATAATAGCTATTTACATTTTTCTCTAGGTGATTCACTGTCTGTCCCTTAATTTGGATTCTTCTTGACTTTTTCAGGCATTTTTCTGTGATTTAGGAGGAGCTACATGTGCTGGCTTTGGGCAGTTTGGGTTGAAAAGCTGAATTCTTGTCCTGTGGTATCTCTGTCAAATGTAAGAAATTGATAGATAGGAACATATGAGGAAGAGCCCTGCCCAGGACTCTCCCAAGGAAAGGTGAAAAGTATGTAAGATCTCTGCCAAGAAGCCTTGAGGAAAATTCCTCCGTGAACTGAAATTTATTGACCAAGGAAACTCAATCTCAATCCACTTGAAGATTTTAAGATAATCTTAAAAGCAATAACGCACAGCATATATACCACAGTGTTTCCTAAAAGTTCTTTCAGAGTGAAATTGTCAGAAGGGAAACTTTTAACTATTGCTTTTTCAAGTGAAATTTATTCTTATTTTTTCCATTGGATAATAAGAAGTCCTTATTTTAGAAAATGTAAAATTGACAGCATTTGGAAAAGAATAATTAGTGCTTTTGCGAACCCAGAGACAAAACTGTTAATGTTGTGGGGCATTCTTTCCAGTTTGAAAAAGTCTTGCTTTATAGAATTCTTGGTTCATTTATTGAAAACTATAAATTCTGAATGCATTTTCTAAAACAAGTCATCTTATCTCCAGGGATTCTGTTTTTCTTCAAATTTGTTTTTTTTTAACCAAACTTGAGAAAGTTTGGGATTTTTGGTAAGCATGAAAATGTCTTTAGTTCTAGCCTGCTGGGGGTCTGTGGAACCTCAGCACAGTATCTGTGTTCCCTCACCTCCTTTTCTGTCCCTAGCTGACTGTAGAGGCCTCAGAAAGGAGCAAAGGACTCTGGCAAGTGCTCAGAGATGGGTCCAGTGAAATGTTAGAGGGCAGGTGTGGGGGAAAGTGCAGTGTTGCTGGATGCTGGCCACATGTAACCTCGCAGATGAGAAATGGAGTTTGCATTTAGTAGATCTTCTCGGCAACCCCACCCACCGACGTCTCTGGCTCTCTTGCATCCCCTTTGAAGCTTAAAGTCTAACAATCATTTGCAATTTGTGCTCACTTAGGTTTTGGACACTGGGATGAGAGTGGGATTGGATATCAGATGACAAGATGATGGAGGAGGCAGCATGAAATCCCGGAAAACAACAAGGGCTTTCCCACAGCTGCACCTAAACCCTTAGTATCTGTGTATGGTTGCATAAATTATATAACTTTGCTATACTTCAAGTTTTAATTTGTAATACAAAGATTAAAATATCCATCTCATGGAACTGTTGTATGTGTAAAGTTGAGATACTATGTGGAGGACCTGGCACATTCATTGGCACATACTTGCTGCGTAATAAATGCCAGTTCTATTATATTCGCTTTGCTTATCTTACCTGTATTTCCCTTGGTTTTGGTCTAGACTTCACTCACCTGCTCAGTATTCCTGATACCTTTTGTTGAAGTTATAAAAATAAGGAAGCAAATTCTACTTTAAGTACCATTTGAGAGGACATTTGTTGGTGTCTGATTTTTAGTTTTTTGATGTTTGGTCTTTGGTTATTTTATTTTCAGCCTGTTTAGAGAGTTAATGTTTTAATTATTTTCTGTTGTAAAGATTGAAAATAATTCCCCGAGGGTTCAGTTGTTATAAGTCCTAAGCTGGACAGTTAGTGGAGAAAAGTCAATCTGTTTTGCAATTTGACCTTGCGTAGTTACAGCAAATCATCTGATTTATTGGCTCTTTTTCTTTTATAAGCTGCGCATCTTGATGCAGTATTACGTTGCTTTGTTTTCACCCTGTTCACCAGAAAAAAGAAAAAGAAAGTCATCATGCATGAAAAAGAGGGAACTGATATTTTCTAAAAGTCAAGGGCAGTATCCCTGAATTTAAAACAGCTCTCAGGTGCAGTTGCTCATGACTGGCTGTTGTTTTTGCCCAAAGTTCCAGAGTCATTCATGCTGATCATACTATCAAGCCTGAACCTAGCTTTGACAGTGAAAGATAGCCTGTGCCCTTGGGCCTCTCCCGAGTCTGCTTGAAGTGTGACCTACATCACATTAAAAGCCAGTTTGTGCCCAGGATTACATCATCCCACAAGAGGTCTGCAGGCTAAGGGCAAGAAGCCATGAAACTTTTCTTTTAAGCAATGGGCTTTACCACCTCATAGTGTTTACATTTTTAATAGGTGATGAGAGAATTTGCAATAGTCTGTGTACATCTTGACCCAAAGATGGAATGATTTGAAGAGACCCTGGCCTTATATGAATAGTTGCTGTTCATGCCCCTGTACCTATTCATCACTGGAGAAGTCTGAGCTCATGTCTACTTTTTAATACACAAAGAGTCCATAAATTCAACAACGGTCCGACCATTCTTCTAGATCATTAAATTATATAGTGAGATTTTATCATACAAGTCTTGGCCTTCGAAATTCATCATTCTGAAGAAAGATTATCGTTATATGTAGCTGTAAAATTATTCTGATATAAATATTCTACTTGGAAAGAAATGCAATATTCGCTCTAACAGAAAACAGTGGCAAACAGAATTAACTTTCTATTGTTTGACATGTGACAATGATCTTATCTTTCATTGTGAGAAGAAAGGTAAAGGCTTTATATTAATTAAAGGTTAGCAAGTATATTGCAGAAGCTTGAAGCTGAATTGCTAAATGGCTGATAAAATTATTAGTTAGGGAACCACAAAAGGTATCTTATTTTCACCTGATGCCAAGGTGCTGCAAAAGCTTTTGTAAAGGAAAAGTCATCGTTTTTAAAAGCACCATAAAGGTGGACATAAATATGAAATGAAATCCTTGCATTATTTTAGTTTTACCCCAGCAATTTATTGTCAGCTTGTCCTTTAAATGTACTGCAAGATTTCACAACCATAAAAATCCTGAGTTCCAGAACAGACTAAAGTGGTCATACAGGTTGGCTTCACAGGTCTAGACAAGACTGGCCTGAAACTGTCTTAACACCATAAGAACTCAAGGATAGAGAATCAACTTTGTCCCCTGGTATACTTGATTACTAGCTAGAAAATTTTTAAAGAGTGAGTCTCATCCCACAGCACAAAACCATTTTATTTATTTTAATTGTTCATTGTGGAGATGGAGCATGGCTTACACTGGATTAATCAAGTGACCTACAGTACGCTGAGTGTTCTGCTGTCTGTGGGTATTAACAGATTCAGCTGGACCAGAAAAAAATAAAGGTTATACCTGGTTGGCTAAAAATATTTGGAGCTCAAATTGCTTTGCATGGCATTCAAGATTCTTCAGAATCTGGCTCCAATTTACAATGCTTCAGCTACATAAATCGTTCCCCATTCTCTGATGATGTTATGTACTTTTTCATCTCTGAATCATTATTTTCTGTGCCCTGCTGTCTATGCCCTTCCCTCCCCATTAGCTGATGAATTCCTCTTCATTTGTCAAACTTCAAGTCACAGGTCACCTTGCCTTAGCAGCCTTCTTCAATTTTGCCATCCACTCCCCTGGCCTGGGAGAAGATATGACTCCCTTTATCTTCCAGTGCACATTACCCAGTATCTACTTGCATCTCTCTACTCTCGAAGTACTTTGTTTAGAAGATATACTCCTTTTGTACAAGGTCCTTCTCTGTTTTCATCACTGCACCTATTTAGAGGCCAAACAAAACACCTAACATATAACGGGCACTCAATAAATGCTAACCACATCATTCACATGGATATTATTGTACCTATGTATAATATCTAGCATATCTATTTCTAATATTGTGAACAATGGAGGCAGTTACCATTTTCTGTTCATCTTTTTGTTTCTGCAGTGTCTATCATCACATTATTGAATGAAAAGAATGAATTTACTTGTGAGGTACTGTGTAAGCATGTTCTTTAAGAAACTTTTGGAAATAGAAAAGTAATCCCAGCACTGGGAAGGTTTTGAATAATGGAGAGCTGTCTGATCACTGTCATTGTCTTTTGTCTTGGTAAAAGCCACAATGATCTTTTGCCTGAATAACAGCCACAGTCTCTCCAATTGGTTTTGTTCCAGTTCAATTCCATAAATCCTTTGCACTGAAATAAAAATTATCCATTTTAAAAACTGAAATCTGATACATCATCTCCTGACTTTAAAACCTTGAGTGGCTTTCCATTGCTTTTCAGATGATCTCTAAGTCCCTTGGCACGGTTACTAGTCCTTGCATTATACAGTCTTTGCCTCTGCACCTCATTCTCTCCCAGTTTGCTCCAGGGTCTGGCTCACTGGGGTATCTTCAGGGCTAGAATATGCAGTGCTCTCTATGGACTCTTGCACAGGGTGGAACATACTTCCATGATTACCCGGCACCTTATCATGTAACTGCTACTAACTTCAGATCTTTGGATCTCATGTTAAGCACTTTCAGGGTGGTACTCTCTGACCTCCAATGTTTGATTAGGCCTCCTGGTAATATGTTCTCTAAGCACTTTTTCTTTCATATCCTATCAACCATCATGTGTTACGGTCAGTATTTGTTCAACTTTCTGTCTTCTCTTCTAGACTGTCAGATCCATGAGAGAAGAGATTGTGTTGGTTTTCTTTTTAGTGCCGTTTGTATTAGTTTTCTATTGCTGCTGAAACATATTTCCATTGACTTGGTAGCTTAAGCAACAGAAATTTGTTCTTTCATAGCTCTAAAGGCTGGAAGTCCAAAATCAGTATCACCAGGTTGAAATCAAAGTGTCAGTAGGGCTACACCTCATCCAGGGATTTAGGGGAGAATACTTGTCTTACCTCTTCCCGCTTCTTTTGGCTGCAAGCTTTCCTTGGTTTGTGGCTGCATCATTCTGATCCTCAAGGCCAGCATCTTCAAATCTCTCTCCATTCTGTCTTCATGTTACCTTTTTTTTTTCCTCTGTGTCAGATCTCCCTCAGCCTCTTTCTTATCAGGCAACATGTGATTACAGAGTAAGCTCCACATCTCAGTATGTTTAATTTAATTACATCTGCAAAGACTCCTTTTTCATATAAAGTAGCCTTTGGCAGGTTCCAGAGATTGGGACCTGATGTAATTGAGGACCATTATCCAGTCCACCACACTACTGAGTTCAGAACTTTTGTCTTAAGCTCTGACTTAGATATGTGTGTGTGTGTGTGTGTGTGTGTGTGTGTGTATTCTATGATTTTATGTGTTAGTTCATCTAAAACTTTTAAATATATGTAACATTAAATATTTTTATTGATTGGCTTCAGTGTGCCCTTTGTTGTAGATACATTTCTTCAGGTAGTCAAGCTAAAAACTCAGATATCTTGCCTTTCCCCTATCATTGGGAACAGGTCCTAACATCTTGTAACTCTGTGAGTTAGAAGTTAGGTTCTGCTGACTCTACAACTCAGCCTAGTTTCTTAGGGATCAAGCCCTCTTGGAAATGGTAGAAGCAGAATGGAACTTAATAATAATAATGAAAATGATACTAGTACTACTACTACTACTACTACTACTACTACTACTACTAATATGCTAGTGCAAGAGAAAGCTTCATTACCTCAGTTGAAAGGCAAGAATAAGGATAGTTTTCCAGGGATATATTAAAACAAACAGCAGTCTATTTGGTGAAAAAGGAGTTGGGGATGTGGGGTAAGAGCCATTACCGGCTGCATGAAATGATAATATTGATGTAGATGACCTTTAGTTTTTATCCCAACAATAAAATAAAAAATTCTATCAAGCGTGTGTTTCTCTTCAATACTATTTTTATTGCAGGAAATATAAGACTTTTTATGGGCCCATATTCCTCTCCTTTTATGCTATGAATACTACATCATCTTTCCTTCTCTCTCATCTTGGGGAGGCCAACAATCATATCACTTTCATCATGTGGATCCCAGATCATCTGATACCAAGCTGGAATTCCTCTCGTTGAGATTGGATCAACCATTATTGAATTTGATGCATCAGAGTATCATATTTAATCTTATTTTATTACCACAATAAACCTTTAAGGAAGATATTGTTATTCATCCCATTTTAACAAGAGTCCATTTGAGTTCATATCTGATAGGTGCATAAGCAGTAGTTTAAGATTTCAGTAACTTGAAAGCTAGATATCTGCACTTATTTCAAATTCCTCAGGTTTGGTAGCTAGGAGAGGAAATGCTATCCATTGAGCAATCAGTTGAGAACATATACCACGCTGAGGACATAGCAGTCCTCGGGACAGTCAGACAACCCAGATTTTATACCACTGTTTGGGGCTGATGAGAAAATAGATTTAGAGGACTTTCCCTGAAAACTCAGAGGCAGTAAGTGGCAGAAGTGGGAAGTGAATTGAGGGCCGTGTCTTTAAAAATACCAACCATTTCCTTCTATAATGTTGCCCTCAATTTAAAAGTTGCAATTTTTGAAATAAGCTAGAAACAGAAGGACAAACACTGTATGGTTCTACTGCATGAGGTACCTATGAGTAGTCAAATTCATAGAGACAGAAAACAGAAGGCTGGTTGCTGGGGGCTGGGGAGAGGGGGAAAGGTGGATATTGTTTAATAGTTGCAGAGTTTCAGTTGGGCAAGATGAAAATATTCTGGAGATGGACGTTGGTGATAGTTGCACAACAGTGTGGATGTACTTCATGCTACTGAATTGTACACCTAAAGATGGTTGAAATGGTAAATTTCATGTTCTATTTTACTGCAATGAACAAATGTGATTTTTCTATATAGGTTCACTAGTAAACTGAGAAATCGTGTATGAAGGCCAAGGACACGAGCACAATATTTGATAGTCAGAATAAATTAAATAGCATTTTGCTTCAGAGAGAAGGTCAAATAAGCACATTTATCTTTCCCATCTCAGAACTTGTTATTTTATTATTTTTACTGTAAAACCCTTCCAGAGGCAATCTTTCTGTCTGAAAGGCTGATTAAGAATCTTCCTTTCTAAATTTTTTTTTTTTTTTTTTTTTTTTGAGACGGAGTCTCGCTTTGTCACCAGGCTGGAGTACAGTGGCGTGATCTTGGCTCACTGCAACCTCCGCCTCCTGGGTTTAAGCAATTCTCCTGCCTCAGCCTTCCAAATAGCTGGGACTACAGGTGCACACCACCAGGCCCAGCTAATTTTTGTATTTTTAGTAGAGATGGGGTTTCACCATGTTGGCCAGGATGGTCTTGAGCTCTTCATCTTGTGATCTGCCTGCCTCGGCTTCCCAAAGTGCTGGGATTACAGGTGTGAGCCACCATGCCCAGCCAAGAATCTCCCTTTTTTAAAAAAAGTATTTATCCTCCAATTACTGAAACCGAGGGTATCATAATGAGTAAAATGTAAACTGTTTGGAGAAAAATATTTGTGCAGAACACAACCTCTAACTGTTTTTATCGAGTGTTTTTCATTTAAATGATCTGATGCAACCTTGAAAGGAGGTGCCTGCAATAAGACTTTTTCACAGTGCAGGTATCCAAGAGAAGAAATTGTGAGCTGACATCTAACTTAGATGAAGAGTGAGATAAAGCAGTGAATACAAATAAATACATGAATACCATGAGGTGTCTATCTATTACTTTCATGCACCAAGGAACTAGAACTGGTGATTAAGCAGATGGATCTAAATTCTATAATTTTTGCTTTTTGGTTTTCCCTTGGTTTTATCTCCCTAGGGGAACCATTCAGCTCCAATTAGCTTTGGTTGCCAGGTCCATGATATTGCAATTCTCTGAGTCAAGTAGGCACCAAGCCCATTTTTGCTTGGTTTAGCTGAAAAAGATGTAAATTAGGAGTAGCAGATTGGCTGTCCTTTTTTGTAGGTCTGGACTGTTCTAGGCACTACATATTAAGATGATCCCCTAATGCTGAGGAACTGAATGAAGTAGTTTTAATGCATCTATATCTGGCACCTGTGAAGCCAATAGTAAGTGAGGAGTGCTAAGTAGCTATTGTTTTGAAAATAAATTACACATAGATTTAACTTTGCTTTATTTGAAATGGCCCAGTCTTCATTGCATGGAAAGACAGACAGTTCACTTGAATGACAGTTTAATAGCAAATAAGGGGAAAATGGGCTAATAGAGGAAGAATCTCCTGGGGGTGGGGTGGTGGTGGATATGAATCAGTTGTTGATGTGGTTTTAAATCAAGCGTGTGTGTTGCGGTTGTAGCTGCGGAATCGTGTTTGGATATTTGTGAGCTGGTAGCACGGTTAATCTGTAGGCACTATCTGCGTGGATTGGTTTTATGGTGTGTGTGTATAGTGGGGAGGGGAGGCCCTACAAGGAACGTTATTTCTAAAAGCTTGAAGACAAAGCTATGGGGAATGGGTGGGGCAGTGCTGGGGAGGTGCGGAGCCCTGGACACTGTCTATTTTCAGGAAGATCTCCTTGGATGAGGTTGAGCCTTTGCAGGAAGCCAAGGTGGGCAGGAGACGAAGGTGAAACATTTTTCCCTAGGGATCCTGTGAGACTTGGGACCTGCTCTGGGTCCAGATGAGAGAATGTGACATAGAATTGAGAAGCCAGTATTCTCTCTTCTTCTTGGAACATAGCTTGTCTCTGGTACAGCAAGAACCAAAGGGGAGGTGACTTTGGGTGACTTTAGGAGACCCAAGCAATGGCACCTCTGGCACACAGCTCAGTTTTCTCAAGAAAGATCCTAGGATCTCAGGAAGTGACATCAGCAAGAGGCCTGTGACAGACCATGGAAGATTTGTGCATACATGTGGAGCAATCTGAGGACCTCCCAGAAATGGCGAGAAAGGCCTGAGAGTTGGAGGTCCTGCCGTCTCTAGGCAGGAGTCACACACTAGGGAAGCGTGGATGATTCCACGCAAATGCTCTACAAACCGACGATGCCCCAGAGAATGCTGGCTACTTTCTGTTTTTAACCAGGACTTTGCATGCCATGTGTTAATTCCATATATCCAGTCATCGTCTTTTTGCAATTTCAGAGACACCAATATAGAGAACTCTATTTCTAACAAATGTCTAGACTTATCATAAAAAATAACCTACTCTGCCTAAACAGATGCTCGGTTGCTCTCAAACATCATCTCCTTTAACCTTCACTGCACACCTCAGACAGGTGCTGTAATTGCTGTCTAAGATGAGAGAAAAGGGCAAGGAAATGAACACTTACTAAGAACTGAATATTTTCTGGACACTGTATCAGAAACTTTCCCTGCTTCTTCCCATTTAGGCCTTATGATCATCTTGAAAGATAGGTATTATTTAATCCCTTGACCAAAAATGAAAACTGAGGCTCTGAAACACTTTTTCTGACATGCGCTGACCAGTGATGGCTCTGGAGCAAACCTAGGTCTCAGACCTCTGCATCCTACTGTACATAGGTTACACGAAAATTTGAAAGGAAAAAGTCTACTTTATAGGAGCTCAAGGGAGATGAGAGGGAGAGAGGAGCAGAGACAGAGGGTTGGGCTCAGAGTCAGTGTGAGATAAAGACTGGTGGTTTTTACACCTGTCCCCCACCAGACATAATTGTAGACATTCTCATTTTCTATTTGTGGTTTGATTAGCTCTCCCTCTGTTCTTCAAGGACACCCGGACACCTGATCTGCCATGAGCGTTAAGCTGAAAGGCTGCCTTTCCAGCACCAGCTTCCAGCTGCCGTAATAAGTATGCTCCAGACTGTTTCTCAACCCTGTTATTTCAAGTTCTGAGCTCTCCTCCCTCCTCTGACTCTGTTCTTGCTGGTGTTAAATGTTCTTGTCAAAAGCAACTATTTACAGGCCATTAACAACAGAACGGATGATTAGGCTCTCTCCAGACCTGATGAATAATGCATACTGCCAGTCAGTGGTTTCACCACCCAGTACAGGGCTCTTCTGAGGAACAGTGCCATTAAAGAATCTGCTGTTCCCTTTCTGAGATCTGAACAATTTGAAGAAACAATTGCATTTTAGTGTGTGGAGGAAAAACCTTGTTGTTCTTGTACTCTGTTGTTTTGGGCAAAAGCAGAGGAAAGAGAAGCTTGCCCATTTCTGTTTCTATCCACGGATAGAAGCAAATCAAATATGTATTTATTTTATCTCTGAGGAAGGATACTATGAAATCTACCTCTAAAGCCTAACACAGAGGCCGAAGTGAGCAAACCTCAGCCACAGCCAGATTTATAAATGGTTCTGGCGGTGTAGACCCACTGCATACTTAGGACATTAAGGAACTTGGAGAGTCCATAAAGGAGACTGAGTAGCAAAGGTCAGAAGTGTACCCATGGATCCAGGTAAGCTGGGCCCTGGAAGCCCAGGAGAAGAGGGCTTCAAAAGCCCATCAAGTGTCACATGCCATAGGACAGTCTAAACAATCTGTGCCCCTGGTGGTCTCAGAACCGGTTTCTCCCCATGACAACCTTATTTTTGTGCACCCCAACTCTTTTCACATTTGGGATAAATCCTTCCTTCACAAATCTCTGCAAGCTGAGAGATCTTACCAAACAGGCAACCAGATAAAGCTTTAAACTGTATGTATTTGCAGTGGATATGCAGTAGAGAGCCTCTTATGGGACCCATGTTGCACAAACAGACTTAGTCCTGTAAATATATGTACTTTACACAAGCCTTATTTATAGAGGAAATTGAGAAGAAAATGTCACTAGAATGTAAATGGTAATGCCATGATATCTAGGCATGAGTTAGCAAAAACAAGGTGCACAGCTTCAATGGAACCTTCCAGGCTAATATACCCGAGTGCTATGTTACTACAGAGGAGAGGGGACTGAGGAAGATGGGGAGAAGGAAGAAGAAAGAAGGAATCTGAAAGAAGCAAACAGAAATGGGCAAGCTTGTCTTTCCTCTGCTTTTGCCCAAAACAATAGAGTACATGAAGAACAAGGCTTTTCCTCCACACACTAAAATGCATGAAGTCAAAAAGGGATCCTCTCACCTAAAAATGTATGTGGTCTTCATGATGACAAGATATCAGAAAGTTCTAGAAGCTGTAATTCTTTAGTTCCCTTTCTGACCATTACTGTTATTGGATGGGTTCTGGCAAAACGGAATGACTAACAGGACCAGCTCAACCTGGTGATCACTGCTGTTTCTCTGAGTAACTTTCCATTATCACCATAAGGGAGAATGAAAATTCACATCTCAAGTCCCACATCCTTTCTAATTATTTCCTGAGGCAATATTTCTTCCTCCCTGTGTACCCTATGTTACCAGGAGATCAAGGTCACAAACTATCCATATAGGGGTAAAAGGTCTATACCATTAACAGATCATTGTTAATTGTCTCTTGTTAATTATCTCATTTGTTAATTGTCCTGTGCTGCTATACAGAGATCATGGACATTCAAGGTCGTGGTCTAGATACACACTCTTTGACATTGATAAGTTGCTCACATCTCCTATTTTTCTACAAAATAGTGCAAGTCTTTATGGAGATTGGTTTAGTTGCTCATTTGTTTCTTGGGGATATCCAGCAACCAAACACCTCTCCTTCTCTGGGAGATTCTTGACTGAAAAGTCTTGGCAGAAGGCAGAGGCCTACCTCTCTGTACTGATGCCCAGAGTCAATTTCTCTCTTTTGCTGTCCCCTGGAAACTGGAACATGGTTCTCATAGTCTATGGTTAGCCCATTGGATGTTTTCTTCTGGGATAATGATTCTTAAGCAACTGGCACAAAACACAGGTATTGGGCCCTAATATGCCCAGTAGAAATGGGGACACCAAGAGCACAGCCCAAGCAGCACTGAGTGAGCAGGTCAGTGGTGCTGGTGACATCATTCTAGCCACACTGCTCCTGTGGCCTTGACTCTGTGTCTGATGTGCAGCCTTCAAGTTCATCTTGCAAGCCAGGTCTTCCAGCCTCCCTGCCTGCCCAATAGCCTTCCAGTAATGACTTTTCAGCCTGAGTCAGCCGGAAACTGTCTGTCTTTCAAGTGATTAAGAACACAGGTTCTTTTCTTCTTGAGTCTTAAGATTCCAGCTAACTTCAGGTTAAATTTATACCTTCACAGGCAGTCTGGCTCTTCCTAAAGAAGTTGCTAGTTGTCCACTCTTCTGGGCTGTCTTTAAAATAATCCTCTAACCTCTATCAGTATGTTCTACTTCTCTCTATTCTTTGTATCCCTTTGAATGCCATACAGTCAACACTTTGTATCCAAGGGTTCTGCATCTATAGATTCAACCAACCAAGGATTGAAAATATTCGGTGAAAAAAAATGCATCTGTAGTACATAAATACATACTTTTTTCCTTGTTATTCCCTAAACAATATAGTTTAACAACTATTTGCATAACATTTACATTATATTTGGTATTATAAGTAATCTAGAAATTATTTAAAGTATACAGGAGGATATGCATAGATTCTATGCAAGTACTGCACCCTTTTATATCAGGGACTTGAGCATCTGAGGATTTTGCTATCCCTGGGGTTCCTGGAACCAATCCCTTATGGATAATGAGGGATGACTACTTCCTGATGAAAGCTCCTCCTTCAGTAACACACTCCTCCGGGCATAGTCCCGCAAGATGCCTGTGCCATTAGCGAGGAGTATCTGCCTTCCACATGTGCTTTTGTCTTATCTATTCCTTTGCTACAAAGAGCTTCTTGAATACCAGATGATTTCCAGAAAGTCTGTTTTGTAACAATCGCCAAAGAATTTTTGTGGCAAGCTGGGTGATTCTCTTTTTACAGTAGTGGTGAATTAACAAGAGATATAGTCATTTTGTAACTTCTACATAGGAATCCTGAAAGCAGTCTGAGAAAATTCATTTGAAATACAGTCACGCACTGCATAATGATATTTTCGTCAATGATGAACTACATGTACCATGGTGACCCTGTAAGATTATAATAGAGCTGGAAAATTCCTGTGGCCTAGTGACATGGTCAGTGCAATTACTTTATTTTTTAATAAGTTTGGTGTGGTCTATGTGTTCAGTGTTTATAGTCTACAGTAGTGTACAGTAATGTCCTAGGCCTTCACATTCACTCACCACTCACTGACTAACCCAGAGTAACTTCTGGTCCTTCAAGCTCCATTCATGGTAAGTGCCCAGAAAAGGTGTACCATTTTTTTAGTACCATATTTTTACTGTACATTTTCTCTCTTTAGATATACACAGATACAACTGTGTGACAATCATCTACAGTGTTCAGCAAAGTAGCATGCTGTACAGGTTTTTAGCTGGGCAGCCATAGGCTACACCATGTAGCCTAGTTGTGCAATGAGATATACCATCTAGGTTTTTGTAAGTACACTCTAAGATGTTCCCACAAGGACAAAATCATGTAGCGATGCATTTCAAAGAACACATCCCCATCATTAAGCAGTGCCTGACTTTATATGTAACCTTTGAAAGAAATAAAAGGCAGAGGAATATCCTCATAATGAATTACGTTGTTCTTCACTGTTTCCATTTGATCAATGGAAAAAGTATCCTGTTTTTCAGAACAATTGCTTTGAGAATTGTTCCGTTTGTGTCCAGGTTTGTTTGTGTCATTCACCGTATAAAGCAGGACATGGAAGACGTAATCATACATTTTGTAATAATTTCACTGCTTGTTCTGGGGCAATGAGCACAGGTAACAGGGTTGTATTTTGCCACAATTCTAGGGGGTGCTATTCATATCCTAGTCTCGGCGGAGGATCCTTCCTGGAGGTTAGCTGATGCACAGCCAGCTCAGCTCTGGGAAGCAGCCTCATGGAGTAAGAAACATTAAAAATATGTATATTAGAAATGAAGGGATGATTTCCTGGTCCCTTTGAGTGAAACCCCCAGTGAGTGTGCAATTAATTCTCCACAGAGGTACCAAGTCTGGGCTGCTTTATAAGCAGCAAAAAATGTCTCATTTATATTCCACTTTCAGAGATAAGGAAAAGGTATTTAAAGGCTATTTAGTCACTCTCTAGCACTCGAAACTTATGGATGATTCTGTCAAAAGTGAAGATTTAAAAAATGAATAATAAAACCACTTTCAGAGATAACTGCCAGTAATTTTTTTTCTTTTCTTCTAAGGTGAATATGAAATATGAATTGATACCATAGACAGAGGAAATATATCAAATAATTTGCTCAGCAGGGGAGACATCTCTTGCAGGAAGGACTGCTGATTGCAAGGCTAGGTTCACCCACTGGGTTCTTCCCCTCTGGAGCTTCTGTAAGAAGAGTCCATTGTTTCCACAGAAGCATAGAAAAGGATTAGTGATTTTTTTTTTTTTTTTTTCCTGTGGGTGTCTCTGGTTGATGACAAACTGCCATCCACAGGGGCAGATGGTCTTTATTTTATGACAGGGCAGAGTCTGTCCTTTGGGTCCTCAAATCATAACTCAATGAAACCCACCATTCACCTTCCATTTTGCAACCTGAGTTCCGGTGACCGGACTGCTCTGGGCTGAGCATGGTACAGATTTTAGTGATTAGAAGCTGCTAGAATCATTGAAACAACTAAAGATTAATAATGAATTGCAGGACTGTTACCATGAACCAAGGAGACTCTCACAAATGAGCCTGGGGCTATTTTCTTATCACTTCATGAGAAAATTCTCCCCAGGCCATCTGGCTGTATCAAAATGTAAAAGATACATAGCCTTTGGCCAACCAATTCCATACTTGGGATTTTTTAAAACATTAATTTCATTTCAAATGTAAATATATTCACATGATACAAAATTGAAAATATAAAAGGGCATAATTTAAAAATATCTTTCATACTTTTGCCCTCTAGAGACCCATTTTTTTCTCCGGAGAAGCAACTGGTATTTTATGTATTATTCTAGAGACATCTATGGATTAAACAAATACACAGATATGTTCCTTCTTCCATGTTTAAAATAAAAATTATAGCATTTATATTGTCCTTGGAATTTTTTTAGCCAAGCGTTTTGGGGAAAGAATTTTAGATTCAGAGAAAAGTTGCAAAGATAATACAAAGGGTTTCTATATACCTTTGTCCAGTTTCTCCTAATATGAACATCTTACATTTCTGTAGAGCATTTGTCAAAACTAAGAAATTTAAACCAGTACATTACTATTAATGAAACTACAGACTTTATTTGGACGTCAGTCATTTTTTTTTTTCCACTAATGTTCATTTTCTGTTTCAGGCTCCAATCTAGAATACCACATTGCATTGCAAGATGAATAACTTCCCTCGCTCCCTCCCTCCCTCCCTTCCTTTCTTCCTTTTTTCCTTCCCTTAATTGCTGTGGGCTTGTTGGGGGTATGTATGGTTGTATGATTTTTTTACATGCATGGATTTATGAAATGGCCACCATAATCAGCATACAGAATAGTTTCATCTCCCTGAACATCTCCCTCCGTTCCCCATGGCAATCACTGATTTGTTCTCCCTCACTATAGTTTTGTCTTTTTGAGAATGTCATAAAAATGGAATCATGCAGTTTGTAACCTTTGGAGACTGGCTTCTTTTACTCAGCATACTGCCCTTGAGTTGTTGTGTGTATCAATGCCTATCTATCCCCACTCTTTTTTTTTTTTTTTAACTGAGCAGTATTCCCTGTGGATATCCCACTGTTTATTTATTCACTCATTGAAGGACATTTTGTTTGTTTTGTTTTACTTACTATATCTTGAAACTCTTAAAAATTTATTTCAAGCATAAAGAGTTGCATTGAAATATTATTATTGCTCTTATTTTAAATTCAGAACTAATATGTGATTGGTAAAAACAAAAATGAAAGCAAACAAAAAACCAAAAAAGTAAAAGAGAAGAAACAAAATGGGGGTGCTCTCCTCTGACCCTCAAATACATACGAAGGCAGTAAGAAGCTCTTAACCATTTTCTTTGCCTCATTGCAGACTTGCCTTGTTTCTTACATTCCTTTTTGAAAACTCTTTTAAATATCAATCATGTACTTTAAATGCATATCGTATATTTTTAAAAGTATGTCTGATGTATGTATATCGTTTGGAGGATAATGATAAAAAGATCATGCTGGTATCTAACATGCAATTTAAGAAAGGGCTTCCCACAAACATCAGTAGTCTGCTGTGCCCTTCTCCAATTTGTAACCCTCCCTGTTTCACATGAGCAACATTTTCTCTTTTTGAAAAAATAACTCCCTTGGTTTCCTTTATAGTTTTGCTACATATGTGTGTATCCCTAAGCCATACATTATTTAGTTTTGCCTATTTTTGACCTTTATGACATCATGCAGTATATGTTCTTTTCTATCGGTTTTCTTTAATGTTAAATTTAAGCTTTTGATAAACAAATTAAATGAAAAAGCAATGTATGTTGATGCTGATGTATAGATGTATTTTATTTCCACTGCTAGATGATATTTAATGGCACAAACACATCTATATTTATATATCTGCTTTATTGTTGAAAAACATATGTTCAATTTAAAGCATTTGGGGGAGGATTATAAACAATGCTGCCAAGAATATTGTGTATGGCTTACAAGTGGGATTGTTGTATAGACGGCTATGTGTATTTTCCCCCTTATTCGGTAATGTGAATTATATCTAAAGTAGTTGGCCAGAGTTATATTCTGGCCAGTGGTGTGTGGAGATTATGCCATTCTATGTCTTTGCCAATACTTGATGTTATCATTCTATTTTATCTTTACCAATCTGACGGGTATGGAATGGAATCTAATTTTGGCTTTATTTTACATTTTCCTGACTACCGATGAGTTGGAACATATCAAATGTGAGTATTTTGGCAATTCTCAGTTTCTCTTTTGTGAAATGCTATACAAGAAATGCCTGTTATATCTTTTGTTCTTTGAAATGAATTTTTAAATTTTTTCATTATTGTCTTAAAATAATTTTTTAAAATTCTGAATACTTATTCTTTGTTGGTTATAAATATTTTATATATCATCTCCCAATTTTCTGGCACAAATTTTTGTCTGTAGTGTCTTTGATGAAGTGGAGTTTATTGCTAGTGAATTTATCTTGTCCATTGTGGTGTGCTTTTAGCACCTTGTTTAGAAATTTTTTACTACCAAATAATTATGAAGGTATTTTGGTAGATTTTTTTCTAAAAGTTATAAAGTTAGATTTTCCATTTAAGTGTTTAATCTGTCTGGAATTATTAAAGAAAATAGTTGGAGTAGTGGTTAGGAGCAAGGATTTTAACATCAGGCCATCTGAGTTTTGAACTCTACCTTTTATCAGTTACTTGGTAAGTTTCCCCTGTGGAAATTTCAACTTTTTAACTTGGATTCAACCTCTCTGTGTCTCAGTTTTATCATCTCTAAGGATAATTTAAAAAGAAAGTCTCTATAGTTTTGCAGTTTCAAGTTTCAAATAAGTTATGCCGGGCACGGTGGCTCACGCCTGTAATCCCAGCACTTTGGGAGTCCAAGGCGGGTGGATCACAAGGTCAAGGTCAGATAGAGACAATCCTGCCTAACAAGGTGAAACCCCGTCTCTACTAAAAATACAAAAACTATATTGATTCTTCCTATCCATGAGCATGGTATGTTCTTCCATTTGTTTGTGTCCTCTTTTATTTCACTGAGCAGTGGTTTGTAGTTCTCCTTGAAGAGGTCCTTTACATCCCTTGTAAGTTGGATTCCTAGGTATTTGATTCTCTTTGAAGCAATTGTGAATGGAAGTTCATTCCTGATTTGGCTCTCTGTTTGTCTGTTACTGGTGTATAAGAATGCTTGTGATTTTTGCACATTAATTTTGTATCCTGAGACTTTGCTGAAGTTGCTTATCAGCTTAAGGAGATTTTGGGCTGAGACAATGGGGTTTTCTAAATATGCAATCATGTCATCTGCAAACAGGGACAATTTGACTTCTTCTTTTCCTAACTGAATACCCTTGATTTCTTTCTCTTGCCTGATTGCCCTAGCCAGAACTTCCAACACTATGTTGAATAGGAGTGGTGAGAGAGGGCATCCCTGTCTTGTGCCAGTTTTCAAAGGGAATTTTTCCAGTTTTTGCCCATTCAGTATGATATTGGCTGTGGGTTTGTCATAAATAGCTCTTATTATTTTGAGATACGTTCCATCAATACCAAATTTATTGAGCGTTTTTAGCATGACGGGCTGTTGAATTTTGTCAAAGGCCTTTTCTGCATCTATTGAAATAATCATGTGGTTTTTGTCTTTGGTTCTGTTTATATGCTGGATTAAGTTTATTGATTTGCGTATGTTGAACCAGCCTTGCATCCCAGGGATGAAGCCCACTCGATCACGGTGGATAAGCTTTTTGATGTGCTGCTGGATCTGGTTTGCCAGTATTTTATTGAGGATTTTTGCATCGATGTTCATCAGGGATATTGCTCTAAAATTCTCTTTTTTTGTTGTGTCTCTGCCAGGCTTTGGTATCAGGATGATGTTGGCCTCATAAAATGAGTTAGGGAGGATTCCCTCTTTTTCTATTGATTGGAATAGTTTCAGAAGGAATGGTACCAGCTCCTCCTTGTACCTCTGGTAGAATTCAACTGTGAATCCATCTGGTCCTGGACTTTTTTTGGTTGGTAGGCTATTATTTATTGCCTCAATTTCAGAGCCTGCTATTGGTCTATTCAGGGATTCAGCTTCTTCCTGGTTTAGTCTTGGGAGAGTGTACGTGTCCAGGAAATTATCCATTTCTTCCAGATTTTCTAGTTTATTTGCGTAGAGGTGTTTATAGTATTCTCTGATGGTAGTTTGTATTTCTGTGGGGTCGGTGGTGATGTCCCCTTTATCATTTTTTATTGCGTCTATTTGATTCTTCTCTCTTTTCTTCTTTATTAGTCTTGCTAGAGGTCTATCAATTTTGTTGATCTTTTCAAAAAACCAACTCCTGGATTCATTGATTTTTTGGAGGGTTTTTTCTGTCTTTATCTCCTTCAGTTCTGCTCTGATCTTAGTTATTTCTTGCCTTCTGCTAGCTTTTGAATGTGTTTACTCTTGCTTCTCTAATTCTTTTAATTGTGATGTTAGAGTGTCAATTTTAGATCTTTCCAGCTTTCTCTTGTGGGCATTTAGTGCTATAAATTTCCCTCTACACACTGTTTTAAATGTGTCCCAGAGATTCTGGTATGTTGTATCTTTGTTCTCATTGGTTTCAAAGAACATCTTTATTTCTGCCTTCATTTAGTTATGTACCCAGTAGTCATTCAGGAGCAGGTTGTTCAGTTTCCATGTAGTTGAGCGGTTTTGATTGAGTTTCTTAGTCCTGAGTTCTAGTTTGATTGCACTGTGGTCTGAGAGACAGTTTGTTATAATTTCTGTTCTTGTACATTTGCTGAGGAGTGCTTTACTTCCAATTATGTGGTCTATTTTGGAATAAGTGTGATGTGGTGCTGAGAAGAATGTATATTCTGTTGATTTGGGGTGGAGAGTTCTATAGATGTCAATTAGGTCTGCTTGCTGCAGAGATGAGTTCAATTCCTGGATATCCTTGTTAACTTTCTGTCTCATTGATCTGTCTAATGTTGACAGTGGGGTGTTGAAGTCTCCCATTATTATTGTATGGGAGTCTAAGTCTCTTTGTAAGTCTCTAAGGACTTGCTTTATGAATCTGGGTGCTCTTGTATTGGGTGCATATATATTTAGGATAGTTAGCTCTTCCTGTTGAATTGATCCCTTTACCATTATGTAATGGCCTTCTTTGTCTCTTTTGATCTTTGATGGTTTAAAGTCTGTTTTATCAGAGACTAGTATTGCAACCCCTGCTTTTTTTTGTTCTCCATTTGCTTGGTAAATCTTCCTCCATCCCTTTGAGCCTATGTATGTCTCTGCATGTGAGATGGGTCTCCTGAATACAGCAAACTGATGGGTCTTGACTCTTTATCCAGTTTGCCAGTCTGTGTCTTTTAATTGGACCATTTAGTCCATTTACATTTAAGGTTAATATTGTTATGTGTGAACTTGATCCTGCCATTATGATATTAACTGGTTATTTTGCTCGTTAGTTGATGCAGTTTCTTCCTAGCCTCGATGGTCTTTACATTTTGGCATGTTTTTGCAATGGCTGGTACCGGTTGTTCCTTTCCATGTTTAGTACTTCCTTCAGGGTCTCTTGTAAGGCAGGCCTGGTGGTGACAAAATCTCTAAGCATTTGCTTATCTGTAAAGAATTTTATTTCTCCTTCACTTATGAAACTTAGTTTGGCTGGATATGAAATTCTGGGTTTAAAATTCTTTTCTTTAAGAATGTTGAATATTGGCCCCCACTCTCTTCTGGCTTGTAGAGTTTCTGCCGAGAGATCTGTTGTTAGTCTGATGGGCTTCCCTTTGTGGGTAACCTGACCTTTCTCTCTGGCTGCCCTTAAGATTTTTTCCTTCATTTCAACTTTGGTGAATCTGGCAATTATGTGTCTTGGAGTTGCTCTTCTTGAGGAGTATCTTTGTGGCGTTCTCTGTATTTCCTGAATTTGAATGTTGGCCTTCCCTACTAGGTTGGGGAAGTTCTCCTGGATGCTATCCTGAAGAGTGTTTTCCAACTTGGTTCCATTTTCCCCCTCACTTTCAGGCACCCCAATCAGATGTAGATTTGGTCTTTTTACATAATCCCATACTTCTTGCAGGCTTTGTTCATTTCTTTTTCTTCTTTTTTCTTTAGATTTCTCTTCTCGCTTCATTTCATTCATTTGATCCTCAATCGCTGATACTCTTTCTTCCAGTTGATCGAGTCAGTTACCGAAGCTTGTGCATTTGTCGCGTATTTCTTGTGTCATGGTTTTCATCTCTGTCAGTTCATTTATGGCCTTCTCTGCAGTAATTATTCTAGTTATCAATTCTTCCACTCTTTTTTCAAGAGTTTTAGTTTCTTTGCACTGGGTACGTAATTCCTCCTTTAGCTCTGAGAAGTTTGATGGACTGAAGCCTTCTTCTCTTGTCTCGTCAAAGTCATTTTCCATCCAGCTTTGATCCGTTGCTGGCAATGAGCTGCGTTCCTTTGCAGGGGGAGATGCACTCTTATTTTTTTGAATTTCCAGCTTTTCTGCCCTGCTTTTTCCCCATCTTTGTGGTTTTATCTGCCTCTGGTCTTTGATGATGGTGACGTACTGATGGGGTTTTGCTGTGGGTGTCCTTCCTGTTTGTTAGTTTTCCTTCTAACAGTCAGGACCCTCAGCTGTAGGTCTGTTGGAGATTGCTTGAGGTCCACTCCAGACTCTGTTTGCCTGGGTATCAGCAGCAGAGGCTGCAGAAGATACAATATTGCTGAACAGCGAGTGTACCTGTCTGATTCTTGCTTTGGAAGCTTCCTCTCAGGGGTGTACTCCACTGTGTGAGGTGTGGGGTGTCAGTCTGCCCCTAGTGGGGGATGTCTCCCAGTTAGGCTACTCAGGGGTCAGGGACCCACTTGAGCAGGCAGTCTGTCCGTTCTCAGATCTCAACCTCCCTGTTGGGAGATCCACTGCTCTCTTCAAAGCTGTCAGAGTCGTTTGCATCTGCAGAGGTTTCTTCTGCTTTTTTTTTTTGTTGTTGTTGTTGTTGTTTAGCTGTGCCCTGCCCCCAGAGGTGGAGTCTACAGAGATAGGCAGGCCTCCTTGAGCTGCTGTGAGCTCCACCCAGTTCGAGCTTCCCAGCAGCTTTGTTTACCTACTTAAGCCTCAGCAATGGCGGGCACCCCTCCCCCATCCTCGCTGCTGCCTTGCGGTTAGATTGCAGACTGCTGTGTTAGCAATGAGGGAGGCTCTGTGGGTGTGGGACCCTCCCAGCCAGGTGTGGGATATAATCTCCTGGTGTGCCCGTTTGCTAAGACCCTTGATAAAGCGCAGTATTGGGGTGGGAGTTACCCGATTTTCCAGGTGTTGTGTGTCTCAGTTCCCCTGGCTAGGAAAAGGGATTCCCTTCCCCCTTGCGCTTCCCAGGTGAGGCGATGCCTTGCCCTGCTTCAGCTCTCGCTGGTTGGGCTGCAGCAGCTGACCAGCACCGATTGTCCGGCACTCCCTAGTGAGATGAACACAGTACCTCAGTTGAAAATGCAGAAATCACCTGTCTTCTGTGTCGCTCGCGCTGGGAGCTAGAGACTGGAGCTGTTCCTATTCAGCCATCTTGCTCCGCCCCCTGTTAATTTTATTTATTGAGCATTTTTATTTCATTGACCTTTGTATTATTTTTAGTCTCTATTTCATCTAGCTCTGCTCTGATTTTTTTACTTCTTTTCTTCTGTTAACTTGGTTTGGTTTGTTCTTGCTTTAATAGATCCTTTGGAGTACATCATTAGGTTGTTTATTTGAGATCTTTCTACCTTTTCTATGTAAGAATTTATTACTATGAACTTCTGTTAATATTGTTTTTTCTGTAAGTAATAGGTTTTGGTATTTGTGTTTCTATTTCCATTTGTTTCAAAATTTTAAAAAGTTTTCTTTTTATTGATCCAATTGTCATTCAGGAGCATATTATTTAATTTTCATGTATTTTTACAGTTTCCAAAGTTTCTATTTTTTACTGATTTCTAGTTCTATTTCATTGTGGTCTGAAAAAGTACTTGATATGATTTCAATTGTTTTAAATTTGTTGAGATTGTTTTGTGGTCTAACAAACATAGTCTATCCCGGAGAGCATTCCATGTGCTGAGAAGAATGTGTATTCTGTAGCTGTTGGGTGAAATATTCTGTAAATGTCTGATAGGTTCATTTGGTTTGTGGTTCAGATTATGTTTGATGTTTCTTTGTTGGTTTTCTGTACAGATGGTCAGTTTTAGCTGACAGTGGGATATTAAAGTCCCCAGCTCATGGTGTGGGGGTCTGTCTCTTCTATTATTTCAAATATTTGCTTTGTATATCTTGGTGCTCTGGTGTTGGGTACATATGTATTTACAATTATTATATTGAAAGAATAAAACTCACTATTGGAAGCTCTTGGTGAACTGATCTCTTTATCACTATATAAAAACTTCTTTGTTTTTAATGTGTCTCTTTAAGTTTGTTTTTACATAGAGTCTATTTTTTCTGATATAAGTATAGCCACTTAAATGTTACAGGTTTTTATATAAAGACTTCTTTGTTTTTATATGTCTTTTAAGTTGTTTTTTACTTAGAATCTATTTTTTCTGATATAAGCATAGCCACTCTTACTTGCTTTTGATTTCCATTTGTGAGTAATTTTTTCATCTTTCTACTTTTAATATATGTGTGCCTTTACAGGTGAGGTGAGTTTCCTGTGGGTCTTTTTATTTTTAATTCATTCAGCCAGTCTATATCTTTTAATTGGGGAATTTAAATAGTTTACATTCAAAGTTGTCATTAATACTTGCAGATTTACTCCTGTCATTTTGTTAATTGTTTTCCAGTCCTTTGCTTTGTATATATTTTGTTCCTTTATTCCTCTCTTATTGTTAATCTCTGTGGTCTGGTGGTTTTCTGTAGTGATAACATTTGATTTCTTTTTCTTTCTTATTTGTGTATTGGTTCTAACTGTGAGTTTTTTTCTTTTTTCTTTTTTTTTTTTTGAGATGGAGTCTTGCTCTGTCCCCCAGGTTGGAGTGCAAAGGTGCAATCTCGGCTCACTGCAAGCTCCTTCTCCTGGGTTCATGCCATTCTCCTGCCTCAGCCTCCCAAGTAGCTGGGACTACAGGCACGTGCCACCACGCCCAGCTAGTTTTTTGTATTTTTAGTAGAGACAGGGTTTCACCATGTTGGCCAGGATGGTCTTGATCTCTTGACCTTGTGATTCGCCCGCCTCAGCCTCCCAAATGCTGGGATTACAGGCGTGAGCTACTGCGTCCGGCAAGTTTTATTCTTTCTGGTGTTTTTATGATGGCAGATATTGTTCTTTCATTTTCAGATATATCCCTAAAGCATTTGTTTTAGGGCTGGTCTAGTGGTGATGAATTTCTTCAGTTTTGCTTGTCAGGGAAATACTTTATTTCTCCTTCATTTCTGAAGGATAACTTTGCTTGGTATATTATTCTTAGCTGACCATTTTGTTCCTTTCAGGTTTTTTTTTGACCCTGAATAAACTTACAATTTAATGAGGTTCTGAATATATGCATGTATACAAATAAATGGATACAATAAAACTATTGGAAGCTCTTGGTGAACTGATCTCTTTATCACTATATAAAAACTTCTTTGTTTTTAATGTGTCTCATTGAAACAATGAACCGTATGATAGTATTAGTTCTACATGAACTATAATGCAAATGCAACATAAACTCTTTCAGAAAATAGAGGAGGAAGGAATACTGCTTTTATTAGTCAGCTTTTCCCTGATACTAAAAACCAGACAAAGACATTACAATAAAACTAGAGACCAACATCCCGCATACACACAAATGCAATAATCCTTAGCAGAATATTAGGAAATTTAATCTAGTAATACACAAAAAGAATAATACATTACAATTAAGTGGGATTTCCCCCATGAATGGAAAGCTAACATTCAAAATTCAATTAATGTAATTTACTGTATTATAAGAAGAAAAACTTTATAATCATCTCAACAGATGTGGAAAAAGATTTGCAAAATTTTACACCAATTCCTGATAAAAACTCTCAGAAAAGTAGAAATAGAAGGGAAATTCCTCAACCCAATAAAGGCATTTACTTAAAAATTATAGTTAAGATCATACTTAATGACCAAAGACTAAACACTTTCTCCTTAAAATTGGGAACAAGGGAAGAATGTCCACTCTCACTTCTACTATTCATCATCATACTGTGAGTCTTGGATTGTACAATAAGACAAGAAAAAGATGTAACAAGCATATAAATTGAAAACAAAAAAAAAATCCCATCACTCTCTCTATTTGTCATCTATTTCTAGATGATGTGATTGTCCAATTAGAAAGTCCCAAAGAATTTTCAAAAAAGCTACTAGAATAAGTAAGTTTAGTGAATTCATAGGATACAAGATCAATATACAAAAATATGAACTTTCTAGATACTGGCAATAAACAGAAATTGAAATTTAAAAGTACCATTTACAGTAGTATAAAAATAAAATATTTAGGTGTCAATTTAATACTAGCTCTGTACTGAAAACTACAAAACACAAATGAAAGAAATCAATAAGACAAATAAATGGGTAAGCTATACCATATTCAAGGATGCAGAGACTCAATATTGTAAACTGTCCATCATCCTCTCCTAATAGACCTACAGATTCCATGCAGTTTCAATCAAAACATTCCAACATGGCTTTTTTGTTTGTTTTTGAGAGACAGGGTCTCTGTTACACAGGATAGAGTGGAATGATGTGCAGTGGTAAAATCATACCTCACTGCAGCCCCAAACTCGTGAGTTCAAGTGAACCTCCCATCTCAGCCTCATGAGTAGCTTGGAAGGCATGAGCCACCATGCCCAGACAATAAGGTTTTTTGAACATTCTATACAAGTTAATTCTAAAATTTATATGGAAAAAATGAATTAGAATTATTAAAACAATGTTTAAAAAGAAGAGCACATTGATTTTAAGACTGACTACAAAGCTACAGTAATCAAGACAGTGTGGGGGTATTAGTGAGAGTACAGACACGTAAATCAAAGGAACAGAATACAGAGTACAGAAGTAGACTCAAACAAATGTTATCAATTACTTTTCAACAAGATTTGAAGGCAATCCAATGGAAAAAGAATGGTCTTTTCACTCAGTGATGCTGGAACAACGGTACATCCACATGCAAATAATAATCTTGACCCATACCTCTTACCATATACAAAATTAAACTGAAAATGGATCACAGACCTAAATGTAAAACCTAAAACTTATTAAACTTCTAGAAGAAAATCTTTATGACTTCGGGTTGAAGATTTTCCAAGATATGACATTAAAAATCATGGTCTATAAAATAAAGAATTGATAAGTTAGACTTTATTGAAAACCTATTTAAAAATCTGCTTTTCAAAAGACATTAGAAAATGAAAGGTAAGCCACAGACTGCGAGAAAATATTTGCAAAACACGACAAAGGATTTGTATCCAGAATATATAAAAATGTGAACTACACGCACAACACATGACATATACAAGGAGACACAGACAAACCACCTTAGTGTTTGCAAATTTGACACTCAAATTGGGAAGATCTGGCCTAGAAAAATAGTTTCCTGAAAAAGGCTTAATCTGCCTCCTCCTTCCATGGCAATGACGCTGTTCAGGTTTTAAATGAGGTCTTGGCTTCTATCACACAGAGCCTCTTCTTGGGCTGAAACACACATTCAGGGTGCACCCTTCCTAGGCAGGATGCAGCTGACTCTGGCTGTGGAATAATCGTTGGGTCTCCTCTCAAAGGGAGCTTTGCAGTGACCACCACAGAAGAAGGGAACCAGAGAGAAAGGAGAGCCATCCAGAAAAGTGCAAAATGACACAGTGGATTGCCACTTAGAGTGGTCTGCTTATCTTTAAATGTGTGCCCATGACACATCAGAGTGGAGATGTAACATACAAGCTGCTGCCAAATTAGTCTTCGAACAATGGCAAACTGTGGGGCATTCAGATAACGCAGAGCAGGAGTGGACATTTTGTATGGATTTGTCAGGATAAGGTCTCTGTCTAGTCTAAAGGCAGAGAGAGGCCATATCCGTGCCTAGGGGGTAGCTGTGAGCGACAGGGTGTAAGAGAGTGAAAACTGAAATGGAAGATGAGGATGAGCAGAGAATGAGAGAAAGAAAGCAGCCTTGGGAAAAACTGGGTAGACGGGCAGAAAGTGCAGGTGAGTCGTGTAGAGACTACCAACAAACAGAAAACCAAAATGAGCCCCACTGCAGGAGGAGTCAGCCTCTGAGTACCCTGGGTGTGGGCGGTCTGAGCACAGGCACTGGAACACCCTTGTGGGCATTGTGTCCTTCATTCCTGGTATGTGCTAAGTGCTAAATATTTAGCACAAGATTTCCCATTGCTGAATTACCTTTATTTCCTTTTTATTTTTTACTATACTTTAAGTTCTAGGGTACATGTGCACAACGTACAGGTTTGATATGTAGGTATACATGTGCCACGTTGGTTTTCTGCACCCATCAACTCATTTACATTAGGTATTTCTCCTAATGCTTTCCCTCCCCCAGCCCCCCACCCCCAACAGACCCTGGTGTGTGATGTTCCCCACCCTGTGTCCAAGTGATCTGATTGTTCAATTCCCACCTGTGAGTGAGAACATGCGGTGTTTGGTTTTCTGTCCTTGTCATAGGTTGCTGAGAATGATGGTTTCCAGCTTCATCCATGTCCCTGCAAAGGACATGAACCCATCTTTTTTATGGCTGCATAGTATTCTGTGGTGTATATGTGCCATATTTTCTTAATTCAGTCTATCATTGATGGACATTTGGGTTGGTTCCAAGTCTTTGCTATTGTGAATAGTGTCACAATAAACATACGTATGCATGCGTCTTTATACCAGCATGCTTTTGGTGTTTTAGTCATGAAGTCTTTTCCCATGCCTATGTCCTGAATGGTATTGCTTAGGTTTTCTTCTAGGGTTTTTATGGTTTTAGGTCTAATTTTTAAATCTTTAATCATCTTGAATTAATTTTTGTATAAGGTGTAAGGAAGTGTACTATTCCTCCAGGTACAGTCTGTCACAGCTTCCCTTGTTTAGGAAAGGGAAATCCCCTGACTCCTTGCACTTCCCAGGAGAGGCGATGCCCTGCCCTGTTTCAGCTCACCCTCCATGTGCTGTTCCCATTATCTAACCAGTCCCAATGAGATCAACCAGGTACCTCACTAGGAAATGCAGGAATCACCCATCTTTTGTGTCAATCTCGCTGGGAGCTGCAGACTGGAGCTGTTCCTATTTGGCCATCTTAGAAGCGACCACCTTTCTTCTTTGGGTGTTTGTTGCAGAATAATTATTATCTACCTTTGAAGGTCATATTTCCTTGCTTTTTGATGTTTCTTGTGTCCCTTTTTTTTATATTTGCACCTCTGGTGGAACACTCATCCTTTCCAATTGTATGGAATAGCCTTCATAAGGAAACACTTTTTTTCCCCCTGTAGATGTGTCCTACAGTGTTGCTTGGGTAGGGTGCTTTGGCTTTGGTTGAGGGTACAGTAACGTATTTTCATATGAATTTTTCAGCTGTAATTAATGTCAGTGGTGTCTGTGAGTGCCTTGGTGTCACAGGCTGTTGTTGTTCATGAAAGCTGTGGCATAGCTCTGCTGGTGGCAGTGATGTCAGGCAGGCTGGTTCTCAAAACATTAGAAGGTATGCATGAGTTCAGGGAAGCTCAGCTGTGATGGGACATAGGGCTGCTAGTGGCAGCAGCAGGCCTTAGCTAGGCAGATCTCAGGTTCTGGGGACTGAGTATGTCATCTCCTTCAGTCCTGGGGCTAGCCTCCTTGCTGTATGCTGGACCTCCTTTGACCTGGGGTATAGGGCACTGCATGGGCTTGAATTCCAGGATCACTGCTTTACAGCTGGGTCCAATTGGTGTCATGACGCTGTAGCTCTTTGGGTAGATGTCGTGAGATGTTGGTACCACCCCAGGGATATGGACATGTAGTGGCTTTTGGACCACAGGTTAAGATGCACAGGTTAGGTGGTGGGTTTACTCTGAAAATGGTGATGTTCTGTTACTGGTTGTGTCTTTGGAGGTCAGGGGGATGCAGTGTGAATTATTTCCCAGGAATAATGAGGTAACCTGGACTCCAGGCAGATCCCAAGACTGGACTCAGGTCTTCCAAGGGCTGTGGATCTCACCTGTAGGAAGGATCAGCAGTATTTATGGTGGAAATGTGGAATCCTGGGGATCTTCTGCTTACTTTTTTCCCACAGTGGTAAGTCCGTCCTGGCTCTAAGTCAATTCTGGCTGGGTGTTTCTCTTCCTTCTCTATGCTGCCATCACAAATCTTCATGTCTCAGAGGGTCTTCATCACTTCTTTACTGAATTTTTTTTTTTCACCTAGACACGCCACTTGATGTGTGTTTGTTTACTTATTGTTTTGGTATTTCTTTGTGAAGGAGGTAAATAGTGAGTCTATCTATTTAGCCATGATAGCTGCTTTTATCTCTGGTCCTCCTTTTGGCCACAAAACTATTTTTATTTGATGCTAATATAACCATCCCAGCTTCCATTTGTTTACTATTTTCTTGGTGCACTTTTTTAAGCATTAATATCACACTTTGTATTTCCTTATTGTCAATGTGTCTATTTTCAAAACAATGTAGTTTTATTTCTTGTCAATTTATTTTTTATAATTCTTTTTTTTTTGAGACAGGGCATCATTCTCTTGTGTAGGCTGAAGTGCAGCAGCACAACCATGGCTCACTGCGGACTTGACCTTCCAGGCTCAAGCGATTCTCCCATCTCAGCCTCCTGAGTAATTGGTACTACATACATATGCCATCATGCCCAGCTAATTTTTAACTTTTTTTTTTTTTTTTTTTTTTGTGGAAACGGAGTCTCACTATGTTGCTGGGCCTGGTCACCTCCCACCAGGGATCTTCCCACGTTGGCCTCCTAAAGTGCTGAGATTTCAGATGTGAGCCACTGTGCCCAGCCCATAATTCTTGATTATAACTGGGTATTTAGTCCATTTGCATTGATTGTGATTATAATATGATTGAATTCTTTTATGCTATCTCAGTATTTTTGTTGTCTCTTAAAATTTTCTTTTTTTGAGTTCTTTTAGATTAGTTTTTCTTTTTTGCGTCATTGATTAGATTTGTTTTCCTCCTTTTGTCATTGTCTTTCTTTACTGGTTGAATGTTTGAGGCTCTGTTTCTATTATTTATTACTCTAGGCATGTTAACATAAATATTCAGGTTCACAAAGTCTAAAATTTAAAAGTATTATGTTCTTCTTCCAAACAAGAAAATAATCTTACCAGGCTATAATTTCAAATACCTACCCTTATTGCTATTAGTTTTCAGAATGTTTGTCCTATCATGTTTATTTTTTAACTTCAAATTATATGAGATTATTGTTACACTATAACTTTTTGTTGAGATTTACCTACAAATTTAGCATAAAACAGAAGTCTCAATTTTAAAAGATTAAAACTGTACAAAGCATGCTCAATTTTTTTATCATACCTTGTTGAGATTCAAGCTTTTCTATAAGAATCATTTTCCTTTTACATGAAGTCAATCCTCTACAACTCCCTTTAGTAGAGATCTTTTGATAGAAAGACTGTCTTGTTTGTTATTGGCCAAAACAACAACAACAACAACAACAAAACAATAAAAAATCACACCCTAACTCTTAAAAGACAGTTTTTATGGGGATAAAATTTCAGACTGATATTTTTTGGTAAGCATTTTGGAATTATTTCATTTCTCAGCTGCACCCACCCAGAACGTGACTGCAGCAGCAGGTAGCTGGGGTAAAATGAGAAATGCTGATATCCTGCCTCTCTTGGGAAAACAGCTCTGTGAGATCTGGAGTTTGAGGGAGCTCTGTGTTCTTGGATACACCTGTATGAAGTAGAGTTTACATCTTACCGAGTTGCAAGGGGTTAGGGAGGGAGTGGGTCTCTAGTCAAATATCACAGATCCTTGCTGTTCTTATTGAATTTTAATCAATTTTCTTGAATTTTTTTTTTCACATTCTATATGTGCTAGGACCAATTTGAGAGACTTGAAGATATTTTAAAATAATAATTTTCACCAGATTTACTAGGGAGTGGATCTTTAGAACCCCTACACTGGCAGGCTGTACAGTTGAGCCCCATCATGCATTTCTAATTTAATTTCATTGTGAATGAAGAACGTATGTTGAACAATTTTAATCTAAAATATATTGAGAATTATTTTATGTTCCAGATTATGGGCTACCATGAAGGATGTTCTCAATGCACTTGAGGATAACATATAGTCTGGTGTTTTTGGGTACAGTGTTTTAATATGCTTCTATTGTGCCTCGTTGCTTTATACTGTTTTCTTAGTCTTCTATTTCCTTGTTAATTTTCTGTGTAGTTGCTCAATACATATTGAATGTCAGGTATTTAAGTATCTGACAATTATTGTTGAATTTTCCTTTTTTTTTTTTTTTAACTCTTTCAGTTTTTGCTTCATATATTTTGGGGCCTCTTTTATATGCATATACACATATCTTCTAGGTTGATTGACTTTATAAATTATAAATATTCTTCTCTATCTAAAATGAGCTTTGTAAATATTTTAAAGTCTATTTTTTCTCCCATTTCTATCGCTGTATTTTTTCTTTTTTTGCCAATTGTATTATTTTTATATTTAAATCAAACCCATAAATGCATTGTTATACTTATTATGTAATTTTACATGGTTTAAGAAAGATGAGGGAAGGAAGAATAGCAAGTATATATTTATAGAGGTTGTTATATTTACCTTATTATGTTTTATGATTCTCTCATTTTCTTCTTGTGAATCTGAGTTACCATAAGGTATAATTTTCTTAGGGCCAAACAAATTTGTTCTCATCTATCTTCTTAGCACTTTTATATAAATATATACGTATTGTTCAAGGTAACTATTAATACTTATTAAATCAAATTAGAAAAAGGAGAATATGCAATCATAGTGTCTTTTACAATTACCTACACAGACATTTTAGCTGATGCACTTTATGTTGATTCAAATTTCTCTCTGGTATCACTTGCTTTCAGCATGAAGAACTTCTTTTAATATTTCTTCTAAGATTGGTATGCTACTGATGCATTTTCTTTTTCTTTAACTTTTAAATTCAGAGGTACAAGTGCAGGTTTGTTATATAGGTAAGCTTGTGTCATGGGGGTTTGTTGTACAGATTATTTCATCACCTACATATTAAATCTAGTATCTGTTAGTTATTTTTCCTGATCCTCCCAGCCTCCACCCACCAGTAGGCCTCATTGTGTGTTGTCCCCCTCTATGTGTCCATGTGTTCTCATCACTTAGTTTCCACTTATAACAGAACATGAGGTATTTGGTTTTCTGTTTCTGTGTTGGTTTCCTCAGGATAATGGCCTCCACCTTCATCCATGTCCCTGCAAAGGATATGATCTCATTCTTTTGTATGGCTACATAGTGTTCCCTGGTATATAAGTACCACATTTTCTTTATCCAGTATATCATTGATGGGCATTTAGTTTGATTCCATATCTTTGCTATTGTGAATGCTGTTGCAATGATCATACACACGCATGTGTCTTTTATAATAGAATGATTTGTATTCCTTTGAGTGTACCCAGTAATGGGATTTCTGGGTTGAATGGTCTTTCTGTCTTTAGGTCTTTGAGGAATCACTACACTGTCTTCCAGAATAGTTGAACTAACTTACATGCCCACCAACAGTGTAGGAGTGTTCTTTTTTCTCGTCAACCTTGCCAGCATGTTATTTTTTGACTTTTTAATAGTAGCCATTCTGACTGGTGCAGGATGGTATCTCCTTGTGGTTTTGATTTGTGTTTCTCTAATGATTGGTGATGTTGACCTTCTTTTCATATGATTGTTGGCTGCATGTATGGCTTTTTTTTGGAAAAATATCTGTTTATGTCTTTTGCCTATGAGTTAATAGGGTTGTTTGTTTTTGGCATCAATGATACTGATCTGAAGTTTCCTTTTCTTGTTCTATATTTGCCAGGTTTTGGTGTCAGGATGATATTGACCTCATAGAATGAGTTAGGGAGGAGTCCCTCCTCCTCAATCTTTTGGAATATTTTCAGTAGGAGTGGTACTGGCTCTTCTTTGTGCATCTGGTAGAATTCAGCTGTGACTGGTCCTGGGTTTTTTTTTTTTTTTGGTTGGTATACTATTTATTACTGTCTCAATTTCAGAGCTCATTAATGCTTTGGGGATTCAGAACAAAAAAATTCAGTTTCTTCCTAGTTAAGTCTTGGGAGGTTGTATATGTCCAGGAATTTATCAATTTCTTCTAGATTTTCTAGTTTATGTGCATAGAGGTGTTCATAATTTTCTCTGATGGTTGTATTTCTGTGGGGTCAGTGGTAATATTCCCTTAGTCATTTCTGATTGTGCTTATTTGAATCTTTTGTCTTTTTATTACTGTAGCTAGTGGTCTATTTATTTTTTCAAAAAATTCAGCTCCTGGATTCATTGATCGTTTGAATGACTTTTCATATCTCTATTTCCTTCATTTCTGCTCTGATTTTGGTTATTTCTTGTCTTCTGCTAGCTTTGGGATTTGTTTGTTCTTGGTTTTCTAGTTCTTTTAGTTGTGATGTTAGGTTGTTAACTTGAGATCTTTCTAATTTTTTGATTCCAGCATTTAGTGCTATACATTTCCCTTTTATCATTACCTTAGCTGTGTCCCAGAGATTCTGGTATGTTGTATCTTTGTTCTCATTAGTTTCAAAAAACTTATTGATTTCTGCCTTAATTTCATTATTTACCCAAAAGTAATTCAGGAGCACATTATTTAATTTCCATGTAATTGTATGGTTTGAATGAATTTCTTAGTCTTGATTTCTAATTTAATTGCCCTGTGGTCTGACTGTTATGATTTCAATTCTTTTGCACTTACTGAGGAGTGTTTTACATCAGATTATGTGATTGATTTCAGAGTATGTGCTATGGGGCAATCGGAAGAAAATATATTCAACTGTTTTGGGATAGAGAATTTTGAAAATATCTATCAGGTCAATTTGATTCAGTGCTGAATTCAGGTCCTGAATATGTTTGTTAACTTTCTGTCTTGATGATCTGTCTAATATTGTCAGTTGGGTGTTAAAGTCTCCCGCTATTATTGTGTGGGAGTCTAAAGTCTCTTTGAAGTCTCTAAGAACTTGTTTTATGAATCTGGATGCTCTTGTGTTGTGTGCATATATATTTAGGATAGCTTTTTTTTGTTGTTGAATTGAACCTTTTACCATTATGTAATATCCTTCTTTGTATTTTTGAATCTTTGTTGGTTTAAAGCTCTGTTTTGCCAGAAACTAGAATTGTAACCCCTGCTTTTTTCTGTTTTCCATTTGCTTGGTAGATTTTTATCCATCCCTTTATTTTCAGCCTGTGTTTTGTTGCCTGTGAGATGGGTCTCTTGAAGACAGTGTACCAATGGGTTGGTTCTTTACTCAGCTTTCACTCTGTGTCTTTTAATTGGGATATTTAGCCCATTTTCATTTAAGATTAGTATGCATATGTGTGGATTTGATCCTGTCATCATGATGTTAGCTGGTTATTTTGCAGACTTGTTTATGTGGTTGCTTTACAGTATCACTGGGTTGTGTAGGTCAGTGTGTCTTTTTAGTGGCTGGTAACAGTCTTTTCTTTCCATATTTAGTGCTTCCTTAAGGAGTTCTTGTAAGGCAGGTCTGGTGGTAACAAATTTCTTCAGCATTCACTTATGAAGCTTAGTTAGGCTGTATCTGGAATTCTTGGTTGGAATTTCTAAGAATGTTGAATATTGTCCCCCAATCTCTTCTAGCTTGTAGAGTTTCAGCTGAGAGGCCCACTGTCAGTCTGATGGGCTTTCCTTTGTAGGTGACCTGGCCTTTCTCTCTATCTACCTTTAACATTTTTGTCTTTCATTTCATCCTTGGAGAATTTCTTGTGAAGTATCTTACTGGATTCTCTGTATCTCCTGAATTTGAATGTTGGCCTCTCTAGGTAGGTTAGGGAAGTTCTTATGGATGATATCCTGAAATATGTTTTCTAAGTTGGTTCCATTCTCCCCATCTCTTTCAGGTACACCAATCAGTTGTAGATTTAGCCTCTTGACATAATCCCATATTTCTCAGAGGTTTTATTCATTCCTTTTCATTATTTTTTCCTCTCTTTTCTGCCTTCTTATTTCAGAAAGCCAGTCTTCAAGCTCTCAGATTATTTCCTCTGCTGGGTCTATTTTGTTATTAATACTTGTGATTATATTATGAAATTCTTATAGTGTGTTTTTCAGCTCTATCAGGTTGGTTATGTTCTTCTTCATACTGGCTATTTTGTCAACTCCTGAAATGCTTCGTCATGATTTTTTTTTTTTTTTTTTTTTTGAGACGGAGTCTCGCTCTGTTGCCCAGGCTGGAGTGCAGTGGCAGGATCTCAGCTCACTGCAAGCTCTGCCTCCTGGGTTTATGCCATTCTCCTGCCTCAGTCTCCCGAGTAGCCAGGACTACAGGCGCCTGCCACCTCGCCCGGCTAGGTTTTTGTATTTTTTAGTAGAGAGGGGGTTTCACCATGTTAGCCAGGATGGTCTGGATCTCCTGATCCACCCGTCTCGGCCTCCCAAAGTGCTGGGATTACAGGCTTGAGCCACCGCGCCCGGCTCGTCATGATTTTTATCTTCCTTGCATTGGATTACAATGTGCTCCTGTAGCTCAGTGAACTTTGTTTCTATCTATATTCTGAATTCGGAATTCTACTTCTGCCAATTTAGCCATCTCAGCCTCAACCTTGCTGGAGAGGTGATGTGGTCGTTTTGAGAAAAGAAGGTACTCTGACTTTTTGTTTTCAGCAGTCTTGTGCTGATTCTGTCTAATCTTTATGGGCTTATTTGCCTTCAATCTTTCAGGTTGCTGACTTTTGGATTTTTTTTTTTTTTTAAACAATCTGGCCACTTTTCCATAGGGCTGCTATGTTAGTCTGTTTTCATGCTGCTGATAAAGACGTATCTGAGACTGGGAAGAAAAGAAAGGTTCAATTGGATTTACAGTTCCACATGACTGAGGAGGCATCAGAATCATGGCATGAGGTGAAAGGCACTTCTTACATGGCAGTGGTAAGAGAAAATGAGGAAGAAGCAAAAGTGGAAACCCTGATAAACCCATCAGAGCTCATGAAACTTATTAACTTTCATGAGAATAGCTTGGGAGAGAGTGGCCCCCATGATTCAATTACCTCCCTCTGTATCCCTCCCCCAACATGTAGGAATTCTGGGAGATAAAATTCAAATTGAGATTTGGGTGGGGACACAACCAAACCACATCAGCTGCTATGGTATGCTGGGGGTCCACTCCAGTCCCTAGTCACCTTGGATTTTCCAGTACCTGGAGGTATCACCAGTGAAGCCTGCAAAACAGCAAAGTTGGCAGCCTGTCCTTCCCTCTGGGAGCTCCATCCTAGGCGGGTATGGGCCTGTTGTTGGCCCAAATGTGCTTTAGCTAGGAGGTAGCTGAAGACCTGGTTGGGAAGTCTTGCCTAACTAGGAGAAACAAGATCAAAGACCTGCTTTAAAAGGTCATCTGGTTAGGTGCAGTGGCTCACACCTGTAATCCCAGCACTTTGGGAGGCCAAGGAAGGTGGATTACTTGAGGTCAGGAGTTCAAGACCACCCTGGCCAACAGAGTGAAACCCTGTCTCTACTTAAAAAAAAAAAAAAAAAAAAAAAAAAAAAAAAAAAAAAAAATCACGCAAATCAGGTGTGGTGGCAGGTGCCTGTAATTTCAGCTACTCAGGAGACTGAGGCAAGCAGCATCACTTGAACCTGGGAGGCAGAAGTTGCAATGAGCTGAGATCATGCCACTGCACTCCAGCCTGGGTGACAGAGTAAGACTCCATCTAAAAAAAAAAAAAAAAAAAAAAAATTGTAGTCTGACCATGTTTCCATAGAGCAGATGTGCTGTGCTGGGGGTTCACTTCAGTCCCGGGTTGCCTTGAACCCTCTGAAGCCCTATGGGTAGAATGGCTAAATTGTCCAAACAGCAGAGACAGTGGACTCTCTCCCTGAGATCTTTGTCCCAGGGAGGCCTGAAACCTCTATCAGCTGGAGAACAGTGGTGGGGGGAGCCAGAGACCCTAGTTGGGAGGCTTCACCAGGGATAAAGATTGGGATCGATCAGGGACCCACTTAAAAAAGCAGTCTGGTCACCATTTTGTAGGGCAGCTGTGTTGTGTTGGGGCACCGCTTCCACCTACAGTTGGCTTAGGCTCTCCAAAGCCCAAAGGCTGGAACAGCTAAGTCACCCAGCCACCAAAGACACAGCCTACCCCTCCCTCTAAGAGGTCTGTCCCAGGGAGTTTTCAAATCTCTGTTGGCTGGAGAACACCAGCACAGGTGGCTAGAGGACCTGGTTGGGAGTACTGCTCAGTGAGGAGGAATGGGATCAGGGACCCGCTTAAAGAAGTAGTCTGGCCACATTTTGTTAGACCAGCTGCACTTTTCTGAAGGATCCCTTCTGCCCTCACTTGGTTGGACCCTCCAAAGCCTGAAGGCCATAACGGTTAAGATACCCCAACAGTAGAGATGGCAGCCTGCCCCTCCCCCTGGAGCTCCATCACAGGGAGGCACACTACTATCAATTGTTGGCTGGAATTCTAAGCCAGTGGGCCTTATCCTGTGAGGTGCTGTGGAAGTGGGACCTGCAGACTGTCGCTGCTTGGACCCCTGGATTCAATCTCTTTCTAGGGGTACGTACTTTGCACTAATCTTGCACTTTGCTGGAGTCAGAGCTATTTCGCCAGGACACCTGGGAATCTGGAGTATCTAAAGCTCCTGGGTCCCCGTGCATGCCTGAGCAGCTGCTCTGCTGAGACACCATGTAGTTCTGTGTGTCAGACTGAAGGCCCTGGTGGAGTGGGTTCACAAGGAGATCTCCTGCCCCAAAAGTTGCAAAAATCCGTTGCAGAAGCATGGGTTCCTGGGGTTGAACATTCACTCACCTCTTCTCTGGGCACGTGAGCTTCCTTTCACTCCATGCTGCTGCTGGATGGGCAGTCATCCTGCCTTGCTTTTCTCTGTTCTCCGTGGGTCAAGTTGTTTCCTTCATTAGTCCCAGTGGGAGTCCGTGGATGTTTCAGTGGAAGGTTCTGTATTTACTTGTCCCTTCTGTTCCTCTCTGTGAGAGCCACACACATTTGCTGCTTCCAGTCAGCCATCTTGGCCACTCTCCCTGATGCATTTTCTTAGTTTTTAATTTATCTCAGAATGTCTTTATTCGGTTTTAATATTTTAAAAATATTATTTTGCTGTAAATATTCTTGGTTGGGGGTTTTTCACTTTCTTGAGCACATTGGCTATGTCATCTGTCTTTTAACCTGCACTGTTAAAGTCAGGTATTCATTTTATTGGAGTTCCCTTGTATATGAACTCCCTTGTATGTGAACTTGTCATTTTGCTCTTGCTTTTTTCAAGATTTGTTCCTTGTCTTTGACTTTCGATACTTTTATACCATAATGTGTCAGGGTGTAGATATTTTTGCATTTATCTTAGAGTTTATTGAGCTTTTTGGATTTATAGAGTAATACTTTTTGAGGCAGATTGACATTTTCAGCCATTATCTTTTAAAATCTCTTTTCTGCTCTTTTTTCTTCCTTCTCCTGCAACTCTCTTGACATGTACTTTGGTGTGCTTAATGCTATCCCACATTTCTCTGATTCTCGGTTCATTTTTTATTCTTTTTTCTTTGCATTTTTTTCAGATGGCATAATCTTTATAAATCTGTCTTTGAGTTTGCTAACTTTTCTTCATCAACTCAAGTAATATAACATTTATTATATCCATTTTGTACCTGAGGTTTTATTGATGTAGGCATCCTAATGGAGCATTTTACTGACCCTCAAATATAGCCTGTAAATTGAACCAGGATTGAAGTCATAAATAAATAAATATGTAGAAAATTACTGAAGACATCTGTTGCTTCAGAAAATTTAGGGAGTAAATCAAGCATGTCAGGGAGAAATTGGTAAGTCTTTGATTATGATCATAAGGCTATTACACAGAAAATCACATTACCAGAACCTGGTTATGGTTCTGTGGAATTAAAATAAATTTTAGAAAGAAAGCATAAAGGTTTATAAATTTTTAAAAGTGAAATGTTCTCAGGGGAATATCTACTACATGATACATTGACACCATTTAGTTACTAGTTTCTGCACATACCAAGTTTAACCAATATTTTCCATGGAAGAATTAGATGTTAGAGGAGCATTTATATTTTAACAAGTCTTAAGTGAAAAGTGGGACTGTATGCAATAACCCTTATCTTGTAAAAATTATACTTTCATTTCTGAACCAATACAAAGAATATTTGCCCTTTCGAAGCATCAACCCAGAAGGTAATCTTTAATTTCTGTTACCCATTATTTGCTTGTTTCAAATTGGATGATATTTTGATCTAAGGCAAGAGAATCTGATATTTGACAGTGAGTAAAGCAGCAAGTATTCGATTGCTTTTTGGAGGACAGAGAAATATGCCAGTATTCATATCCATTTTTTATATATATATATAAATAAACAAATTTACATATATAAATTATATATAATATATAAAAAATTTATATTTAATATATATTCTCTTGCTTTTTTGGTAAGCAAATATATATTATATATTTATATATTATATAAATATATAATTATATAAAATATAAATATATTAATATATTATATAAAATATATAATAAAATATAATATATAATATATAATAAAATATAATATATAAAAATTGTATAAAAATATAAATATAATTATATAAAATATATATTTATGTAATTATATATTATATTTTATATATATATAATATATAAATTTTTTTTTGAGACAGAGTCTTGCTCTGTCACCCAGGCTGGAGTGAAGTGGCATGATCTCGGTTCACTGCAACCTCCATCTCCTGGGTTCCAGTGATTCTCCTGCCTCAGCTTCCTCAGTAGCTGGGATTACAGGCAGGTGCCACCATACCCTGCTAATTTTTGTATTTTTAGTAGAGACGGGGTTTCACCATGTTGGCCAGGTTGGTCTCGAACTCCTGACCTCAGATGACCCTCCTGCCTCAGCCTCCCAAAGTGCTAGGATTACAGGCATGAGCCACTGTGCCCAATCCATATCCATAAAATATTGGTGGAGAAAAAATTAGCGAATAATTTCTGGGCACTTAATCTGTTGTAGATTCTATGATTAGTGCTTTACTCATATTGTTCCTAGTAACTGTCTCAATAAATCTGTGAAATATATATTACTAGGCCCACTTTTCAAAATTAAAACAAAAAGATTCCAGTAGAGAGGAACTCTTAGGATACTTTACTGAACCTAATTTCTACTCACCATGTCCAATTCATTAACTTCCCTTTCCTACCATAAGTCCTGCCTACCTGCCACATGCAATTTTCCACACATTGGCTAGAATGGTCCATTTTTAAAACATATTTTTGAATTTGTCTTTGTGACTATCTTGCTTAAAATATTTTGGTGACTTATCATTGCTCTCAGAATAAAACAACAGCTTATCAGAAGCCCTAAGATGCACTGATGGTCTGGTAATTGCCCACTTTTGTGATCTCACCTCCTTCTACTTCTTAGCTCATTCACTATATTACAGCCACACTGGTGCCCTATACAACTTTCAAACATGCTATTCTGGTTCTCACTTTTTCCCTCAGCTTTCCCCAGAATGTATTTTCCAGATGGCCCCTAGGTTGCTCCTTCTTATTATTTTGGCCTCAGTTCAAATATACTGGATCTTGAGAGCAATGATTTCCTCTGTCCTCCTAGTTAACTAAGCATCCTCAACAGTTAGAATATTTTTGCGTTTTGATTGAATGGATGAATATACAATTAATAGATGGTTAAATCACAAAGGTCATAAAGAAGCTGGAAAATACACTCAATTATGTTTGATACCTGAGTCTGTTTTATTTCTAATGCATTACTTTTGAAAAAAGTCAGGTTTATTGAGTCATAATTTACACAAGTAAAATTTGCCTTTTTAAAGTATACAGTTCATTGAGTTTTGACAAATGTATATAGTTGTGCACTCACAATCACACTCAAGATACAGAATAGTCCTATCACTCTAAAAATTTCCCCCATGCCCCTTTGAAATCAACTTACTCCCTCCACTCCAACTCTTGAAATGATTGAATCTGTGTCCTTATAGTTTTGCCTTTTCCAGAAGATCTCACAAATAGAACCACATAGAATATGGCCTTTGTATCTATTTTCTTTCATCTAGCAAAACATTTTAAGACTTAGCCATCTTGTTTGCATCAGTAATTTTCCCCTTTTCATTGCTAAGTAGTATATAAGTATATGAATATACCACAATTTGTACCTTGGCAATTGATGAATATTGGCATTATTTTCAAGTTTTAGCTATTATGATTAAAACTACTTTGAACATTCATGTACAAGTCCTTGTGTGAACTGAGTTTTCTCTTGGATAAATATCTAGGATTGAGATTGACTGTAAGATATATGTATGTTTGACTTTCTGAGAAACTGTCAAATTTTTTTTCAGAGTGACTGCTATTTCACATCCCACCAGCAATATTTAAGGATTCTTGTTTTTCTTCTTCACCAGTATTGATAATTTGAACCTTTCTAATAGGTATATCTCATCATCTTTTACATTTTCATTTCCTTATTGTCTAACAATGTTGAGCATTTTTTACATGCTTGAGACTCCATATGTATTTTTTGGTGAACAGTCTCTTAATGTATTTTGTCTACTTTTATTTCTGTTGGTTTCTTGTTGCTGAGTTTTAAGAGATCTGTATCAGATATGTTTTGCAAATATTTTCACCCAGTCTTTGTCTTTTCATTTTCTTAATGGTGCTATTCAAAGATCAGAATTCTTAAATTATGGTGAAGCCTAATTTCTCATAATTGGTCATCTACCACGTTTCAATGATTTATAATCCAAAATATTTATTGACCACCTAGTAGTACTAAGTCATATAATTCTATTGATGTTCACTAAGCACATATCCTGCATTCAGTTCTGCCAGGAAGTTGAATTATGGTAGTCATTATGCTTGCAGAGAAAACAGGAAAGGCTTCAGAACATTTTTATTTCGCCCTGAATCCAAGTGGCAGTTGAAATTTGTGAGCTCTCCAATAATTACTTTTACCTATATTTTTAAACTACTTTTTAGATGTTAATACATTTAAATTAACAGTAAATACATTAAATGAAGGCAATTTACTAGAAAAATACCATTTGTTCAGGCTTCTTCCAATCTTCTTTTGAGAATTTTTTTGAAAGGATCTTAGGATTTTGCTCAACTTGAGATTGGATTAGACTAGGTTAGGACTTTGGATCATGGAAACTATGTCCTGGATTAGAGAAGACTCAAGACTTACAAAACAAGAAATAAAGCAAGCAAGCAAACGACAACAACAAAATAAGTTATTGAGAGTGTGAAAGAAGATAAAGAGAATAACTGGTTTTGGAAATAAGAGAGAAAGTTTATTATACAAAACAAAATGAACAATTCAAGGGAAGAGACGTAGAACGAATTCTTAAGACAGCAAACCTCAGGAGATTAATTATTTATAATTGATTTAAAAGTTAATTGCTTTTTGAAGTAATAGTGACATATTTGGTGGATATAGCACATTACATGTGAAAAGAATTATAGCAGTGTCACAGGAGACAGTAAAGAAGAATCAAGAATACTTTTTAAATAAAATATCTATACTATATGTTAAGTAATATAGTGCTATTTGAAAGTGAAATTAGATAAGGATAAAATGTATAGTGTAACTTCTAGGGTAACCAGTATTTTTTAAGTGTAATAGATATGGAAAAGGAGAGATAAAATGGAATTATATAAAATGCTCAAGTAAAATCAGAAGGCAGTAAATCAGGGTAAAAACAAAGAACAAATGGAATAATCACTAAAAGTGACAAATATGGTAGATATTAATGTAAATATATCAATAATCACTTAAAATGTGAATCATCTAAAAGCACCAATGAGACTCAGATTTTCAGAGTGAATAAAAAAATAAGATTCGGTTACATGTTATCTACAAAAAAAAACCACTTTAACTATAAAGACACTGATGATATGTTCAAAGTAAAGGGGTGAATGGCAGTTGCAGTCTGTGGCACTCACAAAGAGGAATGACAGCAGTAAGTGAAAAGTGAATTTGGCACCTTCAACTGAAATACTCAGGTTTTTTTTTTTTTTTTTTTTTTTTTTTTCTGATACAGAGTTTTGTTCTTGTTGCCCAGGCTGGAGTGCAATGCCATGATCTCCGCTCACTGCAATCTCTGCTCCCATTGGGACTGACTAGGCAGTGCTCCACCCAGGGAGAGCAAGCAAAGAAAAGCAGGGTGGGGTGATGGCCTGCCCTGGAGCAGCACGGAGCCAAAGGAACCCCTAGCCCCAGCCAAGGGAGGCAGTGAGTGACTGTGATTCTCCCTGGGAAACCATGCTTCTCCCATGGATCTTTGCAATCCATGGATCCGGAGACCCTCTCCTGAGTGCACGCTACCTGCACCTTGGGTCCTATGCACAGAGCTGTGAGCAGCCACTCAGGCACACACACAGAGACCCAGGAGTTTTATATACCCTGGCACCAGGATCCCCAGCGAGGCGGCAGATCCATCCGTACATTTCCCTAGGAAGGGGGCTGAATCCAGGGAGCCAAGCAATATCATTCCACAGGCCCCACTTTCATGGTACCTAACAAGTTAGGACCCACTGGCTTAGCGTTCCAGCCAGCCAGTGGCAGCAGGTTGAGTCTGCCTAAGTTGGTGGGGGAGCTTCTGGAGGGAGGGGCAGCTGAAATGCCTGTGGTTTCATTGACTCAGCATACTAGCCTGCTGCTTCTGGAGAGTTCAGGCAGTCCAGAAAAGGAGGGCCTTCCCCAATGCAGAACACCTGCTTTGCCAGATTTGACCCAGACTTCTTTTTAAAGCGGGTCCCCAGTCAGTTCCTCCTTACTGGGTGGGGCCTCCCTGCAGGGGGCCTTCAATCACTCCAGTCAGGCTTATATGGACAGAACTCTGATCTTGCCTTGGGAAGCAGCAACTGGGGGAGGGATGGCTGCCATCTCTGTGGTTCAGTTTCCTCAACTGTTCCAGCCTTCTGGCTCTGGAGAATCTGGACTGTCCAGACAAGGCAGGGTTCCCCCAAATGCAGCACACATGTTACACCAAAAAACAGTCAGACAGCTTTTGTTAGGGTCCCTGATCCCATTCCTTCAGACTGGCTGACATCTCCCAACAGGGGTGTTTCCAGACACCACCCAAAGTAGTGTTCAGGCCAGCAACAGGTCATATCCACTGGAACAGAGCTTCCAGAGGAAAGAGTAGGCTATCATCTTTGCTGTTTCACAGCCTTCACTGGTGATACCTCCAGGTACAAGAAAAGCTGAGGCCACTAGAGTTTGGAGCAGCCCCCCAGAAAACCACAGTAACCACATGGTTGCTAACAGTCACCTGACTGTTAAAAAACAAACATCAACAAAGAAGACCCCACAAAGACCCTATTCAGTTGTTGTCAACCTCAAAGATTGAAGGTAGATAAGCCCAGAAAGATTAGAAAAAATCAGTGCAAAAATGCTGAAAACTCAAAATGCCAGAGTGCCTCATCTCTTCTAAATGACTGTAACACCTCTCCAGCAAGGGCACAGAACTGGGCTGGGACTGAGATGGCTGAATTGACAGAAATAGGTTTCAGAAGGTGGGTAATAACAAACTTTGCTGAACCAAAGGAACATGTTGTAATCCAATATAAGGAAGCTAAGAATCATAATAAAACATTAGAGGAACTGATATTCAGAACAGCAAGTTTGGAGAGGAACATAACTGACCTGATGGAGCTGAAAAACACAACAAGAGAACTTCACAATGCAATCACAAGTATGAATAGCAGAATAGACTAAATGAAGGAAAGAATCTCAGAGCTTGAAGACTTTATCTTTCTTAAATAAGACAGGCAGACAAGAATAGAGGAAAAAGAATAAATAATGATGAACAAAACCTCTGAGAAATATGGTATTATGTGAAAAGACCAAACCTATGACTGTTTGGGGTACCTGAAAGTGATGGGGAACCAAGCTGGAAAACATACTTCAGGATATCATCCAGGAGAACTTCCTTAACCTGGAAAGTCAAGCCAACACTCAAATTCAGGAAATTCAAAGAACCCCAGTAAGATACTCCATGAGAAGATCAGCACCAGGACACAGAATCATCAGATTCTCCAAGGCCATAATGAAAGAAAAAATGTTAAGGGAAGCCAGAGAGAAAGGCCAGGTCACCTACAAAGGGAAATCCATCAGACTAATAGTGGACTTCTCAATGGAAACCCTACAGGCCAGAAGAGATTAAGAATGTGAAATATTGACCCCCAAAGAAAAGAATTTTCAAGCCAGAATTTTATATCTGGCCAAACTAAGCTTCATAAGCAAAGGAGAAATAAATCCTTTCCAGACAAGCAAATGCTGAGGGAATTCAGGCATAACTTGCAAGAGCTTCTAAAGGAAGTACTAAATATGGAAAGGAAAAACCATTACCAGCCACTACAAAAACACACTGAATTACACAGACCAGTGACAGTATGAAGCAACTACAAAAACAAGTCTGCAAAATAACTGGCTAGCATCATGATGACAGCATCAAATTCACACATAACAATATTAACCTTAAATGTAAATGGGATACATGCCTCAATTAAAAGACACAGAATGGCAAGCTGGATAAAGCGTAAAGACCATCAGTGTGCTGTATTCAAGAGACATCTCTCACATGTGAAGACACACATAGGCTGAAAATAAAGGGATGGAGGAAAATTTAACCAAGCAAATGGAAAACAAGGAAAGCAAGGATTGCAGTTCTGGTTTCTGATAAAACAAAGTTTAAGCCAACAAAGATTTAAAAAGACAAATAAGCACATTACACAATGGTAAAAGGTTCAATTCAACAAGAACAGCTAACTGTCCAAACTGTATATGCACCCAATACTGGAGCAGCCAGATTCATAAAGTTCTTAGAGACCTACAAAGAGACTTCGACTCCCACACAGCAATAGTGGGAAACTTTGATCATGCAACTGACCATATTAGACAAATCATTGAGATAGAAAATTAACAAAGACATTCAGGACCCGAACTCAGCTCTGGATCAAGTGGATCTGACAGATATCTACAGAACTCTTCACCCAGAAACAACATAATACACATTATTCTCATTGCCACATGGCACTTACCTTAAAATTGATCATATAATCAGAAGTAAAACACTCTCAGCAAATGTAAAAGAACTGAAATCATAACAATCTCTAAGACCACAGTGCAATCAAATTAGAACTCAAGATAAAGAAATTCATTCAAAACCACACAACTCCATGCACGTCAAACAACCTTCTACTGAATGAATCCTGGGCAAATAATGAAATTAAGGTAAAAATCAAGAAGTTATTTGAAACTAATAGGAACCAAAAGACAATGTAACAGAATCTCTTTGATGCAGATAAAGTAGTTTTGAGAAGGAAATTTATAGCACTAAATGCCCACATCAAAAGTCTAAAAAGATCTCAAGTTAACAACCTAACATCACAACTAAAAGAACTAGAGAACCGAGAGCAAACAAAAACCAAAGCTAACAGAAGAGAAGAAATAACTAAGATTAGAACTGAAGGAGATAGAGACACAAAAAACCCTTCAAAAAATCAAAGAATCCAGGAATTGGTTTATTAAAAAAATAAATAAATTAGATAGACTGCTAGCTTAGACTAACAAAGAAAAAATGAGAGAAGACTGAAATAAACACAATCAGAAATAAGGGAGATATCACCACAGACCCCACAGAAATACAAACAATGATTGGAGAATACTACAAACACGTCTATGAACATAAACTAAAAAATGTAGAAGAAATGGATAAATTCCTAGACACATACACCATCCCAAGACTGAACCAGGAAGAAATCAAATAGACCAATAATGAGTTCTAAAATTGAGGCAGTAATAAATAGCCTACCAACCAAAAAAAAAAAAAAAAAAAAAAAAAAAAAAAAAGCCCAGGACCAAATAGATGCACAGCTGAATTCTACCAGAGGCACAAAGAATAGCTGGTACCATTTCTACTGAAACTATTCCAAATTACTGAGAAGGAAAGACTCCCCCACTAACTCATTCTATGAGGCCAGCATAGATACCTGGCAGAGACACAACAACAAAAAAGAAAACTTCAAGCCAATAAGCCTGAAGAAAATTGAACCAAAAATTATCAGTGAAATACTGGCAAACTGAATGCAGCAGCACATCAAAAAATTTATCCATCATGATCAAGTTGACTTCATTTTCAGGATACAAGGTTGATTCAACATATGCAAATCCATAAATTTGATTCATCTCATAAACAGAACTAAAACTGCATGATTATCTCAATAGATGCAGAAAAGGCCTTCGATAAAATTCAACATCGCTTCATGTTAAAAACTCTCAATAAACTAGGTATTGAGGAGACATACCTCAAAATAATAAAAGCCATATATGGCAAACCCATAGCCAGTATCATACTGAATGGGCCAAAGCTGGAAGCATTCCCCTTGAAAACTGGCACAAGACAAGGATGCCCTCTCTCACCACTCCTATTAAACACAGTATTGGAAGTTCTCTCCAAGACAGCCAGGCAAAAGAAAGAAATAAAAGGCATCCAAATAGGAAGAAAGTCAAATTATCCCTGTTTGTAGATGATATGATACTATATCTAGAAAACCCCATCATGTCTGCCCAAAAGCTTCTTAAGCTGATAAGCAACCTCAGCAAAGTGTCAGGACAAAAAAATCAATGTGCAAAAATTGCTAGCATTTCTATACACCTACAATAGGCAAGTAGAAATCCAAATCATGAATGAAGTCCAATTCACAATTGCTACAAAGAGAATAAAATACTTAGGAATACAGCTAACAAGGGAAGTGAAGGACATCTTTCAGGGAAACTACAAAACACTGCTCAAAGAAATCAGTGATGACACAAACAAATGGAAAAATATTACATGCTTATGGTTAGGAAGAATCGATATTGTGATAATAGCCATATTGCCCAAAGCGATGTATAGATTCAATACTATTACCATTAAACTACTACTGATGTACTTTCTAATACTTCACAGAATTAGAAAAAAATATTTTAAAATTCATATGAAACTTAAAAAGAGCCCTAATAGCCAAGGGAATCCTAAATAAAAAGGAAAACACTGGAGATGTTATGCTACCTGACTTTAAACTATATTACAAGGCTACAGTAACCAAAACAGCATATACTGGTACAAGAACAGACACACAGACCAGTGAAACAGAATAGAGAACTCAGAAATAACCACTCACACCTGTAACCATCTGGTCTTTAACAAACCTGATCAAAAACAGCAATGGCAAAAGGATTCCCTATTTAATAAATGGTTTTGAGATATCTGGCTAGCCATATGCAGAAGATTAAAACTAGACCCCTTCTTTACACCATATACAAAAATTAACTCAAGATGGATTAAAGACAAATGTGAAACCCCAAACTATAAAAACCCTGGAAGAAAATCTAGGCAATATGACTCAGAATATAGGTGCAGGCAAAGATTTCATGACAAAAATGACAAAAGCAATTGCAACAAAAGGAAAAATCAACAAATGGGATCTAATTAAACTAAAGAGCTTCTGCACAGCAAAAGAAACTATCAGAAGAATGAACAGATAACCTACAGAATAAGAGACCTTTTTTGCAGTCTAACCATCTGACAAAGGTCCAATATTGAGAGTCTACAGGGAACTTAAATTGACAGGAACAAAACAACCCCATTAAAAAGTGGGCAAAGGATGTGAACAGACACTTCTCAAAAGAAGACATACTTGTGGACAACAAACATGAAGAAAAGCTCAACATCACTGATCATTTAAAAAATGCAAATCAAAATCACAATGAGATACCATCTTATGCCAGTCAGAATGGCAGTTATTAAAAAGTCAAAAAACAGCAGATGCTGGTGAGGTTGCAGAGAAAAAGGAAGGCTTTTACACCGTTGGTGGCAGTTCAACCCATTGTGGAAGACAGTGTGGCAATTCCTCAAAGATCTAGTGGTGGAAATACCATTTGAACCAGCAATCCCATTACTGGGTATATACCCAAAGGAATATAAATCATTTTATTATAAAGATGCATGCATATGTTCATTACAGCACTATTCACAATAGCAAAGACTTGGAATCAACCCAAATGTCCATCAGTGATAGACTGGATAAAGAAAATGTGGTACATGTACCCCAGGAATACTATGAAGCCATAAAACAGAATGAGATCATGTCCTTTGCAGGGACATGGATGGAGCTTTCGGATGCCACTATCCTCAGCAAACTAATGCGGAACAGAAAACCAAAACTACATGTTCTCACTTATAAGTGGGAGCTCAATGACGAGAACACCTGGACAAATGAGGGGGAAGCGGGGGATGCGGGGAACAACACATACTGGGGCTTGTCATGGGGCCAGGGAGGCAGAGCATTAGGAAGAATAGTTTATAGATGCTGGGCTTAATACATAGGTGATGGGATAATCTGAGCAGCAAACCACTATGGCACACATTTACCTGTGTAACAAACCTGCACATCCTGCCCATGTACTCTTGAACTTAAAAGTTGAAGATTTAAAAAAAAGTAAAGGGGTGTAGAAAGATACATCATGCTAAATATATACCATGCTGGCCAGGCACGGTGGCTCACTCCTGTAATCCCAGCACTTTGGGAAGCCATGGCAGGCAGATCACGAGGTCAGGAGATCGAGACCATCCTGGCTAACGTGGTGAAACCCTGTCTCCACTGAAAATACAAAAAAATTAGCCAGACGTGGTGGCAGGCACCTCTAGTCCCAGCTACTCTGGAGGCTGAGGCAGGAGAATGGCGTGAACCCAGGAGGCGGAGTTTGCAGTGAGCAGAGATCATGCCACTACACTCCAGCCTGGGCGACAGAGTGAGACTTCGTCTCAAAAAAAAAAAAAAAAAATGTGTGTGTGTGCATGTGTGTGTGTATATATATATATAGATATCATGCTAATGCTGAGTTTAAAGAAAAAGCCAGAGTAGCTATATTAATTTAAGAGAAAGCAAACTTCTGAACCAGAAAAATTAGCAGAAATAAAGAGGGGTATTGCATAATGATAAAGGGACTAACTTTCCAAGAACTGTGGGAAATAGTTCTAAACATGTATGCATCTAACAACAGAGAATCTAAATATGTAAAGCAAAAACTGACAGATTGGTGAGGTGTAACAGAAAAATTTGTTATTATAGCTGGAGATTTCATAACTCCTTTTTCAGTAACTGATAGCTTAAGCAGTCAGAAAAACAGTAAGGATATAGTTAACCTGAACAGTGCTATCATACAACTTTATCAAATTGACATGTATAGACTGTTCCATCTAACAACAAAATACACATTCTTCTCAAGCTTTCATGGAACCTTCACCCAGTAGACCCAATCTAGGCATAAAGCACACAATTAAAGTATTTTAAAAGTAGAAATGAGACCAAATTCTCAGAAAATGAAATTAATCTGTAAATTAATACCACAAATTATCATTATCAGGGAATTGCAAGTTAAAACAATAGTAACTTATTACTATATATCTATTATTAATAGAATGGCAAACATCCAAAAAACCGATAAAGCCAAATATGGTAGAGGACACAAGGCAAAAGGAAGTACTCATTGCTGCTAGGAATGCAAAATGGCATAGCCATTTTGAAAGACAGTTTGGCATTTTCTCATAAAGCAAATCATTATTGTAATATACAATCTAATGTCTCACTCCTTGGTATTTACCTGACTAGAAAACATATGCTCACAAAGAAACCTGTATATAAATATGTATAGAAACATTCATGTGCCCCAAACTGGAAACAACCAAAATATCTTTAATAGATGAATGAACAAACTGAAATACCCATAGAATGTAATAGCATTCAGTAATTTAAAAAAATAAGCTATCCTTCCCCAAAATGCCACATGGAGGAAACGTAAATGCATATTGCTAAGTAAAAGAAGCCAATTTGAAAAGACTGCATGTTCCGTGATTTCAATTATTTGGCAATCTGGAAAAGGCAAAATTTCAGTTTGCTGAGGATAATGTCTTCTAGCTCCATCCAAGTCCCTACAGTTACAAGATCAGTGGTTTTCTCAGTTCAGCAGTGCATGGTCTAGTTTTGAATAGGTGAAGCACAAGAGATTTTATAGAGTGATAAAACCACCAATACTTTTGTCAAAATCCACAGAAATTTATAGTATAGGAAGTGAAACTTTATATGTGCAGCATAAAATAAATTATTTAGAAGGCTCAGGGATCCTAGGATTAAATGCAGAAAGTGACAAAAGAATCTAACGGTATTACAAGTGTAATCAACAACCTCACTGAGATAAACATTAGTGAAGTTGGAGAAACAATATCCCTGGGGGTAGTTGGAGAATAGGTGCTGACCTAAATAACTTTGAAAATGAGTGAAACCTGTAAGAATAAAGGCAAATGAAACTGTGCATAAGCACTGTACTCTAGTTGATAAATTGTTTTCCATAGGGATAGATGTTAACAATTTTGATACCAGTATATAAATGTATCCTAGAATTGAACATTTCAGTAAATGGGTTCTAGGTGGTAGGAGCTAAACCTAGCTCCTACAGTTTACCAATAAGCAAAGGAAGCAGGCTAGAATGAACTGTGTTAGAATAAGAATTGGAGCATTCAGTATGAACTCATGTTTAGCTTAATAGAGATACAGTTGTTATAGAAATATGTATATGTATATATGTATATGCATATATGTGCCACTTATACACCAAATGCTCAGATCTTGGTTTATAATACTATTCTCCAATGAAAGGACCAGTGATTCTTCCGGAAATAGCAAATTCATGTACTATTCATGTACAGGAAATATATTAATACAAGATGAGTCTGGAACATCTAGTAGGGACAGAAAGAAAGAAGAAAGAGGGAGGAGGAGGAAGAAGGAGGAGGAAGAGGGAGGAGGAGGAAGAAGGAGGAGGAAGAAAGAGGAGAAGGAAGAAGGAAGGAGAAGGAAGAAGCAAGAACAAGGAGAAAGGACCAGGACGAGGAGGAGGAGGAGAAGAAACATAATTTTGGGGGTACGTAAAAAAGACATTTAAGTCAACTGAATGAGCTCTCCATGGCAAAATCTGGAATGGTTTGAGCAACAAAATAAAGTGGTATTGAAATATAGCCCAGAATATAAGAAAATTCATACCTTATACTAATATAAATAAATGATAGTATAAATAAATAAATAACGGGTAAAAGTAGGTACATCTCCTACGCAGAGTAATTGCACACAGGGCTTTATATCTGTGTTCACAGAATTTTCTCTTCTATAAGTCTGTGAATGTCTGTAGAACAGGAACAGTGTTTTATTGATCAGAGATCAATTGTGTGACTTGGGCTGAACAAACACCTGGCAATTAGTAGGTGCCCAGAAAATATTGGTTCAGCTCAACTCACACAATTTATACTTGAGATTATTTTTTTGTTAGTTTTTACCTAATGTCCTTTCTAATGTTCACATTGAAATTAAGGAAAATAACTATTTATCTTCTTAAAATAGCCTGAAATGCTTTAGCTTTTCTCAGAGTTAATATTTTTTCTAATCATAAATACCATCGTCTCCACAGACTCCATGGAAAGGTATCAAAAGTAGAGAGCATCCTGTTAGATTGTAACACGTGACTTAAGCTCCTGTGCATTTGTTTTTAATCTTCATCTTTTTTTCTCCAGCTGTGTTAGTATTGTATTGATCAAGTTTCCCAAACATGCGATCTGAGGGCTGTGTTTGATTACATTTGGGTTTTCTAGGCACATGAACATGGTGGCTATTTGGAAAGACTGACTTTGCAGAGGAAAAAGAGCACTGGTCTATGAGTCTGGAATTAAAATTCTCTTCCTGACTTTGTTCCTATGCTAGCCTCGGGACCTCGGTGAGTTGCTGCACCTGTCACAGTCTGGGTTTCCTCATTTGCAGGGACAATAAGGGCTAAAAGATCTCCGAGTTTCCTTCTTCTTTTACAGTTGATGGTACAATGTGGGCTCATTTCTGCAATCCAGTTGAGTTCTCAAACTGGTAAGTCTGTGAATAAGACTGCAGTTTTGAATTTGGGCTTCTCAATCCAGGGAAAGAAGTCTCTCTTTGTTTGGGTAGGGTGAGAGGCATGAAATTTTCTCTAGAGAGAGTTTTCCCTTTGGTTTTAGAACGTTGGGTAGTATGTCTTGCCCATCAAAATGGAGAGAATAGGATGAATGATAATTTGTTAGTTGGAACAGCTTCCCACAATAAATGAAAGAGAAGTAAAAGGCAGAATAAATGACTAACCTTTGCCTTGCCCAGCAGAAAAGCTGGTGAAATTTAGAAATATAGTCATGTTTCTATTCACTCAGGCTCTCTACCTGAACCAACAACCATTCGTGAAACTTTCCACATTAAACTTTCAGTTCCAGTAAAGTTCATAGCAGTCTTTAAAACTGCACCCGGAGGTGACAACATAACATTCCTTTGGGTCTGATGCATAGAGGCTCAGAGTGTGAGGGCTGAAAAGGGTTTCTCAGGGCAAAGGGACATATAAGTGTGTTTTACCATGTGCATAATACTTAACTTACATGAATGATCCTGGCTGGATGCTTTTTATGTATTATTTCTAATCCTTCTCAGAATCCAGCAAAACAGGTGGTTCACAAAGGAGAAAACTGAAGCTCAAGCAAGGTAAATAACTTACCTGGTTTTACTCAACTCCAAGAGGCTGGTTTGAGTTTTTAACCCAAGTCTGTCTGACTCCCCTTCCTCAACTGTGTTCTCACATTATTAACTCCTAGTCTTGCTTCAATCCTGCCTCTGGGAAGCCTTCCTTGACCCTCCCAGAGAATATAAATTACAGGAATTCCCCTTTCTGTAATTGATTTGTGGTGTGGTTCACACAGGGTTTTATATCTGTGTTCACTTAATTTTCTCTTCTGTAAGTCTGTGAATGTCTGTTGAACATGGACAGTGTTTTATTGGTCTCTGAATCCTAGTACCTGGCAATTGGTAGGTGCCCAGAAAACATTGTTCAGCCCAAGTCACACAATTCATTGGACACAGAGCCAGAACTAAATCCAGACCTCTTGACTCCTGGTCCAGAATTCTTTCACCACCACATTATTACTTTTAGATTTTTAATCGCATCCAACTTCCAGCTTATTCTCCCCATAAAACCTCCTTGTTCCCTCACCCCAAACCCTGCACATGATTCCTGAGGAAATGTTTTCATCACAATTTTGAAGGCTTGAACTTACTGTGGACTTACTGTGGACCCAGCGCAGGCTCACTATGTGACTCCTCTTTTCTCCTGACAGTGCTCCCAGGTGAATGCTGCTATCGATCCCATTTTACAATGTAGAAACTGAGGAATTGAGATAGTAACTGCATCAAGATCTCACAACTGGGGTAAAAATCCATGCAATATGGCCCTAGATGAACATAATCTGAAAGACTGGGCTCCACGTCTAAAGGTTGGGACAGAGAGCGAGTCTCCTTGCTCAGGTTTTATCTCTTGTTAGATACCAAATATAATTTCTTTTATGAAATAGCTGAGATGTCTTGATCCTTAAGGAACATAAGTAACACCAGGTTCCAAGGGTGATTTAATTGCAGTCACCCACTCCTTTTAATCCCTGCAAACTTTTACCCAGAGCTTTGAAACAGGTTGCCGAGCACTTCCCATATTGAATCTGTGCATACTCTGGTTTCTTACAAGGTCATGTGAAGGATAAGATTCAGAGCATTCCAGGGAGATTATGCTCCAACTGCAAAAACCTGAAAAAGCAATTGATAAAGGCTTAGCTGCATTACTCTGAAGACTTTGGTATTGTGGGGTAATCATACATAGCAACCCTCACAAGGTTCTGAGGCTTATCTCATTTTATGTGCTCTTTTTTCCTTGGAGAGTCTAAATCTCTCCTGGAGATTAAAATGTAATGACACAATGACTTGAGACAGAAAAGCATCGAAAATCATACTTTGAGGTATTATAGGATATATGTAACGTTATGCACAAATATGAAAGAGGATTTGAATTCAGCAAACAACTCCAGGTGCATCATATGTTTCTATTTGTATAAAATTTTAAATTTTTAAACAATAAGACCGCAGTGGGGCAGGGTGAGGAAGGGTCCATGGAGCCTCTCCAGGCTCTTCTTCCTTCATGGGAGAAGCTTCCCTTAAAGGAGGAGCTGCAAAAGATGAAAGGGAAGAGGCCAGGAGAGCTCACACCAGCTCTCCAAGCAATTGAGCCTCCCTGGAGCTGTAAAGCAGGAAACTCAGCTTCTGGGTGAGGCCCTGATCCTTTAAAAGCCCAGATGCCAACTCCATAGGGGCAGACCCATCTCTCAGCTGATTGAGGAATGTCATCCAGTGCTAGGTCATATTTACTTGTTTATTTTCTCTCTCACCTCTAATCTCCATAAAGCAAGTTTCATGAAGCAAGGAACAGATCTCTCTAGTTCAATGCTGTATTCCTAGTTTTAGAACAATGCCAGGCTGGAAAGGAAGAACAGGAGAGTTGGTGGAGAGAGAGGTAAGTTGGTTTATAGTCAATACCATAATGCATATGTGTGTACACATGCACATGTATGTACACAGAGATACATACTTATGTAGGAAGCTGTATATTTTGATGAGAAAACTGTAAATTTAAAACATTTAATTGAGCAGTTTTCAATAAATATTTCAGAGATTTTATTATGACCTAACCTAATGTATTTGGAGTGGAGTTTGTAGGACATCACATGTTTTTACCCAACAGATTTGATATTAGAAGAACCCACATAACTCAGAGACGATGCACACCAGGCAACGGAAGAAAGCAGCCTAAATGGAATGAGGCTGAGTGAGCAACAGGCCATCTGCTGTTGCAGCCGCTTTTCCTCCCACACATGGGAACAGCACCACTTTTCTTTGGAAAAAACACCTTTCTTCTGGCTTCAGGCTGTGATTTGGGGATAGCTGTCCTCAGACGACAGGCTTATGGGTAGTTTCAGGTCTAAGGTTTGGCCCATGGTTACTCAGGCTCAGTCAAGGGAGAGTGTGATCCAGCCTTCCCAACGACCATCAGCCCCTAATCTCTGGCTCCCTGATGGCTGGATTATAGACCAGGGGCTTTTGATGTCCTTCTCTCCCAATTGGGGAAGAAGTCTCTTGAGAATAAAGCCAACATAGGGAAAATAGAACTGTGGGCTGGTGGGAAACAGCCATCCAATGACACGGAGAGAAAACCCAGACCCAGCCTAGGAAGCCCTACTTCTGCCCCCTGGGTCAGGGGTTTAAGGAGTTGTGGATGCATTGTAGTTTCTTGCAACCAAAAGAGTGCTAAGGACAACCCTGTTCACACACATGCTTTGGAAGAGAAAGGGAAGATGTTTTCCATGCATAATAACTGCAATGGCTATGCATTCTTATCCTGAACTTAATCTTTTTGTCCTACAGTTCCCAGAAGTGTACTTGTCTACCCATGTGTTCTCAATTTCATTTCATTTCATAACATGCAATCACAGGACACACATTTATATCCACACATTTGTTTTTGCTCTGCAACAGAAATATAACTGGGGATGAAGATGGTGACAATCGTCTTCAGAGGTTCTGTTCTGATGAGGTAAGAACAGAGCATTCTAAAGTTGGCCCAACCCAGACTACAACTTTGCACAGCAATTTACCCCATTGCTCCTAAATTTTTAAATTTATTTTTGGGTAGCAGTATTAGCTACATTTGATTAGAAGTGATAATTATAACTGTCTTAGTCTGTTTGGATTGCCATAACAAAATAGCATAGACTGAGAGGCTTAAACAACAGAGATTTATTTCTCAGTTCTAGAGGCTGCGAAGTCCGAGATCAAGGTGCCAGCCAATTGATTTCTTGGTGACGGCCCTCTTACTGGCTTGCAGGTTTCTTTCTAGATCTTCACATGGTTTTTCTTAGGTGTTTGCACATAGAGATCTCTCTCTTCTTCTCCTTATAAGGGCACTAATTCCATTGTGAAGATCCCACCCTGATGACTTAATCTTACCATAATTACCTGCCAAAGCCTCATCTCCAAATATCATTATATTCGAAGTTACAGCTTCAACATGCAAATTTTGAGGAGGGACACAGACATTCAGTACATAGCAATGACATGTAATGTTATGAGTTTTCTTTGCAAAAGTGACCATGTGATAATTTGCAATTCTGCTAAAGAGACAGATCCTGGGACTAGTTGCAGGTATAATGCACACAATTTCTGACTGTTTTAATAAGCCAGTTGCTAATAGGTAAACATATATGCTACTTACATTGACTGAGGCAATCATGAGTATGTTCCCATAATCAGGAGATTCTCATTTAGATGTCATACAGTTTTATTTGCATCACAAAATTTTAAGTCAATATTCTGCTGTGCTTTCTACTTTGAAAAAATGTCACATTACAGCCTGTTGGTTGAGAAATATTTTCAAGGGTCTGTGAAAAGCTAGGTGGGGAAATGGTTTATAAACTTGTGGGCCTCTCCACCATGCCCTCTCTGGTCTTGTAGCACTTTAAGGGTGGTGAGTGTCATCTTGGGGTGATATGTTATTTCCAGGGTGTCCGTTCAGTGTTGTGCAACCATCCTGAGGCCTCAGGCTGGGAGATACCATCCCACAGTGAAAACGCTCACCTTTGTTGTAACCCTTTGGGAATTTGTATTGATTGAACAGCATATTTGGGAGAGAGAAAAGCAGATTACATACCGGTTTGTCATGCTTGATTTACTTAAAGTGAGAAAAATGCTGACCTGGGAGACTGGTGACCCTTGAAACTAAATACATGTGTGTGTCAGATACACTGTGAGCTGCACATTGCACTGGGGATTCAACACATCTGGCGATGAGAATGGTACTCAGCAGGATGACCCAGCTGTGAAGAGGCGGTAAAAAGCATAATTGAGCTTGTTTATAAACATTGCTTGCTAACGCAGCTTTTGGCAACACTGGAGATGACATTCTCCCCTAAAGTCTGCCTCCTCTTCATATTTCTTCTTTCTTGTTTTGGCAACTATTGAAATTGAGGTACATGTTCTGAGATTAATGTCAGCCAGCAGTATTCAATATCATTTCTCTTCTCTGAGACGATACTGTTTTAGGAAACCTGTGGCTTCCGAGCTCATAGCACAATCTGAATTTCCCTATGTTGAGGAAAAAGACTTGAAGTAAGACCAATGAAACAAAGAATTACAGATTTGAATGGCAGATTAAGCCTCTTGTAATTTTCATTCTCCAAAATAGAAACATTGCTTATACCATCTATTTGCTATATGTGTTTCTGCTTTTAAAACCTATTTCTGTGGTAGATCTCCTGCAATGCCACTGGGGAAAACAAACCACCAACTGTTTGGGGGAACTTTTGTTGACATGAAGCCAATTACAATAATTCTGTGAGAGGTGACATGATGGAGAAGACAGACCAAGGAGTCTCTAATTGAACTCTGTACCCCAGTTCTGCCACTTCTGGTGTGACATTGACAAGTTGTATGGCAGTGATAAACTTCAGCTTTTTCAGCTGTAAAATGGTGCAGCAATACTTATCTCAAACAGCTGTTGCAAGGATGAAATGAAGTGACATATAGAAAATGCCACGCACAGTTGCTGCACAATTAATGCTGTGACCACTCCCGCCTTTCAAAGTAGAGGGATTGACCACCACTGGGCAATGTGTTGTGACTTCATTATTTGTTTTCCTTAATTCCAAATAACAAATTAAAATCAATTGATAAAGAAAAAACTTGAGTTTCAGTGTATACTTTGTGATTTAGATATTGAAGGGAACATATGCTTCTTGTCTCTCAAGTGAAAGTGAACAAGTGTCATAGAGGCAAGCACAAAACAGGTCAAAGCATGAGGTTGTGACATTTCATGTGAGCATAGCATGTCAATGGTGGTTTAATACAATACTATCAAAATAACACATCTCCCCCCTTAGTCAATTATTTTAAAGATACCGTTTCATGACAACATGACTGAATCTTAATAGCTACCATGGAAAAAGACCCTACTAACTCATGACTCAACAAAAGTTGAACTCCATTTTTTACCAAATGATCTCTCCTGTGTGATTACAACTGAATACCTATATAGGATGCTTTAATCTTCAGTCCAACTCCTCCCTACCCCCTTCTTTGATACATCACATTTGTTATGCTATAATAGTTTGGCCAAAGGAACCTCGTTTTAAGAGGGTAAATAACAGTAATGACCTGATGAGAACACTGGGATGCATTTATATTAGAGAGCAATTTTCAAACAGAATAGAGAAAATGCTATATAACAGAAACCTCCCTGAATATTTTCCTCCAATCTAAGCAGTGAAAATCTCATTATCAGGAGGGGACTCTCTGTGTATATGCTCTCTGCCTCAGTCTCAGATAACTTTGATTTTCCTCTTAAATGTTGTATAAATATTGATGGCACTTATAAATTTCTATGTGGTGGCGAATTATATTTAATACATTTTTCATTACATTTGTTATCTTGCTACCATGGTGAAACAATTTTCTTGAAATTAAGTACCATAAAATATTTGAGAATACGTTGCAGCTGAGCAATTGAGAAAGACAGATGTGATAAAATTAAGGAGGGTGAATAAGCACACATGCGCACTGATTTAGAAAACACTCGTTTCTTCAATGAATAAACGCACTTAATGCAAGGCTTTATTTAGCTACCTCTTCACTTTCTATTTCTACCAAATGTGGGAGTCACTAATTATTGCTCTTAATGCAATAACCACAACCAGGCAACACTTAAATGACTGTATTCTGAATAAGCTATATTAAGCCCCAGCCATGACTTTTCCTTTTGTTACTGATTGGTAGTAAATTATTGGAGTGTTGACAAACTAAAGTAGCAAGCTCCTTTGGCATTATATGAACACCATCTAATTCACTGTTGGAGAAGAAAGGAAAAATTAAGTACCACTTACTCAACACCTAGCATGTGCCAGGCATGGCACAAAGCCCTTTGAAACCATTGTTTCCCTTAATCATCCTCAACAGAATCCCAGGAACCAGGTATTATTTCCCCAGTAAGAGAAAACAGAGGCTCAGAAACATCAAGAAACTCCCCCAAATATCTACAATTTGGACCCTGGTTCATTGGAGCCTAAACTTCATGGCCTTTGCCAAAATTACTATTGAGCCATCAGTAAAAGTGGATGTGGGATAGAGATTTCACTGTCACAGACTTGCATACCTGGTAAGATGTGGGGACAATTTGTAATTTGAGAGAAAACAATTTTCATTTAGAAATAGTACCATGATTACATAGCTTTGATATGTTGTAAATACAGATCTTGATATTAAATTTGATTGCCCCATCTTAAGGTAGCAAGCTCTTTGGATGTCACCCTAAGAAAGCTGTCACGGCCAGGCTGTTGCAAGCAGCCGTCTGGAAAGGAAAATAAATGTGCATGTGAGAACTAGAGATTGGGCCTTCAATTGAGAAGCTTGAATGAATAAATAAGGACAGGCTGCCTTTGACCTCACCTGGACACCTAGGGGAAAATTATACTATGGAAGTTGAAGGCATGGTTGCAGATGTGTGGTACTGCTATGCTGAGAGCCACCACCCAGGAGGGTCTACTTCTCAGCTCTAAGGCATGAGCCCCCGGAGAGGACAGTTGGTAAGATATTGGGAAAACACACTTAATAAAGATGGATTTGGGGATTTGTATAGGAAGCACCAAGTACGTGGTCACCTTGGTGGAGAAAGTGATTAGAATGCAATGGTGGGGAGAAAGACTATTGCTAACCAAGCAACATCAGCTTCAGAGCCCCAGCTGTGATGAAGGCCATGCTGCCTCAAGTGGAAGTGGTGGCAGACCTCATGAGGACAAAGAGCATGACTGGACGTAGGCCAGCAGTGCAGGAGAAGCAAGGATAGAGAGGGACAATCACTGACTATTGCAGCAAGAAGGTCTCAAGGGCACCAGAGAGAGAGAGGGAGAGGTGATACAGGGAACATGCCAGCTTCAGGAAAAAGCAGAGAGAGGATTAACAGGGTTTGGTTACCTTCGTGGGGCTAGGTTTTTCCAATTTTATTTTAAAACTCCTCACAATGGATTATTATTATTCCCTTTACTGGAGGGGAAATCAAGACCAGGAGAATTAGTCTAGTCTACTAGGTCTAACCAAGGTCCCATATCTGACCCTCCAGAGTGTCACCCACAAGAATCCCGAGATTTCATGCAGATTCACTTTTTTCTCACCTTTATAATTTTGATATATGAAAAGATTAATTGGTGATTATAGAGATTTGAGTAATAATACATTAATATTTATTGAGTGCTTCCTGTATGTCAGGCATTGTTCTAAGTAGCTTATGTCTATGACATTATTTAATACCTACAAAAATGTTGCAAGATGAGGATGGCCATTATTCCCATCTTTCAGATGGATGGGGGAGTCACTAATTATTGAAGCCCAGAGTAGATCAGAGTAGTGAATTTACTTGCCCAAGGTCATGCAGCTGGTACATGGGAGGTGCCAGCCTAAGTATTGAGGCAGTATAAATCTTAAAAGTAGCACTGTACTGCTCTTATCATCTCCCCATGTCCATGCATGTGGATCTTTGGAAAGGAGCCACGTACACAGGAACCAGGGTTGGAAATGGCTCTAACTATATCTTCCTGTTCTTGGGAGGGGTTATCTTAAGTGAGTAAGTCCTAGTAGCTCTCAAGGAGGATCTCCTACTAAAAGCTTTTTCTTTCAAGTTTCACCTTTGCTATGTCATAGCCTGGAGGTTTGCCTCTCTCTCTTCTCTCCCATTTAAGCTCAAAGAGCTTCTTGGGGTTGACATCCCACTGACAGGCTCAGTTACCACAGGATCATCTGTTTGCAAAATCATAGCCCATGGAAGATGCCCCTTTGTGAACCAGGAGGAGAATAAGGCAATAGGCAGATGGTGTCAGTCCATTTTGTGTTCCTAGAATACCTGAGGCCAGGCATGGTGGCTCATGCCTATAATCCCAGCACTTTGGGAGGCCAAGGCAGGTGGATCACCTGAGGTCAAGAGTTTGAGACCAGCCTGGCCAACATGGCGAAACCTTGTCTCTACTGAAAAAAATACAAAAATTAGCTGGATGTGTTGGCAGGTGCCTGTAGTCCCAGCTACTCGGGAGGCTGAGGCAGGAGAATTGCTTGAACCCAGGAGGCAGAGGTTGCAGTGACCCCAGATTGTGCCATTGCACTCCAGCCTGGGAGATAGAGCAAGACTCCATCTCAAAAAAAAAAAAAAAAAAGAGGAATACGTGAAGCTGGGTAATATAAATAATAAAGAAGAGAGGTTTATTTGGCTCAAGGTTCTGCAGGCTATACAAGCATGGTGCCAGTATCTGCTTGCCCTCTGGTGAGGCCTCAGGAAGCTTTTACTCATGCAGAAGGTGAAGGGGGAGCCACTGTTACATGGCAAGAAAGGGAGAAAGAGGAGGAAATACTAGGACCTTTTAAACAGCCAGCTCTCGTGGGAACTCGTAGAATGAGAACTCACTCATTACAGCAAGGACACCACCAAGACATTGATAAGGATCGGCCCCCCTGACCTAAACACCTCCCACCAGGCCCACTTCCAACATTGGAGGTCAGATTTCAACATGAGATTGGGAGGGTACAAACATCTAAGCCATATCACAGACTTAGCAAGCAAGGCCAGTGAATCCAAATAGGGGGCCCTCTATCACCTAAGATTGTGGTACAGGAAGCCAGAGAGGAAAATACAAAAGCCATGCCCTTGGATGGATGCCAAGATTAAAACAGAAAAGCATGCAAAACAGAATCTTAACCTATCAGCAGAAAGAGAGTTTGAGGGTAGAAGTGGGAGCACATGACCAGTGGGAGCTAAAGGACAGAGTTAAAATGGGGCGTTACTGAAAGGCAGCCCAGGGGAAGGGTGGGCAGGGCATAACAGGGGGAGTAGACCTGGATGGGTGCAGTAGATACAACTCTGGGGTAGGAAGGCACTTACTGTGGGCTCCCAGCAAGGGTCTGTGAGTCGTCTTGGGTCAGTCACAGGGACTCATTTAGAATGAGCAGCCCAGATCCCAAGGCCTCTTCTGGAGCTACTCATGGACATCCACTGCATGTTAGGCCCTGAGCCTATAGTCTGTATCCTGTATCCTTACTGTCCTTGGAGGTGGGTTCTCTGGCCCTAATTCTGCAGGAAGGGAACTGAGGCTCAGAGAGTCCACATGAGGTACCCAGATTCACTCAACCAGTCATCACGCTGGCATTCACCATGTCCTGGCAGCATTCAACCACTCTTGGGAAAGATGTTGGCCCTTCTTATACTCTGGTAATAAAATATTGACCTAAACATTGTATTCCTTAGAAATCCAGCTGTATTAATCATAAAAAATAACTCTTACATATGTTCTAATTTGATGTTTCCCAAAATATCTTATTAATGAAAATCCATTTCTGGGCCTCAAACCAGATCTACTATCTCAAAGTCTCTAGGGAGGGAGAGTCCTAGAAAGATAAAAATGGAACTCTTCAATTGTATAGTCTCAACCATATGAAATTGCCAGTACATGGCTATTTATGATCTATGAAAACAACAATTTTACATGGTCTAATCTAATTTATACTTCAAATCCTAAATGATTCTTATCATTAGAGAAATTTGAGAAAACCTTTTGAATGCTTTGACATGTTCCTCAAAGCTAATATCCACCATGCTTCAGTATTACAAAAGAGCAAGTATTACAAATAACCTGAAGTCTCACTCCTAATTATCTCGTAATTCAGTTATAAAAATCAATCTATGGATGGGCATGGTGGCTCACACCTGTAATCCCAGCACTTTGGGAGGCCGAGGCGGGTAGATCACCTGAGGTTAGGAGATTGAGACTATTCTGGCCAACATGGTGAAACCCCATCTCTACTAAAAACACACAAATTAGCTGGGCATGGTGGCGGGCACCTGTAATCCTAGCTACTTGGGAGGCTGAGGCAGGAGAATCACTTGAACCTGGGAGGTGGAGGTTGCAGTGAGCCAAGATAACGACACTGCACTCCAGCCTGGGAGACAGAATGAGACTTTGTCTCAAAAAAACAAAAAAATCAATGCATTAGTGCATTAAAAAAATAGGTATTGAAGACCTACTCTGTATCAAACACTAGACTAAACCAAGGGTACAGTGGGTTTAACCATGCTTTTAGCTATAATTCCTGAGCTCAAGATGTGAACTCAGAGCGATTAAGCCATGATTACACAATACACCAAGTGGTATAGGGCACAGAGAAAAGAACAATGTATATGTTTGAAAATGCACTCCCAGAAGCGTCAAGTTCTTCTTCAACTGTGAGATGACCAGCTTTGAAGGTTTTATGTGCAAAGTTTTTTTTTTTTTTTTTTTTTTTTTTTTTAGATTAGGATCACATTGCAAGGATGAACCACTGCCAAGGTAAAGCAGGCTATAAGAGAGAGGCTTCCAGTGTCCAGTTTAGAAGACCATAGTGTCATGGATCCCTGGATGTTCGGCTATTTCCTCTCTCTGCTGTCTTCTTCTCACTGCTAGAGAAATGTGGGCAATAGCATGACTGATTTACTAGCATTAGCACTTTATATGCATCTGGAAATCTTGGACTTAAGAACAACTGATACTAGTGTGAGACTCTGAAACACAAGGTTATTGTCTGGGAGGAATTGTGCAGGTGTCTAAAGAGTTAAAAGAGGCTGAGATTGAAATTCCATTCTCTTTCATAATTCCTGGATTTATTTTTAAAATAGTTAAGAAGCAGAGGGTTTGCCCTAGTATCAGTGTTCAGGGAAGAGATTAGTTTGCAAAGTCAGTGGAACTTCCCATTCACCTTTCTCCCCTTGCAAGGATCCTAACGTCTCACCCAGGTTAAGATTTTCAGCATGATGAAAATCCATTCCACTGGATAGGCAGGTAATGCAACCTCTTTTTACAACAACAGCCTTCTTTCTTTGAGGCATTTCAGTCTGGCTATTCAGGTGCATAAAGTATGCAGAAGCAGGTGGGTAGGATTTCAAGCTTCAGTGGCTGCTTGGCTCTAATCCCTCGAGGTAGATATTTAATTAAGCTGAGAAAGTCAGTGTACCATCCATCAGGCAGCATATTCTAGCAGAGACCACTTACTATCTGGGACATCACATATCAAAGTATAAAATGAGTTTTAATATGAAGTGAAATGACATAAATGGAAAGTGAACCAATTGCTGACTCAGCAACTTCTTTGGATGACAAAAAGGCTACTTTTAAAAATTTGCTCAAAAACAGCAAGTGGTTCCCATTATAGATACCAAGCACTGTAATGGAATTGGAGTCCCTGACTGACCCTGCTGTTGCAATGCCATACACCAGTGAAGTTTGCTAGTCAGAGGAGGTGTGTGCCCTGGAGACATGGCCAGCTCAGAAGACTCACAAAAGCTTGTTGAATAATGATCAGAATCTGACTCATGCAAGAAAGAAAGGGTGCATTTTGAATGACTCTGATTTGTAAATTCTGGGAGGTAATAATAGAATAACAGCTTTATTCAGCCTTCTGCAGAACACACTGGAAATGCAAAGATCATGTGGACCAGGGGCCTGGTCCTCACGAGTGTTTACAGTCTAATGACAGAGAAAAGCCTGAGTCCTATAGAGGATGCTTTAAGGGAAAAGGCAACCTGATGAAAGATGTGTGAGTGTTTTAGACCTCAGTGGCAACAGAGTTCAGGAGGGGGAGCAACGACTTAAGGCTACGGAAATCTATAAAGACTTGGGAATGAGGTACAAATTGAATTAGGAAGAAAAGAGGAGAGGACACAGTGAATGAAGGCAAGAAAGCAGAGGTATGGGCCAGGCGCAGTGGCTCACGCCTGTAATCCTAGCACTTTGGAAGGCTGATGTGGGGGGATCACCTGAGGTTGGGAGCTCAAGACCAGCCTGGCCAACATGCTGAAACCCCGCCTCTACTAAAAATACAAAAATTAGCTGGGCGTGGTGATGTGTGCTTGTAGTCCCAGCTACTCAGGAGACTGAGGCAGGAGAATGGCTTGAACCCGGGAGGCGGAGGTTGTAATGAGCCGAGATCAAGCCACTGCATTCCTGCCTGGGCGACAGAACAGGACTCCGTCTCAAAAAAAAAAGAAAAGAAAAGAAAAAAAGAAAAAAGTAGAGGTATGATGGGGCAGGGGTGGGACAGAATTTGCTGGTATAAAAAATTACTTTTGGAAAGTTGTAGAAGATAGGACTGGAAGGGTTCACCAGGAATAGTTTGTGAGTGTCTACAAATGGAAGGCTATGGAATTTAAGCTCTAAACTCTCTGTAATGGGTAGCCATTGGATTTTCTAGCAGTGTGTTAAAAAAAAGAATTTGCAGCTGTGTGCAGGACAGGCTGAGAGCACAGGACAAAGTATTCATCTCACAGGCATCATTGAGAGCTTATAGTGCTAGATGCTTGGATTGCAAATATGAACCACACGGGGTCTCTCTCTAGAAGACCTCACAGAACAATAAGGGAAATACACAATGCATATGGACAGTTTCAACGCCCTTGCATGGACTTGAAGAATGAACCAGAAGGAGAAGCTAGTAAGAGACCACTGTAGTCCAGGTAATATGAAATTTGGATTTGAACTAAGCTGTGGAAACAGGAGGAGGACTCACAGCAGTGACTCAGAGTCAGAGATGACATTTCAGAAGGTCGAGAGGGAGAGGTCAGGACTGAAGAGAGTTTGGAAGGTCACCTGGGGAGAGGTGAACAAAGTGTGAGGGGCAGAGGGGCAAAGGGCTGCTGCAGGGGCCCAAGGTAGGAGTTGGAGAGGTGGGCAGGGAGGAATGGGGAGGTACAAGCACAGGGATCATGGAGAGAGCTCAGGAGCTGGGAGTGGTCAGAGCTGATAGCCATGCCCTTCTGTCCTGCGGCACCTGTCACCCCTGTGCTCCTCCCAGGAGCTGGGCTGGCTCAGGGGGAGGGAGAGAAGTACTCTCTTTCATTAGTTTCTTTGCCACATTAAAAGAACACTGGCAGTCGGTCGCAGTGGCTCACACCTGTAATCCCAGCACTTTGGGAGGCTGAGGCGGGCGAATCACGAGGTCAGGAGTTCGAGAGCAGCCCGGCCAACATGTTGAAACCCCGTCTCTACTAAAAATACAAAAATTAGCCATGCGTGGTGGTGGGTGCCTGTAATCCCAGCTACTCAAGAGACTGAGGCAGGAGAATCACTTGAACCCGAGAAGCGGAGGTTGCAGTGAGCCAATATCGTGCCATTGCACTCCAGCCTGGGTGACGGAGCGAGACTACAACTCAAAAAAGAACACTGGCTGGGTGCAGAGACGGTCACTGCTGTCCAACAGAGCAGCCCTACACTTTCCTTATCCTCAGAACCTGTTTGCCTTTATATCCTGTGACTTTTTAGCACTCAACGGCTGCATCCTCAAAACTCTCTCCGAGCATGCCCAGCCCCAGCCCTGCCTCCTACCCCATCCCTATCCCATCTCCCACCACATCCCTTCCACTCCCCACTGTGCACACCCACCCCTCCTCCGCCATCCACACCTACCTCCTAACTCCACCTCCCCCTAACTCTCACCGGCAGCCTCCCGTCCGTAGAAATGCTATGCCTATTTTTTTCACTTTACTTTTGAATGCAGCATGGGGTACAAAAAGGTACCCTCGAATTTGAAATATGACGATCTAGGTTTAGATCCTGATATAGCCTCTTATGGCCAAAATATCTTTGAGTCTTGTTTTTCTTACCTGAAGAAATGAATATTTATAAAGATAAAATGAAAAAATCTTGTGCAGATGCCTGTTACTGTATATTGTTTGGGCCATCCTAGGTGCTCGCTCAGAATTAAGGACCTTTCTTGCTGCTTTTCCTGCTAGAGTCTCGAAGTGAGCATACAAAAGACATTCCACACTTACTGAATTAATCCTCCCTCCTGCCTCTATTAGAAATTAAACATTTTAAGGGCAGGGTCCTCTCCGGGTCTGGCATGTAGAGTCTTGTGCATGCCATCTACTAGTTAAATATTTGTTAAATAAATGAGCCACGTGGTCAGGAAAGCGAGGAAACTCCTACATGACAGCTAACTGTGATTTTTCACTGTGGGTGTCTGGAGAAGAATGGAGTTTGACAACCCTCTGTCTCTTTCCTAGAGTGGGTGGTAGACCCCCATTCTCTCCATTGTCTCCCAACAAGTCCCTCCTTAAAGTTTAAGGAACTGTTGACATGGCCTCAGCAGCGCAGGACCAAGCCATCATTCACAGGCACATATGCCACTCCTTTGGAACCTGTGAAGTGTGTGCCCCAAAAATTATCTGTATATTTTGCATGGTGACAAAAGCAGCACATTCTAATCTCCTACAGTGAATTAAATTCCACCAGCAAAACAAATGCCTTATGACAGGTGATTGATAGGTGTTTTCTCTGACAGCCTCTGGCACAGAAATCTGCCCTCAATCGAGTCTGGAAAGATAGCTGGAAGAAGAGTTGAAGTAGACAGCCAGCTCTCTCCCCACACTGCACTGTGCAACGTCTAAGCACGCAGCAATATAAACGACATAACATTCAATTGACCTTTTGCTTATCTATAAATGCAGAATGAGCTGTGTGGACCCTGATCCACCAAGGAACCATTTTAGGAAAATTTATTTCCTTTCACTACCCATAAAAATAAATTGCTCCTCACAAAGGAGAGACCAAAAAAATGCTTTCTTCCCCTAATAAGATTATTATGAAAGGGATGTTTTCTCTGAACAATCATTTCTGAGTTGCGTGCTGTCAATTTTTTATCACTGTGTTACCACTCTCAGCTTGGCTGGAGCTCCAGAGAGATGGCAGGCAAAGGCCTGGCCTTTCCTGTTGTTTTATTTGGGCGATACTGTGACAGGGTCAAATGTTTTTAATGTGGGTAGACTAAACTTATCATTGGCCCCCAATGTTCTCCTGTATTCCAGGCAAAAGATGACAGGAATCGTAGCTCAATGCTTGGGCATAAATAATGTATTTATACACACAGGCATATACACACACACACACACTTGATGGCAATCCATGCATTGCTGGCTTTCAAAGGGGTGAAGTTCCACCATTGTGCTAAGAAAAGCCGTGTCCCCTCCAGCTTCGATAGTTTTCAGTGACCTTTACTTTAGTCTCTGTGACACTTAGCTCAGTGGGAGACTGGTCAGAGGAGCTGTGCTAAATGCTCTTCCATGCCCCTTTGCAGCCAACAATGAAATTAACTACAATGTATTCTGTATCTGCTTTGGGCCAGGAAGGCAGCTAGTTGCTTTACAGAAAACTCTATCTTTAAGCTTCACCCCAGGTTGCTGTCCCTTTTGAAGAAATTGAGGTTTGGACAAGTGAGCCAACTGGGCTAGGATCCCATGGTTAAGGAAGAGCGGAGGTGGAAGAGTGTGTCTTCTCCAGCTTAGGGGGAACAGAACGCACTGGTGAGGAGTCACAGGAGGAGGGAGACCTGCAAGAGGGAGGGCAGGCTGTGTGAGGTGTTCTAGGTACCGAAGCCAAGAGGGAACCGGATCTTCTGGGTGAAGTGGGGCAATCTTGTCAAATAGTACTTTAAGTGCACTTGAGTCTCCAGGAGAAGTTAAATTGAGTCATTCTCAGGAATAGGCTGTCATGAGCAGAACCGTAGAATTACCATTAATATAAGCCAAGAAAGTTAAGGAACAAAATGTATCCTAAAAATTGGTTTTTAAAAATAACTTGTATTATTTTGTTTTACTATTTTTCAATTTTTATTTTTAATTACCTGATGACCAGTTAATGTATTGTATATTTCAAAATTGTAAAAGTCAATTTTTAATGATTTATTCATTTTTGACTGCATATATATGTGTATACTTAAGAATTAAAAAATGCTTCTAAGCAAGAAGCATATAAAAATTACTCACAATTTTAACCATGTGGAGGTTAATAATCTATATTTTAAGTTACATCCTTATAGTTTTGAATAGCTGTGTTTTGACTACACAAAATGTATTTTTTGAAAATCTAGTAAAGTTTTTTTAATAACCTGAGTCAATTTTGGTAAATTATAATTTCTTCAACTATTATTGGCATATGCATATAATTGGTAAGAATATTCTCTCCTGGTATTTTACAAATATCTCTTATAGTTATATCCCTGTTTTTGTCTTCATATTGTGTGTATGTGTGTATATGTGCATTTATGTACCTCTCTTAGATCTTGTTATTCTTAGCTGTGTACTCAAGGAACTCTGGTTTCCTATTTAAAGACCTCATTTGAAAACAGAAGGGTAATCTTTGCTACTTAGTTGGTCTTGATTTTCTATGGCTTATCAGTTAGCTGAGCTAGGAAATGTTTCTAAGATAAAATACTTCATAAGTTCCTACTAATGCTTCAATTCAAATTCAGAACCACAGATGTTTTTCTTAACTTCATCAATAGACCAAGGGTCACCCACACTGAACATCCCCTCTATCGAAGAAACCAGTATCATTTCTCATTTCTTTTATCCAAAGAAGTGCACTCCACAGTCTCAAAATTATAATATAAATACTACCACTGGCAGTGTTTTCTGAAAACAGGTTAATTTTTTTTTTCCTGGTTCCTAGGGAATATCCCACTAAGAATGAATAGTCAAACAATCAAATTTCTTTCTGGGCCGGGTGCAATGGCTCACGTCTGTAATCCTAGCACTTTAGGAGGCTGAGGCTGGAGGATCACCTGAGCTCAGGAGTTCAAGACCAGCCTGGCCAACATGGTGAAACCCCATTGCTACTAAAAATGCAAAAAAAAACCCAAAACAAAACAAAACAAAAAAAACCATAGGTGGGTGTGGTGGTGGGCACCTGTAATCCCATCTACTTGGGAGGCTGAGGCAGGAAAATCACTTAAACCCGGGAGGTGGAGGTTGCAGTGAGCTGAGATTGTGCCACTGTACTCCAGCCTGGGCAACAGAGCAAGACTCCATCTCAAAGAAAAAAAAAATTCTTTCTGAGCAATTGTACTACCAAACTGATACCCGATTTTGCACTCCATTTTCATAATTATACAAAATATTAAATGATTCTAAAGTCAAATTTACAAAACAAGGTACATTCAGAGACATCTAGTTTTTCCCTGTTTCCTTCACTTGTTTCTCTACCTTTCAAGGTAGTAATTAATTTTTTTATCCTTTCATTATTTTATGTTGGATATAAAAATGTTTTTGTTAATGTAAGAAAATATGTATTTATATTTTAGGTTTACTATGGAAAAACAATTTTTGAACTATGTTAATATAAGAAAATATGTCTATGTGTATATTTTTATTATTTCCTTTCTTAGATGGATAGTATTATACTATAATGTTTTCCTTCACCTTGTTTTTCCATTTAATAATATGTTTCAGAGGTTATTTCCTCCAAAGGCCTACAGGCAGTCCTCATTCCTTTTCCCGATGGCATAGTAGTCCATTTGCAGTTGTGGCATGGTTTTATTGCCTAAGATGTGATTGGAAAGCGTTTCCACTGGACTGTTGTGGAGGGCTTTCCACATTCCTCAGCTGAGCATACAGGGTCCCCATAATCTGCCCTCTGCAACACCTCCAATCTGAAGTTCTCTATAAACTTCATCACCTTATACTCCAGTGTCACCTATGTAGTTGCTGTTAAAAATACAGGTGCTAGAAAAATTCTATGTGAGTGAGCATTGGCTACGTGTGTTAGTATTTTCCAAAACACATTGAATAGTACATTTGAAATGTGTGCATTGTATTGCATGTAAATTATACTTACTCTCTCATTTTATATATATATACACACATATATATACACACACACATATATATATATACACATATATTTTTTTTTAAATTGAGATGGAATCTCACACTGTCACCCAAGCTGGAGTGCAGTGGCATGATCTCAGCTCACTGCAACCTCTGCCTCCTGGGTTCAAGTGATTCTCCTGCCTCAGTCTCCCAAGTAGCTGGGATTACAGGTGCCCACCACCATGGCCAGCTAATGTTTTGTATTTTTAGTAGAGACAGGGTTTCACCATGTTGGCCAGGCTGGTCTCAAACTCCTGATTTCATGATTTGCCTGCCTCGGCCTCCCAAAGTGCTGGGATTACAGGCGTGAACCACCGCGCCAGGCCATAACTATGTATATTTATACAGTCATGACCATAAACTAGTCAAGTCAGAGCCCTATCCTAGGTATACTGTGTGAGAATTTCTGGTTGTGTATACTGAAAATCTACATTACTAAGCAAGACCCACAGGAGACACATTTTCATGTTAAAATTTGAGACCACAAACTACTTGTATTTCTTCAAACTCTCAAGCTGGGTGTGTTTCTATGCCTGCTGATTCTGCTATTTGCTAGAATGTCTTTGAATACCTGAAGAATGCTATGCATCTTCAAGATGTTGTTCAGGTATCACATCCTCTGCTTTTTCCTTCTTCTGGTTTAATTTAACATGCACTCTACCCTCCTTTGTTCTTTACTGTGAGTATAAAATTATGATACTTCCATTTACAAATATATATAATATACATACACACACAGACATATACTATATGTATATTTAGAAAGTATATATAATGCTTGCTCTAACACATTTATTTCTGTATTTCCCTTTACCAAACTAAAAACCATTTTCAGAACAGAGACTGTGTCTGATTTGCCATATTTTCAAGGGCTTGTTGGGACTAAAACACACAGTAGGTGTTTGATAAGCTGTTCCTAAATGAATGGCCTTGGTGAAGGAATAGTGGGGGAGGAGGTTGGATATATAGATTAGGAATATATTTTGGAAGGTCATAAATATTAAACTAAAAAGCTGATTTTTAATTTATTGATTATCATGTAAAGAATGCTTATTATGTACTACGAACTGTGCTAAACACAGTGTGACTTTTATTGCATTAAATCCTATGTGGTGGGTGGTTTTTATTTTAAAGATGACAATCTGACACTTAAAGAGGTCAAGCCACTTGTCCAAAGTCATTGTGCTTCCAGTGAAACCCTGGTCTGACTGACCTCATAGAACACATTTTTTTTTTTTTTTTTTTTTTTGAGACCGGAGTCTCTGTCACCCAGTCTGGAGTGCAGTGGCAGGACCTCAGCTCACTGAAAGCTCTGCCTCCCGGGTTCACACCATTCTCCTGCTGCAGCCTCCGGAATAGCTGGGACTACTGGCTCCCGCCACCGCGCCTGGCTAGTTTTTTGTAAATTTTTTTAGTAGAGACAGGGTTTCATCATGTTAGCCAGGATGGTCTCGATCTCCTGACCTTGTGATCCACCAGCCTCGGCCTCCCAAAGTGCTGGGATTACAGGCGTGAGCCACCGCGCCCGGCCGAGAATGCATTCTTTAATAATGTTAGTGCCTCTCAGGTTGTTAAAGTTTAAGAATATTGAATATTTTTCTCGCAGAAGTAGAGATGTTTGGGGTTTCCAAGGTGGTACCCAATAAATAAAAGAATATCCACCTTCATGTCTAAGTTCAACACAAATTGAAAAAAAACAAAACCAAGAAGGCATATTGGAAATTTAGACAAATCACCTTTCTTCCCAATAACAATTGCGTCGGAGAATACAGTTTTGTGTGAGAGACAGGTGGGTGGGCTGGTAAGGACCAGCATCAGTTGGACTTAACCCGGTCTCCACAGTGCTGGACCAGCACAGGCATCCCCTGTAGAGGCAGAACACACCTCAAAGGTTCCCTGGAGAGTAGCTTGCTTCCACGGGAGAGGAAATTGGGACTGAGCCATGTAAGCCTGGTGAGTCTTCCCAAAGGTACTAATCAAGAAAGTCACTCTCTGTACCCGCAAAAGTGTAGTAAAGGGGTGGAGACAGCTTGAGTGTTTAGAGGGTCTCTTCCTTCCGGAGATCCAGAGAAACACGAAAAATGATCAAGCTCTCCCCTAGGGATGCAAGCAATGATGACAGTGCTGCCTGAGCCAGGGGACAGCTGGCAGGTATTGGAGTACTGCAAAGTTATGTCTGCCAGATTTGGCGGCCAAGTGGGCACTGGGGGAAGGAAGAAAATAGGAACCACTCATGACTTGCAAGCAAGGGTCTGTGTGACAGCAAATGTGGTCTACCATGTTTAGCCCAATTGTGGGGAG